>NC_091684.1:71572727-71875757 GCF_041296265.1 Equus caballus
AGCACACCCAGAGTAGAAGTCCTACTTCAGCGATATCAGGCCTGCAAAGAAACTGCGTTTCACCGGCCTTTGGAAGAGATGTTCCCGGTAGGCTGTAACAGCACTGTGCAGAGCGAGTTGTTTCTTAGCATCCCAAAGAGATGGAAGCAAGATGCTGTGGGGCCCAACTCGCCCTTTGGAAAGAAGCCTGCACGTTGTGCCTTTCAGCTCTAGGGCAATGTAGCACACCCAGTGAAGAAGTTCTACTTCACCAAGATGAGTCCTGCAAAGAAACTGCTGTTCACAGGCCTTTGGAAGAAATGTTCCCGGTAGGCTGTAAGAGCACTGTGCAGAGCGACTTGATTCTTAGCTTCCCAAAGAGCTGGAAGCAAGATGCTGTGGGGCCCAACTCGCCCTTTGGAAAGAAGCCTGCACGTTGTGCCTTCAGCTCTAGGACAATGTAGCACACCCAGAGCAGGAGTCCTACTTCAGCCAGATCAGGCCGGCAAACAAACCGCGTTTCACAGGCCTTTGGAAGAGATGTTCCCGGTAGGCTGTAAGAGCACTGTGCAGAGCGAGTTGTTTCTTAGCTTTCCAAAGAGCTGGAAGCAAGATGCTGTGGGGCCCAACTCGCCCTTTGGAAAGAAGCCTGCACGTTGTGCCTTTCAGCTCTAGGGGAATGTAGCACACCCAGAGCAGGAGTCCTACTTCAGCCAGATCAGGCCTGCAAAGAAACTGCGTTTCACAGGCCTTTGGAAGAGATGTTCCCGGTAGGCTGTAAGAGCACGTGCAGAGCGAGTTGTTTCTTAGCTTCCCAAAGAGCTGGAAGCAAGATGCTGTGGGGCCCACATCGCCCTTTGCAAAGAAGCCTGCTCGTTGTACCTTTCAGCTCTAGGGCAATGTAGCACACCCAGAGCAGAAGTTCTACTTCAGCGAGATCAGGCCTGCAAAGAAACTGCTTTTCACAGGCCTTTGGAAGATATGTTCCCGGTAGGCAGTAAGAGCACTGTGCAGCGAGAGCTGTTTCTTAGCTTTCCAAAGAGATGGAAGCAAGATGCTGTGTGGCCCAACTCGCCCATTGGAAAGAAGCCTGCACGTTGTGCCTTTCATCTCTAGGGCAATGTAGAACACCCAGAGCAGAAGTCCTACTTCAGACAGATCAGGCCTGCAAAGAAACTGCGTTTCACAGGCCTTTGGAAGAGATGTTCCCGGTGGGCTGTAAGAGCACTGTGCAGAGCGAGTTGATTCTTAGCTTCCCAAAGAGCTGGAAGCAAGATGCTGTGGGGCCCAACTCGCCCTTTGGAAAGAAGCCTGCACGTTGTGCCTTTCAGGTCTAGGGCAATGTAGCACACCCAGAGCAGAAGTCCTACTTCAGCCAGATCAGGCCTGCAAAGAAACTGCATTTCACAGGCCTTTGGAAGAGATGTTCCAGGTGGGCTGTAAGAGCACTGTGCAGAGCGAGTTGTTTCTTAGCTTTCCAAAGAGCTGGAAGCAAGATGCTGTGGGGCCCAACTCGCCCTTTGGAAAGAAGCCTGCACGTTGTGCCTTTCAGCTCTAGGGCAATGTAGCACACCCAGAGCAGAAGTCCTACTTCAGCCAGATCAGGCCTGCAAAGAAACTGCATTTCACAGGCCTTTGGAAGAGATGTTCCCGGTAGGCTGTAAGAGCACTGTGCAGAGCGAGTTGTTTCTTAGCTTCCCAAAGAGCTGGAAGCAAGATGCTGTGGGGCCCAACTCGCCCTTTGGAAAGAAGCCTGCATGTTGCGCCTTTCAGCTCTAGGGCAATGTAGCACACCCAGAGCAGAAGTCCTACTTCAGCCAGATCAGGCCTGCAAAGAAACTGCGTTTCACAGGCCTGTGGAAGAGATGTTCCCGGTAGGCTGTAAGAGCACTGTGCAGAGCGAGTTGTTTCTTAGCTTCCCAAAGAGCTGGAAGCAAGATGCTGTGGGGACCAACTCGCCCTTTGGAAAGAAGCCTGCACGTTGTGCCTTTCAGCTCTAGGGCAATGTAGCACACCCAGAGCAGAAGTCCTACTTCAGCCAGATCAGGCCTGCATAGAAACTGCGTTTCACAGACCTTTGGAAGAGATATTCCCGGTAGGCTGTAAGAGCACTGTGCAGAGCGAGTTGTTTCTTAGCTTCCCAAAGAGCTGGAAGCAAGATGCTGTGGGGCCCAACTCGCCCTTTGGAAAGAAGCCTGCACGTTGTGCCTTTCAGCTCTAGGGCAATGTAGCACACCCAGAGCAGAAGTCCTACTTGAGCCAGATCAGGCCTGCAAAGAAACTGCGTTTCACAGGCCTTTGGAAAAGATGTTCCCGGTAGGCTGTAAGAGCACTGTGCAGAGCGAGTTGTGTCTTAGCTTCCCAAAGAGCTGGAAGCAAGATGCAGTGGGGCCCAACTCGCCCTTTGGAAAGAAGCCTGCACGTTGTGCCTTTCAGCTGTAGGGCAATGTAGCACACCCAGAGCAGAAGTCCTACTTGAGCCAGATCAGGCCTGCAAAGAAACTGCGTTTCACAGGCCTTTGGAAGAGATGTTCCCGGTAGGCTGTAAGAGCACTGTGCAGAGCGAGTTGTTTCTTAGCTTCCCAAAGAACTGCAAGCAAGATGCTGTGGGGCCCAACTCGCCCTTTGGAAAGAAGACTGCACGTTGCGCCTTTCAGCTCTAGGGCAATGTAGCACACCTGTAGCAGAAGTCCTACTTCAGCCAGATCAGGCCTGCAAAGAAACTGCGTTTCACAGGCCTTTGGAAGAGATGTTCCCGGTAGGCTGTAAGAGCACTGTGCAGAGCGAGTTGTTTCTTAGCTTCCCAAAGAGCTACAAGCAAGATGCTGTGGGGCCCAACTCGCCCTTTGGAAAGCAGCCTGCACGTTGTCCCTTTCAGTTCTGCGGCAAGGTAGCGCACCCAGAGCAGAAGTCCTCCTTCAGCCAGATCAGGCCTGCAAAGAAACTGCGTTTCACAGGCCTTTGGAAGAGATGTTCTCGGTAGGCTGTAAGGGCACTGTGCAGAGAGAGTTGTTTCTTAGCTTCCCAAAGAGCTGGAAGCAAGATGCTGTGGGGCCCAACTCGCCCTTTGGAAAGAAGCCTGCACGTTGTGCCTTTCAGCTCTAGGGCAATGTAGCACACCCAGAGCAGAAGTCCTACTTCAGCCAGATCAGGCCTGCAAAGAAACTGCGTTTCACAGGCCTTTGGAAGAGATGTTCCCGGTAGGCTGTAAGAGCACTGTGCAGAGCGAGTTGTTTCTTAGCTTCCCTAGGAGCTGGAAGCAAGATGCTGTGGGGCCCAACTCGCCCTTTGGAAAGAAGCCTGGACGTTGTGCCTTTCAGCTCTAGGGCAATGTAGCACACCCAGGGCAGAAGTCCTACTTCAGCCAGATCAGGCCTGCAAAGAAACTGCGTTTCACAGGCCTTTGGAAGAGATGTTCCCGGTGGGCTGTAAGAGCACTGTGCAGAGCGAGTTGTTTCTTAGCTTCCCAAAGAGCTGGAAGCAAGATGCTGTGGGGCCCAACTCGCCCTTTTTAAAGAAGCCTGCACGTTGTGCCTTTCAGCTCTAGGGCAATGTAGCACACCCAGAGCAGAAGTCCTACTTCAGCCAGATCAGGCCTGCAAAGAAACTGCGTTTCACAGGCCTTTGGAAGAGATGTTCCCGGTAGGCTGTAAGAGCACTGTGCAGAGCGAGTTGTTTCTTAGCTTCCATAAGAGCTGGAAGCAAGATGCTGTGGGGCCCAACTCGCCCTTTGGAAAGAAGCCTGCACGTTGTGCCTTTGAGCTCTAGGGCAATGTAGCACACCCAGAGTAGAAGTCCTACTTCAGCGATATCAGGCCTGCAAAGAAACTGCGTTTCACCGGCCTTTGGAAGAGAAGTTCCCGGTAGGCTGTAAGAGCACTGTGCAGAGCGAGTTGTTTCTTAGCTTCCCAAAGAGCTGGAAGCAAGATGCTGTGGGGCCTAACTCACCCTTAGGAAAGAAGCCTGCACGTTGTGCCTTTCAGCTCTAGGGCAATGTAGCACACCCAGAGCAGAAGTCCTACTTCAGCCAGATGAGGCCTGCAAAGAAACTGCGTTTCACAGGCCCTTGGAAGAGATGTTCCCGGTAGGCTGTAAGAGCACTGTGCAGAGCGAGTTGTTTCTTAGCTTCCCAAAGAGCTGGAAGCAAGATGCTGTGGGGCCCAACTCGCCCTTTGGAAAGAAGCCTGCACGTTGCGCCTTTCAGCTCTAGGGCAATGTAGCACACCCATAGCAGAAGTCTTACTTCAGCCAGATCAGGCCTGCCAAGAAATTGCATTTCACAGGCCTTTGGAAGAGATGTTTCCGGTAGGCTGTAAGAGCACTGTGCAGAGCGAGTTGTTTCTTAGCTTCCCAAAGAGCTACAAGCAAGATGCTGTGGGGCCCAACTCGCCCTTTGGAAAGAAGCCTGCACGTTGTGCCTTTCAGCTCTAGGGCAAGGTAGCACACCCAGAGCAGGAGTCCTACTTCAGCCAGATCAGGCCTGCAAAGAAACTGCGTTTCACAGGCCTTTGGAAGAGATGTTCCAGGTAGGCTGCAAGAGCACTGTGCAGAGCGAGTTGTTTCTTAGCTTTCCAAAGAGCTGGAAGCAAGATGCTGTGGGGCACAACTCACCATTTGGAAAGAAGACTGCACGTTGCGCCTTTCAGCTCTAGGGCAAGGTAGCACACCCAGAGCAGGAGTCCTACTTCAGCCAGATCAGGCCTGCAAAGAAACTGCGTTTCACAGGCCTTTGGAAGAGATGTTCCCGGTAGGCTGCAAGAGCACTGTGCAGAGCGAGTTGTTTCTTAGCTTCCCAAAGAGCTGGAAGCAAGATGCTGTGGGGCCCAACTCGCCCTTTGGAAAGAAGCCTGCTTGTTGTGCCTTTCATCTCTAGGGCAATGTAGAACACCCAGAGCAGAAGTCCTACTTCAGACAGATCAGGCCTGCAAAGAAACTGCGTTTCACAGGCCTTTGGAAGAGATGTTCCCGGTGGGCTGTAAGAGCACTGTGCAGAGCGAGTTGATTCTTAGCTTCCCAAAGAGCTGGAAGCAAGATGCTGTGGGGCCCAACTCGCCCTTTGGAAAGAAGCCTGCACGTTGTGCCTTTCAGCTCTAGGGCAATGTAGCACACCCAGAGCAGAAGTCCTACTTCAGCCAGATCAGGCCTGCAAAGAAACTGCGTTTCACAGGCCTTTGGAAGAGATGTTCCAGGTGGGCTGTAAGAGCACTGTGCATAGCGAGTTGTTTCTTAGCTTTCCAAAGAGCTGGAAGCAAGATGCTGTGGGGCCCAACTCGCCCTTTGGAAAGAAGCCTGCACGTTGTGCCTTTCAGCTCTAGGGCAATGTAGCACACCCAGAGCAGAAGTCCTACTTCAGCCAGATCAGGCCTGCAAAGAAACTGCGTTTCACAGGCCTTTGGAAGAGATGTTCCCGGTAGGCTGTAAGAGCACTGTGCAGAGCGAGTTGTTTCTTAGCTTCCCAAAGAGCTGGAAGCAAGATGCTGTGGGGCCCAACTCGCCCTTTGGAAAGAAGCCTGCATGTTGTGCCTTTCAGCTCTAGGGCAATGTAGCACACCCAGAGCAGAAGTCCTACTTCAGCCAGATCAGGCCTGCAAACAAACTGCGTTTCACAGGCCTTTGGAAGAGATGTTCCCGGTAGGCTGTAAGAGCACTGTGCAGAGCGAGTTGTTTCTTAGCTTCCCAAAGAGCTGGAATCAAGAGGCTGTGGGGTCCAACTCACCCTTTGGAAAGAAGCCTGCACGTTGTGCCTTTCAGCTCTGGGGCAATGTAGCACACCCAGAGCAGAAGTCCTACTTCAGCCAGATCAGGCCTGCAAAGAAACTGCGTTTCACAGGCCTTTGGAAGAGATGTTCCCGGTAGGCTGTAAGAGCACTGTGCAGAGCGAGTTGTTTCTTAGCTTCCCAAAGAGCTGGAAGCAAGATGCTGTGGGGCCCAACTCGCCCTTTGGAAAGAAGCCTGCATGTTGCGCCTTTCAGCTCTAGGGCAATGTAGCACACCCAGAGCAGAAGTCCTACTTCAGCCAGATCAGGCCTGCAAAGAAACTGCGTTTCACAGGCCTGTGGAAGAGATGTTCCCGGTAGGCTGTAAGAGCACTGTGCAGAGCGAGTTGTTTCTTAGCTTCCCAAAGAGCTGGAAGCAAGATGCTGTGGGGACCAACTCGCCCTTTGGAAAGAAGCCTGCACGTTGTGCCTTTCAGCTCTAGGGCAATGTAGCACACCCAGAGCAGAAGTCCTACTTCAGCCAGATCAGGCCTGCATAGAAACTGCGTTTCACAGACCTTTGGAAGAGATATTCCCGGTAGGCTGTAAGAGCACTGTGCAGAGCGAGTTGTTTCTTAGCTTCCCAAAGAGCTGGAAGCAAGATGCTGTGGGGCCCAACTCGCCCTTTGGAAAGAAGCCTGCACGTTGTGCCTTTCAGCTCTTGGGCAATGTAGCACACCCAGAGCAGAAGTCCTACTTCAGCCAGATGAGGCCTGCAAAGAAACTGCGTTTCACAGGCTTTTGGAAGAGATGTTCCCGGTAGGCTGTAAGAGCACTGTGCAGAGCGAGTTGTTTCTTAGCTTCCCAAAGAGATGGAAGAAAGATGCTGTGGGGCCCAAATCGTCCTTTCGAAAGAAGCTTGCACGTTGTGCCTTTCAGCTCTAGGGCAATGTAGCACACCCAGAGCAGAAGTCCTACTTCAGCCACATCAGGCCTGCAAAGAAACTGCGTTTCACAGGCCTTTGGAAGAGATGTTCCCGGTAGGCTGTAAGAGCACTGTGCAGAGCGAGTTGTTTCTTAGCTTCCCAAAGAGCTGGAAGCAAGATGCTGTTGGGCCCAACTCACCATTAGGATACGAGCCTGCACGTTGTGCCTTTCAGCTCTAGGGCAATGTAGCACACCCAGAGCAGAAGTCCTAATTCAGCCAGATCAGGCCTGCAAAGAAACTGCGTTTCACAGGCCTTTGGAAGAGATGTTCCCGGTAGGCTGTAAGAGCACTGTGCAGAGCGAGTTGTTTCTTAGCTTCCCAAAGAGCTGGAAGCAAGATGCTGTGGGGCCCAACTCGCCCTTTCGAAGGAAGCCTGCACGTTGTGCCTTTCAGCTCTAGGGCAATGTAGCACACCCAGAGCAGAAGTCCTACTTCAGCCAGATCAGGCCTGCAAACAAACTGCGTTTCACAGGCCTTTGGAAGAGATGTTCCCGGTAGGCTGTAAGAGCACTGTGCAGAGCGACTTGTTTCTTAGCTTCCCAAAGAGCTGGAAGCAAGATGCTTTGGGGCCCAACTCGCCCTTTGGAAAGAAGCCTGCACGTTGTGCCTTTCAGCTCTAGGGCAATGTAGCACACTCAGAGCAGAAGTCTTACTTCAGCCAGATCAGGCCTGCAAAGAAACTGCGTTTCTCAGGCCTTTGGAAGAGATGTTCCCGGTAGGCTGTAAGAGCACTGTGCAGAGCGAGTTGTTTCTTAGCTTCCCAAAGAGCTGGAAGCAAGATGCTGTGGGGCCCAACTCGCCCTTTGGAAAGAAGCCTGCACGTTGTGCCTTTCAGCTCTAGGACAATGTTGCACACCCAGAGCAGAAGTCCTACTTCAGCCAGATCAGGCCTGCAAAGAAACTGCATTTCACAGGCCTTTGGAAGAGATGTTCCCGGTAGGCTGTAAGAGCACTGTGCAGAGAGAGTTGTTTCTTAGCTTCCCAAAGAGCTGGAAGCAAGATGCTGTGGGGCCCAAATCGCCCTTTGGAAAGAAGCCTGCACGTTGTGCCTTTCAGCTCTAGGGCAATGTAGCACACCCAGAGCAGAAGTTCTACTTCAGCGAGATCAGGCCTGCAAAGAAACAGCTTTTCACAGGCCTTTGGAAGAGATGTTCCCGGTAGGCAGTAAGAGCACTGTGCAGAGCGAGTTGTTTCTTAGCTTTCCAAAGAGCTGGAAGCAAGATGCTGTGGGGCCCAACTCGCCCTTTGGAAAGAAGCGTGCACGTTGGGCCTTTCAGCTCGAGGGCAATGTAGCACACCCAGAGCAGAAGTCCTACTTCAGCCAGATCAGGCCTGCAAAGAAACTGCGTTTCACAGGCCTTTCGAAGAGATGTTCCCTGTTGGCTGTAAGAGCACTGTGCAGAGCGAGTTGTTTCTTAGCTTCCCAAAGGGCTGGAAGCAAGATGCTGTGGGGCCCAACTCGCCCTTTGGAAAGAGGCCTGCACGTTGTGCCTTTCAGCTGTAGGGCAATGTAGCACACCCAGAGAAGAAGTCCTACTTCAGCCAGATCAGGCCTGCAAAGAAACTGCGTTTCACATGCCTTTGGAAGAGATGTTCCCGGTAGGCTGTAAGAGCACTGTGCAGAGCGAGTTGTTTCTTAGCTTTCCAAAAAGCTGGAAGCAAGATGCTGTGGGGCGCAACTCGCCCTTTGGAAAGAAGTCTGCACGTTGTGCCTTTCAGCTCTAGGGCAATGTAGCACACCCAGAGTATAAGTCCTACTTCAGCCAGATCAGGCCTGCAAAGAAACTGCGTTTCACAGGCCTTTGGAAGAGATGTTCCCGGTAGGCTGTAAGAGCACTGTGCAGAGCGAGTTGTTTCTTAGCTTCCCAAAGAGCTGGAAGCAAGATGTTGTGGGGCCGAACTCGCCCTTTGGAAAGAAGCCTGCACGTTGTGCCTTTCTGCTCTTGGGCAATGTAGCACACACAGAGCAGGAGTCCTACTTCAGCCAGATCTGGCCTGCAAAGAAACTGCGTTTCACAGGCCTTTGGAAGAGATGATCCCGGGAGGCTGTAAGAGCACTGTGCAGAGCGAGTTGTTTCTTAGCTTCCCAAAGAGCTGGAAGCAAGAGGCAGTGGGGCCCAACTCGCCCTTTGGAAAGAAGCCTGCACGTTGTGCCTTTCAGCTCTAGGGCAATGTAGCACACCCAGAGAAGAAGTCCTACTTCAGCCATATCAGGCCTGCAAAGAAACTGCGTTTCACCGGCCTTTGAAAGAGAAGTTCCCGGTAGGCTGTAAGAGCACTGTGCAGAGCGAGTTGTTTCTTAGCTTCCCAAAGAGCTGGAAGCAAGATGCTGTGAGGCCTTACTCACCCTTAGGAAAGAAGCCTGCACGTTGTGCCTTTCAGCTCTAGGGCAATGTAGCACACCCAGAGCAGAAGTCCTACTTCAGCCAGATCAGGCATGCAAAGAAACTGCGTTTCACAGGCCTTTGGAAGAGATTTTCCCGGTAGGCTGTAAGAGCACTGTGCAGAGCGAGTTGTTTCTTAGCTTCCCAAAGAGCTGGAAGCAAGATGCAGTGGGGCCCAACTCGCCCTTTGGAAAGAAGCCTCAACGTTGTGCCTTTCAGCTCTAGGGCAATGAAGCACACCAAGAGCAGAAGTTCTACTTCAGCGAGATCAGGCCTGCAAAGAAACTGCGTTTCACAGGCCTTTGGAAGAGATGTTCCCGGTATGCTGTAAGAGCACTGTGCAGAGCGAGTTGTTTCTTAGCTTCCGTAAGAGCTGGAAGCAAGATGCTGTGGGGCCCAACTCGCCCTTTGGAAAGAAGCCTGCACGTTGTGCCTTTCAGCTCTAGGGCAATGTAGCACACCCAGAGCAGAAGTCCTACTTCAGCCAGATCAGGCCTGCAAAGAAACTGCGTTTCACAGGCTTTTGGAAGACACGTTCCCGATAGGGTGTAAGAGCACTGTGCAGAGCGAGTTGTTTCTTAGCTTCCCAAAGAGCTGGAAGAAAGATGCTGTGGGGCCCAACTCGCCCTTTGGAAAGAAGCCTGCACGTTGTGCCTTTCAGCTCTAGGGCAATGTAGCACACCCAGAGCAGAAGTCCTACTTCAGCCAGATCAGGCCTGCAAAGAAACTGCGTTGCACAGGCCTTTGGAAGAGATGTTCCCGGTAGGCTGTAAGAGCACTGTGCAGAGCGAGTTGATTCTTAGCTTCCCAAAGAGCTGGAAGCAAGATGCTGTGGGGCCCAACTCGCCCTTTGGAAAGAAGACGGCACGTTGTGCCTTTCAGCTCTAGGGCAATGTAGCACACCCAGAGCAGAAGTCCTACTTCAGCCAGATCAGGAGTGCAAAGAAACTGCGTTTCACAGGCCTTTGGAAGAGATGTTCCCGGTAGGCTGTAAGAGCACTGTGCAGAGCGAGTTGTTTCTTAGCTTCCCAAAGAGCTGGAAGCAAGATGCTGTGGGGCCCAACTCGCCCTTTGGAAAGAAGCCGGCATGTTGTGCCTTTCAGCTCTAGGGCAATGTAGCACACCCAGAGCAGAAGTCCTACTTCAGCCAGATCAGGCCTGCAAAGAAACTGCGTTTCACAGGCCTTTGGAAGAGATGTTCCCGGTAGGCTGTAAGAGCACTGTGCAGAGCGAGTTGTTTCTTAGCTTCCCAAAGAGCTGGAAGCAAGATGCTGTGAGGCCTAACTCACCCTTAGGAAAGAAGCCTGCACGTTGTGCCTTTCAGCTCTAGGGCAATGTAGCACACCCAGAGCAGAAGTCCTACTTCAGCCAGATCAGTCCTGCAAAGAAACTGCGTTTCACAGGCTTTTGGAAGAGATGTTCCCGGTAGGCTGTAAGAGCACTGTGCAGAGCGAGTTGTTTCTTAGCTTCCCAAAGAGCTAGAAGAAAGATGCTGTGGGGCCCAACTCGCCCTTTCGAAAGAAGCCTGCACGTTGTGCCTTTCAGCTCTAGGGCAATGTAGCACACCCAGAGCAGAAGTCCTACTTCAGCCAGATCAGGCCTGCAAAGAAACTGCGTTTCACAGGCCTTTGGAAGAGATGTTCCCGGTAGGCTGTGAGAGCACTGTGCAGAGCGAGTTGTTTCTTAGCCTCCCAAAGAGCTGGAAGCAAGATGCTGTTGGGCCCAAATCACCATTAGGAAAGGAGCCTGCACGTTGTGCCTTTCAGCTCTAGGGCAATGTAGCACACCCAGAGCAGAAGTCCTACTTCAGCCAGATCAGGCCTGCAAAGAAACTGCGTTTCACAGGCCTTTGGAAGAGATGTTCCCGGTAGGCTGTAAGAGCACTGTGCAGAGCGAGTTGTTTCTTAGCTTCCCAAAGAGCTGGAAGCAAGATGCTGTGGGGCCCAACTCGCCCTTTGGAAAGAAGCCTGCACGTTGTGCCTTTCAGCTCTAGGGCAATGTAGCACACCCAGAGCAGAAGTCCTACTTCAGCCAGATCAGGCCTGCAAAGAAACTGTGTTTCACAGGCCTTTGGAAGAGATGTTCCCGTTAGGCTGTAAGAGCACTGTGCAGAGCGAGTTGTTTATTAGCTTCCCAAAGAGCTGGAAGCAAGATGCTGTGGGGCCCAACTCGCCCTTTGGAAAGAAGCCTGCACGTTGTGCCTTTCAGCTCTAGGGCAATGTAGCACACCCAGAGCAGAAGTCCTACTTCAGCCAGATCAGGCCTGCAAAGAAACTGCGTTTCACAGGCCTTTGGAAGAGATGTTCCCGGTAGGCTGTAAGAGCACTGTGCAGAGCGAGTTGTTTCTTAGCTTCCCAAAGACCTGGAAGCAAGATGATGTGGGGCCCAACTCGCCCTTTGGAAAGAAGCCTGCACGTTGTGCCTTTCAGCTCGAGGGCAATGTAGCACACCCAGAGTAGAAGTCCTACTTCAGCCATATCAGGCCTGCAAAGAAACTGCGTTTCACCGGCCTTTGAAAGAGAAGTTCCCGGTAGGCTGTAAGAGCACTGTGCAGAGCGAGTTGTTTCTTAGCTTCCCAAAGAGCTGGAAGCAAGATGCTGTGGGGCCCAACTCGCCCTTTGGAAAGAAGCCTGCACGTTGTGCCTTTCAGCTCTAGGGCAATGTAGCACACCCAGAGCAGAAGTCCTACTTCAGCCAGATCAGTCCTGCAAAGAAACTGCGTTTCACAGGCTTTTGGAAGAGATGTTCCCGGTAGGCTGTAAGAGCACTGTGCAGAGCGAGTTGTTTCTTAGCTTCCCAAAGAGCTGGAAGAAAGATGCTGTGGGGCCCAACTCGCCCTTTCGAAAGAAGCCTGCACGTTGTGCCTTTCAGCTCTAGGGCAATGTAGCACACCCAGAGCAGACGTCCTACTTCAGCCAGATCAGGCCTGCAAAGAAACTGCGTTTCACAGGCCTTTGGAAGAGATGTTCCCGGTAGGCTGTGAGAGCACTGTGCAGAGCGAGTTGTTTCTTAGCTTCCCAAAGAGCTGGAAGCAAGATGCTGTGGGGCCCAACTCGCCCTTTGGAAAGAAGCCTGCACGTTGTGCCTTTCAGCTCTAGGGCAATGTAGCACACCCAGAGCAAAAGTCCTACTTCAGCCAGATCAGGCCTGCAAAGAAACTGCGTTTCACAGGCCTTTGGAAGAGATGTTCCCGGTAGGCTGTAAGAGCACTGTGCAGAGCGAGTTGTTTCTTAGCTTCCCAAATAGCTGGAAGGAGGATGCTGTGGGGCCCAACTCGCCCTTTGGAAAGAAGCCTGCACGTTGTGCCTTTCAGCTCTAGGGCAAGGTAGCACACCCAGAGCAGACGTCCTACTTCACTCAGATCAGGCCTGCAAAGAAAC
This sequence comes from Equus caballus, assembly GCF_041296265.1. NCBI lineage: Eukaryota > Metazoa > Chordata > Mammalia > Perissodactyla > Equidae > Equus > Equus caballus. The sequence goes on from NC_091684.1 coordinate 71,585,155, forward strand.
TGCGTTTCACAGGCCTTTGGAAGAGATGTTCCCGGTAGGCTGTAACAGAACTGTGCAGAGTGAGTTGTTTCTTACCATCTCAAAGAGATGGAAGCAAGATGCTGTGGGTCCCAACTCGCCCTTTGGAAAGAAGCCTGCACGTTGTGCCTTTCAGCTCTAGGGCAATGTAGCACACCCAGAGCAGAAGTCCTACTTCAGCCAGATCAGGCCTGCAAAGAAACTGCGTTTCACAGGCCTTTGGAAGAGATGTTCCCGGTAGGCTGTAAGAGCACTGTGCAGAGCGAGTTGTTTCTTAGCTTCCCAAAGAGCTGGAAGCAAGATGCTTTGGGGAAAAACTCGCCCTTGGAAAGAAGCCTGCACGTTGTGCCTTTCTGCTCTAGGGCAATGTAGCACACCCAGAGCAGAAGTCCTACTTCAGCCAGATAAGGCCTGCAAAGGAACTGCGGTTCACAGGCCTTTGGAAGAGATGTTCCCGGTAGGCTGTAAGAGCACTGTGCAGAGCGAGTTGTTTCTTAGCTTCCCAAAGAGCTGGAAGCAAGATGCTGTGGGGCCCAAATCGCCCTTTGGAAAGAAGACTGCACGTTTTGCCTTTCAGCTCTAGGGCAATGCCGCACACTCAGAGCAGAAGTTCTACTTTAAGCAGATCACACCTGCAAAGAAGCTGCGTTTCACATGCCTTTGGAAGAGATGTTCCCGGTAGGCTGTAAGAGCACTGTGCAGAGCGAGTTGTTTCTTACCTTCCCAAAGAGCTGGAAGCAAGATGCTGTGGGGCCCAACTCTCCCTTTGGAAAGAAGCCTGCACGTTGTGCCTTTCAGCTCTAGGGCAATGTAGCACACCCAGAGCAAAAGTCCTACTTCAGCCAGATCAGGCCTGCAAAGAAACTGCGTTTCACAGGCCTATGGAAGAGATGTTCCCGGTAGGCTGTAAGAGCACTGTGCAGAGCGAGTTGTTTCTTAGCTTCCCAAAGAGCTGGAAGGAGGATGCTGTGGGGCCCAACTCGCCCTTTGGAAAGAAGCCTGCACGTTGTGGCTTTCAGCTCTAGGGCAACGTAGCACACCCAGAGCAGAAGTCCTACTTCAGCCAGATCAGGCCTGCAAAGAAACTGCGTTTCACAGGCCTTTGGAAGAGATGTTCCCAGTAGGCTGTAAGAGCACTGTGCAGAGCGAGTTGTTTCTTAGCTTCCCAAAGAGCTGGAAGCAAGATGCTCTGGTTCCCAAATCGCCCTTTGGAAAGAAGCCTGCACGTTGTGCCTTTCAGCTCTAGGGCAATGTAGCACACCCAGAGCAGAAGTCCTACTTCAGCCAGATCAGGCCTGCAAAGAAACTGCGTTTCACAGGCCTTTGGAAGAGATGTTCCCGGTAGGCTGTAAGAGCACTGTGCAGAGCGAGTTGTTTCTTAGCTTCCCAAAGATCTGGAAGCAAGATGCTGTTGGGCCCAACTCACCATTAGGAAAGGAGCCTGCACGTTCTGCCTTTCAGCTCTAGGGCAATGTTGCACACCCAGAGCAGAAGTCCTACTTCAGCCAGATCAGGCCTGCAAAGAAACTGCGTTTCACAGGCCTTTGGAAGAGATGTTCCCGGTAGGCTGTAAGAGCACTGTGCAGAGCGAGTTGTTTCTTAGCTTCCCAAAGAGCTGGAAGCAAGATGCTGTGGGGCCCAACTCACCCTTAGGAAAGAAGCCTGCACGTTGTGCCTTTCAGCTCTAGGGCAATGTAGCACACCCAGAGCAGAAGTCCTACTTCAGCCAGATCAGGCCTGCAAAGAAACTGCGTTTCACAGTCCTTTGGAAGAGATGTTCCCGGTAGGCTGTAAGAGAACTGTGCAGAGCGAGTTGTTTCTTAGCTTCCCAAAGAGCTGGAAGCAAGATGCTGTGGGGCCGAACTCGTCCTTTGGAAAGAAGCCTGCACGTTGTGCCTTTCTGCTCTAGGGCAATGTAGCACACCCAGAGCAGGAGTCCTACTTCAGCCAGATCAGGCCTGCAAAGGAACTGCGTTTCACAGGCCTTTGGAAGAGATGTTCCCGGGAGGCTGTAAGAGCACTGTTCAGAGCGAGTTGTTTCTTAGCTTCCCAAAGAGCTGGAAGCAAGATGCTGTGGGGCCCAACTCGCCCTTTGGAAAGAAGCCTGCACGTTGTGCCTTTCAGCTCTAGGGCAATGTAGCACACCCAGAGCAGTAGTCTTACTTCAGCCAGATCAGGCCTGCAAAGAAACTGCGTTTCTCAGGCCTTTGGAAGAGAGGTTCCCAGTAGGCTGTAAGAGGACTGTGCAGAGCGAGTTGTTTCTTAGCTTCCCAAAGAGCTGGAAGCAAGATGCTGTGGGGCCCAACTCGCCCTTTGGAAAGAAGCCTGCACGTTGTGCCTTTCAGCTCTAGGACAATGTAGCACACCCAGAGCAGAAGTCCTACTTCAGCCAGATCAGGCCTGCAAAGAAACTGCGTTTCACAGGCCTTTGGAAGAGATGTTCCCACTAGGCTGTAAGAGCACTGTGCAGAGCGAGTTGTTTCTTAGCTACCCAAATAGCTGGAAGCAAGAGGCTGTGGGGCCCAACTCGCCCTTTGGAAAGAAGCCTGCACGTTGTGCCTTTCAGCTCTAGGGCAATGCCGCACACTCAGAGCAGAAGTTCTACTTCAAGCAGATCACGCCTGCAAAGAAGCTGCGTTTCACATGCCTTTGGAAGAGATGTTCCCGGTAGGCTGTAAGAGCACTGTGCAGAGCGACTTGTTTCTTATCTTCCCAAAGAGCTGGAAGCAAGGTGCTTGGGTGCCCAACTCGCCCTTTGGAAAGAAGCCTGCACGTTGTGCCTTTCAGCTCTAGGGCAATGTAGCACACCCAGAGAAGAAGTCTTACTTCAGCCAGATCAGGCCTGCAAAGAAACTGCGTTTCTCAGGCCTTTGGAAGAGATGTTCCCGGTAGGCTGTAAGAACACTGTGCCGAGCGAGTTGTTTCTTAGCTTCCCAAAGAGCTGGAAGCAAGATGCTGTGGGGCCTAACTCACCCTTAGGAAAGAAGCCTGCACGTTGTGCCTTTCAGCTCTAGGGCAATGTAGCACACCCAGAGCAGAAGTCCTACTTCAGCCAGATCAGGCCTGCAAAGAAACTGCGTTTCACAGGCCTTTGGAAGAGATGTTCCCGGTAGGCTGTAAGAGCACTGTGCAGAGCGAGTTGTTTCTTAGCTTCCCAAAGAGCTGGAAGCAAGATGCTGTGGTTCCCAAATCGCCCTTTGGAAAGAAGCCTGCACGTTGTGCCTTTCAGCTCTAGGGCAATGTAGCACATCCAGAGCAGAAGTCCTACTTCAGCCAGATCAGGCCTGCAAAGAAACTGCGTTTCACAGGCCTTTGCAAGAGATGTTCCCGGTAGGCTGTAAGAGCACTGTGCAGAGCGAGTTGTTTCTTAGCTTCCCAAACAGCTGGAAGCAAGATGCTGTGGGGCCCAACTCGCCCTTTGGAAAGAAGCCTGCACGTTGTGCCTTTCAGCTCTAGGGCAATGTAGCACACCCAGAGCAGAAGTCCTACTTCAGCCAGATTAGGCCTGCAAAGAAACTGCGTTTCACAGGCCTTTGGAAGAGATCTTCCCGGTAGGCTGTAAGAGCACTGTGCAGAGCGAGTTGTTTCTTAGCTTCCCAAAGAGCTGGAAGCAAGATGCTGTAGGGCCCAACTCGCCCTTTGGAATGAAGCCTGCACGTTATGCCTTTCAGCTCTAGGGCAATGCTGCACACTCAGAGCAGAGGTTCTACTTCAAGCAGATCACGCCTGCAAAGAAACTGCGTTTCACAGGCCTTTGGAAGAGATGTTCCAGGTAGGCTGTAAGAGCACTGTGCAGAGCGAATTGTTTCTTAGCTTCCCAAAGAGCTGGAAGCAAGATGCTGTGTGGCCCAACTCTCCCTTTGGAAAGAAGCCTGCACGTTGTGCCTTTCAGCTCTAGCGCAATGTAGCACACCCAGAGCAGAAGTCCTACTTCAGCCAGATCAGGCCTGCAAATAAACTGCGTTTCACAGGCCTTTGGAAGAGATGTTCCCGGTATGCTGTAAGAGCACTGTGCAGAGCGAGTTGTTTCTTAGCTTCCCAAAGAGCTGGAAGGAGGATGCTGTGGGGCCCAACTCGCCCTTTGGAAAGAAGCCTGCACGTTGTGCCTTTCAGCTCTAGGGCAATGTAGCACACCCAGAGCAGAAGTCCTACTTCAGCCAAATCAGGCCTGCAAAGAAACAGCGTTTCACAGGCCTTTGGAAGAGATGTTCCCGGTAGGCTTTAAGAGCACTGTGCAGAGCGAGTTGTTTCTTAGCTTCCCAAAGAGCTGGAAGCAAGATGCTGTGGGGCCCAACTCGCCCTTTGGAAAGAAGCCTGCACGTTGTGCCTTTCAGCCTTAGGGCAGTGCCGCACACTCAGAGCGGAAGTTCTACTTCAAGAAGATCAGGCCTGCAAAGAAAGTGCGTTTCACAGGCCTTTGGAAGAGATGTTCCCGGTAGGCTATAAAAGCACTGTGCAGAGCAAGTTGTTTCTTACCTTCACAAAGAGCCGGAAGCAAGATGCTGTGGGGCCCAACTCGCCCTTTGGAAAGAAGCCTGCACGTTGTGCCTTTCAGCTCTAGGGCAATGTAGCACACCCAGAGCAGAAGTCCTACTTCAGCCAGATCAGGCCTGCAAAGAAACTGCGTTTCACAGGCCTTTGGAAGAGATGTTCCCGGTAGGCTGTAAGAGCACTGTGCAGAGCGAGTTGTTTCTTAGCTTCCCAAAGAGCTGGAAGGAGGATGCTGTGGGGCCCAACTCGCCCTTTGCAAAGAAGCCTGCACGTTGTGCCTTTCAGCTCTAGGGCAGTGCCGCACACTCAGAGCAGAAGTTCTACTTCAAGAAGATCACGCCTGCAAAGAAACTGCGTTTCACAGGCCTTTGGAAGAGATGTTCCCGGTAGGCTGTAAGAGCACTGTGCAGAGGGAGTTGTTTCTTAGCTTCCCAAACAGCTGGAAGCAAGATGCTGTGGGGCCCACCTCGCCCTTTGGAAAGAAGCCTGCACGTTGTGCCTTTCAGCTCTAGGGCAATGTAGCACACCCAGAGCAGAAGTCCTACTTCAGCCAGATCAGGCCTGCAAAGAAACTGCGTTTCACAGGCCTTTGGAAGAGATGTTCCCGGTAGGCTGTAAGAGCACTGTGCAGAGCGAGTTGTTTCTTAGCTTCCCAAAGAGCTGGAAGCAAGATGCTGTGGGGCCCAAATCGCCCTTTGGAAAGAAGCCTGCACGTTGTGCCTTTCAGCTCTAGGGCAATGTAGCACACCCAGAGCAGAAGTCCTACTTCAGCCAGATGAGGCCTGCAAAGAAACTGCGTTTCACAGGCCTTTGGAAGAGATGTTCCCGGTAGGCTGTAAGAGCAATGTGCAGAGCGACTTGTTTCTTAGCTTCCCAAAGAGCTGGAAGCAAGATGCTGTGGGGCCGAACTCGCCCTTTGGAAAGAGTCCTGCACGTTGTGCCTTTCTGCTCTAGGGCAATGTAGCACACCCAGAGCAGACGTCCTACTTCAGCCAGATCAGGCCTTCAAAGAAACTGCGTTTCACAGGCCTTTGGAAGAGATGTTCCCGGTAGGCTGTAAGAGCACTGTGCAGAGCGAGTTGTTTCTTAGCTTCCCAAAGAGCTGGAAGCAAGATGCTGTGGGGCCTAACTCACCCTTAGGAAAGAAGCCTGCACGTTGTGCCTTTCAGCTCTACGGCAATGTAGCACACCCAGAGCAGAAGTCCTACTTCAGGAAGATCAGGCCTGCAAAGAAACTGCGTTTCACAGGCCTTTGGAAGAGATGTTCCCGGTAGGCTGTAAGAGCACTGTGCAGAGCGAGTTGTTTCTTAGCTTCCCAAAGAGCTGGAAGCAAGATGCTGTGGTTCCCAAATCGCCCTTTGGAAAGAAGCCTGCACGTTGTGCCTTTCAGCTCTAGGGCAATGTAGCACATCCAGAGCAGAAGTTGTACTTCAGCCAGATCAGGCCTGCAAAGAAACTGCGTTTCACAGGCTTTTGGAAGACACGTTCCCGGTAGGCTGTAAGAGCACTGTGCAGAGCGAGTTGTTTCTTAGCTTCCCAAAGAGCTGAAAGAAAGATGCTGTGGGGCCCAACTCGCCCTTTGGAAAGAAGCCTGCACGTTGTGCCTTTCTGCTCTAGGGCAATGTGGCACACCCAGAGCAGGAGTCCTACTTCAGCCAGATCAGGCCTACAAAGAAACTGCGTTTCACAGGCCTTTGGAAGAGATGTTCCCGGTAGGCTGTAAGAGCACTGTGCAGAGTGAGTTGTTTCTTAGCTTCCCAAAGAGCTGGAAGCAAGATGCTGTGGGGCCCAACTCGCCCTATGGAAAGAAGCCTCCACGTTGTGCCTTTCAGCTCTAGGGCAGTGCCGCACACTCAGAGAAAAAGTTCTACTTCAAGAAGATCACGCCTGCAAAGAAACTGCGTTTCACAGGCCTTTGGAAGAGATGTTCCCGGTAGGCTGTAAGAGCACTGTGCAGAGCAAGTTGTTTCTTTGCTTCCCAAAGAGCTGGAAGCAAGATGCTGTGGGGCCCAACTCGCCCTTTGGAAAGAAGCCTGCACGTTGTGCCTTTCAGCTCTAGGGCAATGTAGCACACCCAGAGCAGAAGTCCTACTTCAGCCTGATCAGGCCTGCAAAGAAACTGTGTTTCACAGGCCTTTGGAAGAGATGTTCCCGGTAGGCTGTAAGAGCACTGTGCAGAGCGAGTTGTTTCTTAGCTTCCCAAAGAGCTGGAAGCAAGATGCTGTGGGGCCCAACTCGCCCTTTGGAAAGAAGCCTGAACGTTGTGCCTTTCAGCTCTAGGGCAATGTAGCACACCCAGAGCAGAAGTCCTACTTCAGCCAAATCAGGCCTGCAAAGAAACTGCGTTTCACAGGCCTTTGGAAGAGATGTTCCCGGTAGGCTGTAACAGCACTGTGCAGAGCGAGTTGTTTCTTAGCTTCCCAAAGAGCTGGAAGCAAGATGCTGTGGGGCCCAAATCGCCCTTTGGAAAGAAGCCTGCACGTTGTGCCTTTCAGCTCTAGGGCAATGTAGCACACCCAGAGCAGAAATCCTACTTCAGCCAGATCAGTCCTGCAAAGAAACTGTGTTTCACAGGTCTTTGGAAGAGATGTTCCCGGTAGGGTGTAAGAGCACTGTGCAGAGCGAGTTGTTTCTTATCTTCCCGAAGAGCTGGAAGCAAGATGCTGTGGGGCCCAACTCGCCCTTTGGAAAGAAGCCAGCACGTTGTGCCTTTCAGCTCTAGGGCAATGTAGCACACCCAAGGAGAAGTTCTACTTCAGCGAGATGAGTCCTGCAAAGAAATTGCTGTTCACAGGCCTTTGGAAGAGATGTTCCCTGTAGGCTGTAAGAGCACTGTGCAGAGCGAGTTGTTTCTTAGCTTCCCAAAGAGCTGGAAGCAAGATGCTGTGGGGCCCAAATCGCCCTTTGGAAAGAAGCCTGCACGTTGTGCCTTTCAGCTCTAGGGCAATGTAGCACACCCAGAGCAGAAGTCCTACTTCAGCCAGATCAGGCCTGCAAAGAAACTGTGTTTCACAGGCCTTTGGAAGAGATGTTCCCGGTAGGCTGTAAGAGCACTGTGCAGAGCGACTTGTTTCTTAGCTTCCCAAAGAGCTGGAAGCAGGATGCCGTGGGGCCGAACTCGCCCTTTGGAAAGAAGCCTGCACGTTGTGCCTTTCTGCTCTAGGGCAATGTAGCACACCCAGAGCAGGAGTCCTACTTCAGCGAGATCAGGCCTGCAAAGAAACTGCGTTTCACAGGCCTTTGGAAGAGATGTTCCCGGTAGGCTGTAAGAGCACTGTGCAGAGTGAGTTGTTTCTTAGCTTCCCAAAGAGCTGGAAGCAAGATGCTGTGGGGCCCAACTCGCCCTTTGGAAAGAAGCCTGCACGTTGTGCCTTTCAGCTCTAGGGCAGTGCCGCAAACTCAGAGCAGAAGTTCCACTTCAAGAAGATCACACCTGCAAAGAAACTGCGTTTCACAGGCCTTTGGAAGAGATGTTCCCGGTAGGCTGTAAGAGCACTGTGCCGAGCAAGTTGTTTCTTAGCTTCCCAAAGAGCTGGAAGCAAGATGCTGTGGGGCCCAACTCGCCCTTTGGAAAGAAGCCTGCACGTTGTGCCTTTCAGCTCTAGGGCAATGTAGCACACCCAGAGCAGAAGTTCTACTTCAGCGAGATCAGGCCTGCAAAGAGACTGCTTTTCACAGGCCTTTGGAACAGATGTTCCCGGTAGGCAGTAAGAGCACTGTGCAGAGCGAGTTGTTTCTTAGCTTTCCAAAGAGCTGGAAGCAAGATGCTGTGTGGCCCAACTCGCCCTTTGGAAAGAAGCCTGCACGTTGTGCCTTTCAGCTCTAGGGCAATGTAGCACACCCAGAGCAGAAGTCCTACTTCAGCCAGACCAGGCCTGCAAAGAAACTGCGTTTCACAGGCCTTTGGAAGAGATGTTCCCGGTAGGCTGTAAGAGCACTGTGCAGAGAGAGTTGTTTCTTAGCTTCCCAAAGAGCTGGAAGCAAGATGCTGTGGGGCCCAACTCGCCCTTTGGAAAGAAGCCTGCACGTTGTGCCTTTCAGCTCTAGGGCAATGTAGCACACCCAGAGCAGAAGTCCTACTTCAGCCAGATCAGGCCTGCAAAGAAACTGCGTTTCACAGGCCTTTGGAAGAGATGTTCCCGGTAGGCTGTAAGAGCACTGTGCAGAGCAAGTTGTTTCTTAGCTTCCCAAAGAGCTGGAAGCAAGATGCTGTGTGGCCCAACTCGCCCTTTGGAAAGAAGCCTGCACGTTGTGCCTTCAGCTAAGGACAAAGTAGCACACCCAGAACAGGAGTCCTACTTCAGCCAGATCAGGCCTGCAAAGAAACTGCGTTTCACAAGCCTTTGGAAGAGATGTTCCCGGTAGGCTGAAACAGCACTGTGCAGAGCGAGTTGTTTCTTAGCATCCCAAAGAGATGGAAGCAAGATGCTGTGGGGCCCAACTCGCCCTTTGGAAAGAAGCCTGCACGTTGTGCCTTTCAGCTCTAGGGCAATGTAGCACACCCAGAGCAGAAGTCCTACTTCAGCCAGATCAGGCCTGCAAAGAAACCACGTTTCACAGGCCTTTGGAAGAGATGTTCCCGGTAGGCTGTAACAGCACTGTGCAGAGCGAGTTGTTTCTTAGCATCCCAAAGAGCTGGAAGCAAGATGCTGTGGGGCCCAACTCGCCCTTTGGAAAGAAGCCTGCACGTTGTGCCTTTCAGCTCTAGGGCAATGTAGCACACCCAGTGAAGAAGTTCTACTTCACCAAGATGAGTCCTGCAATGAAAGTGCTGTTCACAGGCCTTTGGAAGAGATGTTCCCGGTAGGCTGTAAGAGCACTGTGCAGAGCGAGTTGCTTATTAGCTTTCCAAAGAGCTGGAAGCAAGATGCTGTGGGGCCCAACTCTCCCTTTGGAAAGAAGCCTGCACGTTGGGCCTTTCAGCTCTAGGGGAATGTAGCACACCCAGAGCAGGAGTCCTACATCAGCCAGATCAGGCCTGCAAACAAACCGCGTTTCACAGGCCATAGGAAGAGATGTTCCCGGTAGGCTGTAAGAGCACTGTGCAGAGCGAGTTGTTTCTTAGCTTCCCAAAGAGCTGGAAGCAAGATGCTGTGGGGCCCAACTCGCCCTTTGGAAAGAAGCCTGCACGTTGTGCCTTTCAGCTCTAGGGGAATGTAGCACACCCAGAGCAGGAGTCCTACTTCAGCCAGATCAGGCCTGCAAAGAAAGTGCGTTTCACAGGCCTTTGGAAGAGATGCTCCCGGTAGGCTGTAAGAGCACTGTGCAGAGAGACTTGTTTCTTAGCTTCCCAAAGAGCTGGAAGCAAGATGCTGTGGGGCCCAACTCGCCCTTTGGAAAGAAGCCTGCACGTTGTGCCTTTGAGCTCTAGGGCAATGTAGCACACCCAGAGTAGAAGTCCTACTTCAGCCAGATCAGGCCTGCAAAGAAACTGCGTTTCACCCGCCTTTGGAAGAGAAGTTCCCGGTAGGCTGTAAGAGCACTGTGCAGAGCGAGTTGTTTCTTAGCTTCCCAAAGAGCTGGAAGCAAGATACTTTGGGGCCTAACTCACCCTTAGGAAAGAAGCCTGCACGTTGTGCCTTTCAGCTCTAGGGCAATGTAGCACACCCAGAGCAGAAGTCCTACTTCTGGCAGATCAGGCCTGCAAAGAAACTGCTTTTCACAGGCCTTTGGAAGAGATGTTCCCGGTAGGCTGTAAGAGCACTGTGCAGAGCAAGATGTTTCTTTGCTTCCCAAAGAGCTGGAAGCAAGATGCTGTGGGGCCCAACTCGCCCTTTGGAAAGAAGCCTGCACGTTGTGCCTTCAGCTCAAGGACAAAGTAGCACACCCAGAGCAGGAGTCCTACTTCAGCCAGATCAGGCCTGCAAAGAAACTGCGTTTCACAGGCCTTGGGAAGAGATGTTCCCGGTAGGCTGTAGAGCACTGTGCAGAGAGAGTTGTTTCTTAGCTTCCCAAAGAGCTGGAAGCAAGATGCTGTGGGGCCCAAATCGCCCTTTGGAAAGAAGCCTGCTCGTTGTGCCTTTCAGCTCTAGGGCAATGTAGCACACCCACGGCAGAACTTCTACTTCAGCGAGATCAGGCCTGCAAAGAAACTGCTTTTCACAGGCCTTTGGAAGAGATGTTCCCGGTAGGCAGTAAGAGCACTGTGCAGAGCGAGTTGTTTCTTAGCTTTCCAAAGAGCTGGAAGCAAGATGCTGTGTGGCCCAACTCGCCCATTGGAAAGAAGCCTGCACGTTGTGCCTTTCAGCTCTAGGGCAATGTAGCACACCCAGAGCAGAAGTCCTACTTCAGCCAGATCAGGCCTGCAAAGAAACTGCGTTTCACAGGCCTTTGGAAGAGATGTTCCCGGTAGGCTTTCAGAGCACTGTGCAGAGCGAGTTGTTTCTTAGCTTCATAAAGAGCTGGAAGCAAGATGCTGTGGGGCCCAACTCACCCTTTGGAAAGAAGCCTTCACGTTGTGCCTTTCAGCTCTAGGGCAATGTAGCACACCCAGAGCAGAAGTCCTACTTCAGCCAGATCAGGCCTGCAAGGAAACTGCTTTTCACACGCCTTTGGAAGAGATGTTCCCGGTAAGCTGTAAGAGCACTGTGCAGAGCGACTTGTTTCTTAGCTTCCCAAAGAGCTGGAAGCAAGATGCTGTGGTGCCCAACTCGCCCTTTGGAAAGAAGCCTGCACGTTGTGCCTTTCAGCTCTAGGAAAATGTAGCACACCCAGAGCAGGAGTCCTACTTCAGCCAGATCAGGCCTGCAAAGAAACCACGTTTCACAGGCCTTTGGAAGAGATGTTCCCGGTAGGCTGTAACAGCACTGTGCAGAGCGAGTTGTTTCTTAGCATCCCAAAGAGCTGGAAGCAAGATGCTGTGGGGCCCAACTCGCCCTTTGGAAAGAAGCCTGCACGTTGTGCCTTTCAGCTCTAGGGCAATGTAGCACACCCAGTGAAGAAGTTCTACTTCACCAAGATGAGTCCTGCAATGAAAGTGCTGTTCACAGGCCTTTGGAAGAGATGTTCCGGGTAGGCTGTAAGAGCACTGTGCAGAGCGAGTTGCTTATTAGCTTTCCAAAGAGCTGGAAGCAAGATGCTGTGGGGCCCAACTCTCCCTTTGGAAAGAAGCCTGCACGTTGGGCCTTTCAGCTCTAGGGGAATGTAGCACACCCAGAGCAGGAGTCCTACATCAGCCAGATCAGGCCTGCAAACAAACCGCGTTTCACAGGTCATAGGACGAGATGTTCCCGGTAGGCTGTAAGAGCACTGTGCAGAGTGAGTTGTTTCTTAGCTTCCCAAAGAGCTGGAAGCAAGATGCTGTGGGGCCCAACTCTCCCTTTGGAAAGAAGCCTGCACGTTTTGCCTTTCAGCTCTAGGTCAGTGTAGCACACCCAGAGCTGAAGTCCTACTTCAGCCAGATCAGGCCTGCAAAGAAACTGCGTTTCACAGGCCTTTGGAAGAGATGTTCCCGGTAGGCTGTAAGAGCACTGTGCAGAGCGAGTTGTTTCTTAGCTTCCCAAAGAGCTGGAAGCAAGATGCTGTGGGGCCCAAATCGCCCTTTGGAAAGAAGCCTGCTCGTTGTGCCTTTCAGCTCTAGGGCAATGTAGCACACCCAGAGCAGAAGTTCTACTTCCGCGAGATCAGGGCTGCAAAGAAACTGCTTTTCACAGGCCTTTGGAAGAGATGTTCCCGGTAGACAGTAAGAGCACTGTGCAGAGCGAGTTGTTTCTTAGCTTTCCAAAGAGCTGGAAGCAAGATGCTGTGTGGCCCAACTCGCCCTTTGGAAAGAAGCCTGCACGTTGTGCCTTTCAACTCTAGGGCAATGTAGCACACCCAGAGCAGAAGTCCTACTTCAGCCAGATCAGGCCTGCAAAGAAACTGCGTTTCACAGGCCTTTGGAAGAGATGTTCCCGGTAGGCTGTAAGAGCACTGTGCAGAGCGAGTTGTTTCTTAGCTTCCCAAAGAGCTGGAAGCAAGATGCTGTGGGGCCCAACTCGCCCTTTGGAAAGAAGCCTGCACGTTGCGCCTTTCAGCTCTAGGGCAATGTAGCACACCCAGAGCAGAAGTCCTACTTCAGCCAGATCAGGCCTGCAAAGAAACTGCGTTTCACAGGCCTTTGGAAGAGATGTTCCCGGTAGGCTGTAAGAGCACTGTGCAGAGCGACTTGTTTCTTAGCTTCCCAAAGAGCTGGAAGCAAGATGCTGTGGGGCCCAACTCGCCCTTTGGAAAGAAGCCTTCACGTTGTGCCTTTCTGCTCTAGGGCAATGTAGCACACCCAGAGCAGGAGTCCTACTTCAGCCAGATCAGGCCTGCAAAGAAACTGCGTTTCACAGGCCTTTGGAAGCGATTTTCCCGGTAGGCTGTAAGAGTACTGTGCAGAGTGAGTTGTTTCTTAGCTTCCCAAAGAGCTGGAAGCAAGATGCTGTGGGGCCCAACTCGCCCTTTGGAAAAAAGCCTGCACGTTGTGCCTTTCAGCTCTAGGGCAGTGCCGCACACTCAGAGCAGAAGTTCTACTTCAAGAAGATCACGCCTGCAAAGAAACTGCGTATCACAGGCCTTTGGAAGAGATGTTCCCGGTAGGCTGTAAGAGCACTGTGCAGAGCAAGTTGTTTCTTAGCTTCCCAAAGAGCTGGAAGCAAGATGCTGTGTGGCCCAACTCGCCCTTTGGAAAGAAGCCTGCACGTTGTGCCTTTCAGCTCTAGGGCAATGTAGCACACCCAGAGCAGAAGTCCTACTTCAGCCTGATCAGGCCTGCAAAGAAACTGCGTTTCACAGGCCTTTGAAAGAGATGTTCCCGGTAGGCTGTAAGAGCACTGTGCAGAGCGAGTTGTTTCTTAGCTTCCCAAAGAGCTGGAAGCAAGATGCTGTGGGGCCCAACTCGCCCTTTGGAAAGAAGCCTGCACGTTGTGCCTTCAGCTAAGGACAAAGTAGCATACCCAGAGCAGGAGTCCTACTTCAGCCAGATCAGGCCTGCAAAGAAACTGCGTTTCACAGGCCTTTGGAAGAGATGTTCCCGGTAGGCTGTAACAGCACTGTGCAGAGCGAGTTGTTTCTTAGCATCCCAAAGAGATGGAAGCAAGATGCTGAGGGGCCCAACTCGCCCTTTGGAAAGAAGCCTGCACGTTGTGCCTTTCAGCTCTAGGGCAATGTAGCACAACCAGAGCAGAAGTCCTACTTCAGGCAGATCAGGCCTGCAAAGAAACTGCGTTTCAGAGGCCTTTGGAAGAGATGTTCCCGGTAGGCTGTAAGAGCACTGTGCAGAGCGAGTTGTTTCTTAGCTTCCCAAAGAGCTGGAAGCAAGATGCTGTGGGGCCCAACTCACCCTTTGGAAAGAAGCCTGCACGTTGTGCCTTACAGCTATAGGGCAATGTAGCACACCCAGAGCAGAAGTCCTACTTCAGCCAGATCAGGCCTGGAAAGAAACTGCTTTTCACAGGCCTTTGGAAGAGATGTTCCCGGTAGGCTGTAAGAGCACTGTGCAGAGCGACTTGTTTCTTAGCTTCCCAAAGAGCTGGAAGCAAGATGCTGTGGGGCCCAACTCGGCCTTTGGAAAGAAGCCTGCACGTTGTGACTTCAGCTCTAGGAAAATGTAGCACACCCAGAGCAGAAGTCCTACTTCAGCCAGATCAGGCCTGCAAAGAAACCGCGTTTCACAGGCCTTTGGAAGAGATGTTCCCGGTAGGCTGTAACAGCACTGTGCAGAGCGTTTTGTTTCTTAGCATCCCAAAGAGATGGAAGCAAGGTGCTGTGGGGCCCAACTCGCCCTTTGGAAAGAAGCCTGCACGTTGTGCCTTTCAGCTCTAGGGCAATGTAGCACACCCAGTGAAGAAGTTCTACTTCACCAAGATGAGTCCTGCAAAGAAACTGCTGTTGACAGGCCTTTGGAAGAGATGTTCCCGGTAGGCTGTAAGAGCACTGTGCAGAGAGAGTTGTTTCTTAGCTTCCCAAAGAGCTGGAAGCAAGATGCTGTGGGGCCCAACTCACCCTTTGGAAAGAAGCCTGCACGTTGTGCCTTTCAGCTCTACGGCAATGGAGCACACCCAGAGCAGAAGTCCTACTTCAGCCAGATCAGGCCTGCAAAGAAACTGCGTTTCACAGGCCTTTGGAAGGGATGTTCCCGGTAGGCTGTAAGAGCACTGTGCAGAGCGAGTTGTTTCTTAGCTTCCCAAAGAGCTGCAAGCAAGATGCTGTGGGGCCCAACTCGCCCTTTGGAAAGAAGCCTGCACGTTGTGCCTTTCAGCTCTAGGGCAATGTAGCACACCCAGAGCAGAAGTCCTACTTCAGCCAGATCAGGCCTGCAAAGAAACTGCGTTTCACAGGCCTTTGGAAGAGATGTTCCCGGTAGGCTGTAAGAGCACTGTGCACAGCGAGCTGTTTCTTAGCTTCCCATACAGCTGGAAGCAAGATGCTGTGGGGCCCAACTGACCCTTTGGAAAGAAGCCTGCACGTTGTGCCTTTCAGCTCTAGGGCAATGTAGCACACCCAGAGCAGAAGTCCTACTTCAGCCAGATCAGGCCTGCAAAGAAACTGCGTTTCACAGGCCTTTGGAAGAGATGTTCCCGGTAGGCTGTAAGAGCACTGTGCAGAGCGACTTGTTTCTTAGCTTCCCAAAGAGCTGGAAGCAAGATGCTGTGGGGCCTAACTCGCCCTTTGGAAAGAAACCTGCACGTTGTGCCTTCAGCTCTAGGAAAATGTAGCACACCCAGAGCAGGAGTCCTACTTCAGCCAGATCAGGCCTGCAAACAAACTGCGTTTCACAGGCCTTTGGAAGATATGTTCCCGGTAGGCTGTAAGAGCACTGTGCAGAGCGAGTTGTTTCTTAGCTTTCCAAAGAGCTGGAAGCAAGATGCTGTGGGGCCCAACTCGCCGTTTGGAAAGAAGCATGCACGTTGTGCCTTTCATCTCTACGGCAATGTAGCACACCCAGAGCAGAAGTCCTACTTCAGCCAGGTCAGGCCTGCAAAGAAACTGCGTTTCACAGGCCTTTGGAAGAGATGTTCCCGGTAGGCTGTAAGAGCACTGTGCAGAGAGAGTTGTTTCTTAGCTTCCCAAAGAGCTGGAAGCAAGATGCTGTGGGGCCCAAATCGCCCTTTGGAAAGAAGCGTGCTCGTTGTGCCTTTCAGCTCTAGGGCAATGTAGCACACCCAGAGCAGAAGTTCTACTTCAGCGAGATCAGGCCTGCAAAGAAACTGCTTTTCACAGGCCTTTGGAAGAGATGTTCCCGGTAGGCAGTAAGAGCACTGTGCAGAGCGAGTTGTTTCTTAGCTTCCCAAAGAGCTCGAAGCAAGATGCTGTGGGGGGCAACTCGCCCTTTGGAAAGAACCCTGCACGTTGTGCCTTTCAGCTCTAGGGCAATGTAGCACACCCAGAGCAGAAGTCCTACTTCAGCCAGATCAGGCCTGCAAACAAACTGCGTTTCACAGGCCTTTGGAAGAGATGTTCCCGGTAGGCTGTAAGAGCACTGTGCAGAGCGAGTTGTTTCTTAGCTTCCCAAAGAGCTGGAAGCAAGATGCTGTGGGGCCCAAATCGCCCTTTGGAAAGAAACCTGCTCGTTGTGCCTTTCAGCTCTGGGGCAATGTAGCACACCCAGAGCAGAAGTTCTACTTCAGCGAGATCAGGCCTGCAAAGAAACTGCTTTTCACAGGCCTTTGGAAGAGATGTTCCCGGTAGGCAGTAAGAGCACTGTGCAGAGCGAGTTGTTTCTTAGCTTTCCAAAGAGCTGGAAGCAAGATGCTGTGTGGCCAAACTCGCCCTTTGGAAAGAAGCCTGCACGTTGTGCCTTTCAGCTCTAGGGCAATGTAGCACACCCAGAGCAGAAGTCCTACTTCAGCCACATCAGGCCTGCAAAGAAACTGCGTTTCACAGGCCTTTGGAAGAGATGTTCCCGGTAGGCTGTAAGAGCACTGTGCAGAGCGAGTTGTTTCTTAGCTTCGCAAAGACCTGGAGCAAGATGCTGTGGGGCCCAACTCGCCCTTTGGAACGAAGCCTGCACGTTGTGCCTTTCAGCTCTAGGGCAATGTAGCACACCCAGAGCAGAAGTCCGACTTCAGCCAGATCAGGCCTGCAAAGAAACTGCGTTTCACAGGCCTTTGGAAGAGATGTTCCCGGTAGGCTGTAGAGCACTGTTCAGAGAGAGTTGTTTCTTAGCTTCCCAAAGAGCTGGAAGCAAGATGCTGTGGGGCCCAAATCGCCCTTTGGAAAGAAGCCTGCTCGTTGTGCCTTTCAGCTCTAGGGCAATGTAGCACACCCAGAGCAGAACTTCTACTTCAGCGAGATCAAGCCTGCAAAGAAACTGCTTTTCACAAGCCTTTGGAAGAGATGTTCCCGGTAGGCAGTAACAGCACTGTGCAGAGCGAGTTGTTTCTTAGCTTCCCAAAGAGCTGGAAGCAAGATGCTGTGTGGCCTAACTCGCCCTTTGGAAAGAAGCCTGCACGTTGTGCCTTTCAGCTCTAGGGCAATGTAGCACACCCAGAGCAGAAGTCCAACTTCAGCCAGATCAGGCCTGCAAAGAAACTGCGTTTCACAGGCCTTTGGAAGAGATGTTCCCGGTAGGCTGTAAGAGCACTGTGCAGAGCGAGTTGTTTCTTAGCTTCCCAAAGAGCTGGAAGCAAGATGCTGTGGGGCCCAACTCACCCTTTGGAAAGAAGACTGCACGTTGTGCCTTTCAGCTCTAGGGCAATGTAGCACACGCAGAGCAGAAGTCCTACTTCAACCAGATCAGGCCTGCAAAGAAACTGCTTTTCACAGGCCTTTGGAAGAGATGTTCCCAGTAGGCTGTAAGAGCACTGTGCAGAGCGACTTGTTTCTTAGCTTCCCAAAGAGCTGGAAGCAAGATGCTGTGGGGCCCAAATCGCCCTTTGGAAAGAAGCCTGCACGTTGAGCCTTCAGCTCTAGGAAAATGTAGCACACCCAAAGCAGAAGTTCTACTTCAGCGAGATCAGGCCTGCAAAGAAACTGCTTTTCACAGGCCTTTGGAAGAGATGTTCCCGGTAGGCAGTAAGAGCACTGTGCAGAGCGAGTTGTTTCTTAGCTTCCCAAAGAGCTCGAAGCAAGATGCTGTGGGGGGCAACTCGCCCTTTGGAAAGAACCCTGCACGTTGTGCCTTTCAGCTCTAGGGCAATGTAGCACACCCAGAGCAGAAGTCCTACTTCAGCCAGATCAGGCCTGCAAACAAACTGCGTTTCACAGGCCTTTGGAAGAGATGTTCCCGGTAGGCTGTAAGAGCACTGTGCAGAGCGAGTTGTTTCTTAGCTTCCCAAAGAGCTGGAAGCAAGATGCTGTGGGGCATAACTCACCCTTTGGAAAGAAGCCTGCACGTTGTGCCTTTCAGCTCTAGGGCAATGTAGCACACCCAGAGCAGAAGTCCTACTTCAGCCAGATCAGGCCTGCAAAGAAACTGCGTTTCACAGGCCTTTGGAAAAGATGTTCCCGGTAGGCTGTAAGAGCACTGTGCAGAGCGACTTGTTTCTTAGCTTCCCAAAGAGCTGGAAGCAAGATGCTGTGGGGCCCAAATCGCCCTTTGGAAAGAAGCCTGCACGTTGAGCCTTCAGCTCTAGGAAAATGTAGCACACCCAGAGCAGGAGTCCTACTTCAGCCAGATCAGGCCTGCAAAGAAACCGCCTTTCACTGGCCTTTGGAAGAGATGTTCCCGGTAGGCTGTAACAGCACTGTGCAGAGCGAGTTGTTTCTTAGCTTCCCAAAGAGCTGGAAGCAAGATGCTGTGGGGCCCAACTCGCCCTTTGGAAAGAAGCCTGCACGTTGTGCCTTTCAGCTCTAGGGCAATGTAGCACACCCAGTGAAGAAGTTCTAGTACACCAAGATGAGTCCTGCAGAGAAACTGCTGTTCACAGGCCTTTGGAAGAGATGTTCCCGATAGGCTGTAAGAGCACTGTGCAGAGCGAGCTGTTTCTTAGCTTCCCATACAGCTGGAAGCAAGATGCTGTGGGGCCCAAATCGCCCTTTGGAAAGAAGCGTGCTCGTTGTGCCTTTCAGCTCTAGGGCAATGTAGCACACCCAGAGCAGAAGTTCTACTTCAGCGAGATCAGGCCTGCAAAGAAACTGCTTTTCACAGGCCTTTGGAAGAGATGTTCCCGGTAGGCAGTAAGAGCACTGTGCAGAGCGAGTTGTTTCTTAGCTTCCCAAAGAGCTCGAAGCAAGATGCTGTGGGGGGCAACTCGCCCTTTGGAAAGAACCCTGCACGTTGTGCCTTTCAGCTCTAGGGCAATGTAGCACACCCAGAGCAGAAGTCCTACTTCAGCCAGATCAGGCCTGCAAACAAACTGCGTTTCACAGGCCTTTGGAAGAGATGTTCCCGGTAGGCTGTAAGAGCACTGTGCAGAGCGAGTTGTTTCTTAGCTTCCCAAAGAGCTGGAAGCAAGATGCTGTGGGGCCCAAATCGCCCTTTGGAAAGAAACCTGCTCGTTGTGCCTTTCAGCTCTGGGGCAATGTAGCACACCCAGAGCAGAAGTTCTACTTCAGCGAGATCAGGCCTGCAAAGAAACTGCTTTTCACAGGCCTTTGGAAGAGATGTTCCCGGTAGGCAGTAAGAGCACTGTGCAGAGCGAGTTGTTTCTTAGCTTTCCAAAGAGCTGGAAGCAAGATGCTGTGTGGCCAAACTCGCCCTTTGGAAAGAAGCCTGCACGTTGTGCCTTTCAGCTCTAGGGCAATGTAGCACACCCAGAGCAGAAGTCCTACTTCAGCCACATCAGGCCTGCAAAGAAACTGCGTTTCACAGGCCTTTGGAAGAGATGTTCCCGGTAGGCTGTAAGAGCACTGTGCAGAGCGAGTTGTTTCTTAGCTTCGCAAAGACCTGGAGCAAGATGCTGTGGGGCCCAACTCGCCCTTTGGAACGAAGCCTGCACGTTGTGCCTTTCAGCTCTAGGGCAATGTAGCACACCCAGAGCAGAAGTCCGACTTCAGCCAGATCAGGCCTGCAAAGAAACTGCGTTTCACAGGCCTTTGGAAGAGATGTTCCCGGTAGGCTGTAGAGCACTGTTCAGAGAGAGTTGTTTCTTAGCTTCCCAAAGAGCTGGAAGCAAGATGCTGTGGGGCCCAAATCGCCCTTTGGAAAGAAGCCTGCTCGTTGTGCCTTTCAGCTCTAGGGCAATGTAGCACACCCAGAGCAGAACTTCTACTTCAGCGAGATCAAGCCTGCAAAGAAACTGCTTTTCACAAGCCTTTGGAAGAGATGTTCCCGGTAGGCAGTAACAGCACTGTGCAGAGCGAGTTGTTTCTTAGCTTCCCAAAGAGCTGGAAGCAAGATGCTGTGTGGCCTAACTCGCCCTTTGGAAAGAAGCCTGCACGTTGTGCCTTTCAGCTCTAGGGCAATGTAGCACACCCAGAGCAGAAGTCCAACTTCAGCCAGATCAGGCCTGCAAAGAAACTGCGTTTCACAGGCCTTTGGAAGAGATGTTCCCGGTAGGCTGTAAGAGCACTGTGCAGAGCGAGTTGTTTCTTAGCTTCCCAAAGAGCTGGAAGCAAGATGCTGTGGGGCCCAACTCACCCTTTGGAAAGAAGACTGCACGTTGTGCCTTTCAGCTCTAGGGCAATGTAGCACACGCAGAGCAGAAGTCCTACTTCAACCAGATCAGGCCTGCAAAGAAACTGCTTTTCACAGGCCTTTGGAAGAGATGTTCCCAGTAGGCTGTAAGAGCACTGTGCAGAGCGACTTGTTTCTTAGCTTCCCAAAGAGCTGGAAGCAAGATGCTGTGGGGCCCAAATCGCCCTTTGGAAAGAAGCCTGCACGTTGAGCCTTCAGCTCTAGGAAAATGTAGCACACCCAGAGCAGAAGTTCTACTTCAGCGAGATCAGGCCTGCAAAGAAACTGCTTTTCACAGGCCTTTGGAAGAGATGTTCCCGGTAGGCAGTAAGAGCACTGTGCAGAGCGAGTTGTTTCTTAGCTTCCCAAAGAGCTCGAAGCAAGATGCTGTGGGGGGCAACTCGCCCTTTGGAAAGAACCCTGCACGTTGTGCCTTTCAGCTCTAGGGCAATGTAGCACACCCAGAGCAGAAGTCCTACTTCAGCCAGATCAGGCCTGCAAACAAACTGCGTTTCACAGGCCTTTGGAAGAGATGTTCCCGGTAGGCTGTAAGAGCACTGTGCAGAGCGAGTTGTTTCTTAGCTTCCCAAAGAGCTGGAAGCAAGATGCTGTGGGGCATAACTCACCCTTTGGAAAGAAGCCTGCACGTTGTGCCTTTCAGCTCTAGGGCAATGTAGCACACCCAGAGCAGAAGTCCTACTTCAGCCAGATCAGGCCTGCAAAGAAACTGCGTTTCACAGGCCTTTGGAAAAGATGTTCCCGGTAGGCTGTAAGAGCACTGTGCAGAGCGACTTGTTTCTTAGCTTCCCAAAGAGCTGGAAGCAAGATGCTGTGGGGCCCAAATCGCCCTTTGGAAAGAAGCCTGCACGTTGAGCCTTCAGCTCTAGGAAAATGTAGCACACCCAGAGCAGGAGTCCTACTTCAGCCAGATCAGGCCTGCAAAGAAACCGCCTTTCACTGGCCTTTGGAAGAGATGTTCCCGGTAGGCTGTAACAGCACTGTGCAGAGCGAGTTGTTTCTTAGCTTCCCAAAGAGCTGGAAGCAAGATGCTGTGGGGCCCAACTCGCCCTTTGGAAAGAAGCCTGCACGTTGTGCCTTTCAGCTCTAGGGCAATGTAGCACACCCAGTGAAGAAGTTCTAGTACACCAAGATGAGTCCTGCAGAGAAACTGCTGTTCACAGGCCTTTGGAAGAGATGTTCCCGATAGGCTGTAAGAGCACTGTGCAGAGCGAGCTGTTTCTTAGCTTCCCATACAGCTGGAAGCAAGATGCTGTGGGGCCCAACTCACCCTTTGGAAATAAGCCTGCACGTTGCGCCTTTCAGCTCTAGGGCAATGTAGCACACCCGGAGCAGAAGTCCTACTTCAGCCAGATCAGGCCTGCAAAGAAACTGCTTTTAACAGGCCTTTGGAAGAGATGTTCCCGGTAGGCTGTAAGAGCACTGTGCAGAGCGACCTGTTTCTTAGCTTCCCAAAAAGCTGGAAGCAAGATGCTGTGGGGCCTAACTCGCCCTTTGGAAAGAAACCTGCACGTTGTGCCTTCAGCTCTAGGACAATGTAGCACACCCAGAGCAGGAGTCCTACTTCAGCCAGATCAGGCCTGCAAAGAAACTGCGTTTCACAGGCCTTTGGAAGGGATGTTCCCGGTAGGCTGTAAGAGCACTGTGCAGAGCGAGTTGTTTCTTAGCTTCCCAAAGAGCTGCAAGCAAGATGCTGTGGGGCCCAACTCGCCCTTTGGAAAGAAGCCTGCATGTTGTGCCTTTCAGCTCTAGGGCAATGTAGCACACCCAGAGCAGAAGTCCTACTTCAGCCAGATCAGGCCTGCAAAGAAACTGCGTTTCACAGGCCTTTGGAAGGGATGTTCCCGGTAGGCTGTAAGAGCACTGTGCAGAGCGAGTTGTTTCTTAGCTTCCCAAAGAGCTGCAAGCAAGATGCTGTGGGGCCCAACTCGCCCTTTGGAAAGAAGCCTGCACGTTGTGCCTTTCAGCTCTAGGGCAATGTAGCACACCCAGAGCAGAAGTCCTACTTCAGCCAGATCAGGCCTGCAAAGAAACTGCGTTTCACAGGCCTTTGGAAGAGATGTTCCCGGTAGGCTGTAAGAGCACTGTGCACAGCGAGCTGTTTCTTAGCTTCCCATACAGCTGGAAGCAAGATGCTGTGGGGCCCAACTGACCCTTTGGAAAGAAGCCTGCACGTTGTGCCTTTCAGCTCTAGGGCAATGTAGCACACCCAGAGCAGAAGTCCTACTTCAGCCAGATCAGGCCTGCAAAGAAACTGCGTTTCACAGGCCTTTGGAAGAGATGTTCCCTGTAGGCTGTAAGAGCACTGTGCAGAGCGACTTGTTTCTTAGCTTCCCATGGAGCTGGAAGCAAGATGCTGTGGGGCCTAACTCGCCCTTTGGAAAGAAACCTGCACGTTGTGCCTTCAGCTCTAGGAAAATGTAGCACACCCAGAGCAGGAGTCCTACTTCAGCCAGATCAGGCCTGCAAACAAACTGCGTTTCACAGGCCTTTGGAAGAGATGTTCCCGGTAGGCTGTAAGAGCACTGTGCAGAGCGAGTTGTTTCTTAGCTTTCCAAAGAGCTGGAAGCAAGATGCTGTGGGGCCCAACTCGCCGTTTGGAAAGAAGCATGCACGTTGTGCCTTTCATCTCTACGGCAATGTAGCACACCCAGAGCAGAAGTCCTACTTCAGCCAGGTCAGGCCTGCAAAGAAACTGCGTTTCACAGGCCTTTGGAAGAGATGTTCCCGGTAGGCTGTAAGAGCACTGTGCAGAGAGAGTTGTTTCTTAGCTTCCCAAAGAGCTGGAAGCAAGATGCTGTGGGGCCCAAATCGCCCTTTGGAAAGAAGCGTGCTCGTTGTGCCTTTCAGCTCTAGGGCAATGTAGCACACCCAGAGCAGAAGTTCTACTTCAGCGAGATCAGGCCTGCAAAGAAACTGCTTTTCACAGGCCTTTGGAAGAGATGTTCCCGGTAGGCAGTAAGAGCACTGTGCAGAGCGAGTTGTTTCTTAGCTTCCCAAAGAGCTCGAAGCAAGATGCTGTGGGGGGCAACTCGCCCTTTGGAAAGAACCCTGCACGTTGTGCCTTTCAGCTCTAGGGCAATGTAGCACACCCAGAGCAGAAGTCCTACTTCAGCCAGATCAGACCTGCAAACAAACTGCGTTTCACAGGCCTTTGGAAGAGATGTTCCCGGTAGGCTGTAAGAGCACTGTGCAGAGCGAGTTGTTTCTTAGCTTCCCAAAGAGCTGGAAGCAAGATGCTGTGGGGCATAACTCACCCTTTGGAAAGAAGCCTGCACGTTGTGCCTTTCAGCTCTAGGGCAATGTAGCACACCCAGAGCAGAAGTCCTACTTCAGCCAGATCAGGCCTGCAAAGAAACTGCGTTTCACAGGCCTTTGGAAGAGATGTTCCCGGTAGGCTGTAAGAGCACTGTGCAGAGAGAGTTATTTCTTAGCTTCCCAAAGAGCTGGAAGCAAGATGCTGTGGGGCCCAAATCGCCCTTTGGAAAGAAACCTGCTCGTTGTGCCTTTCAGCTCTGGGGCAATGTAGCACACCCAGAGCAGAAGTTCTACTTCAGCGAGATCAGGCCTGCAAAGAAACTGCTTTTCACAGGCCTTTGGAAGAGATGTTCCCGGTAGGCAGTAAGAGCACTGTGCAGAGCGAGTTGTTTCTTAGCTTTCCAAAGAGCTGGAAGCAAGATGCTGTGTGGCCAAACTCGCCCTTTGGAAAGAAGCCTGCACGTTGTGCCTTTCAGCTCTAGGGCAATGTAGCACACCCAGAGCAGAAGTCCTACTTCAGCCACATCAGGCCTGCAAAGAAACTGCGTTTCACAGGCCTTTGGAAGAGATGTTCCCGGTAGGCTGTAAGAGCACTGTGCAGAGCGAGTTGTTTCTTAGCTTCCCAAAGACCTGGAGCAAGATGCTGTGGGGCCCAACTCGCCCTTTGGAACGAAGCCTGCACGTTGTGCCTTTCAGCTATAGGGCAATGTAGCACACCCAGAGCAGAAGTCCGACTTCAGCCAGATCAGGCCTGCAAAGAAACTGTGTTTCACAGGCCTTTGGAAGAGATGTTCCCGGTAGGCTGTAAGAGCACTGTGCAGAGCGAGTTGTTTCTTAGCTTCCCAAAGAGCTGGAAGCAAGATGCTGTGGGGCCCAACTCGCCCTTTGGAAAGAAGCCTGCACGTTGTGCCTTCAGCTAAGGACAAAGTAGCACACCCAGAGCAGGAGTCCTACTTCAGCCAGATCAGGCCTGCAAAGAAACTGCGTTTCACAGGCCTTTGGAAGAGATGTTCCCAGTAGGCTGTAACAGCACTGTGCAGAGCGAGTTGTTTCTTAGCATCCCAAAGAGATGGAAGCAAGATGCTGTGGGGCCCAACTCGCCCTTTCGAAAGAAGGCTGCACGTTGTGCCTTTCAGCTCTAGGGCAATGTAGCACAACCAGAGCAGAAGTCCTACTTCAGCCAGATCAGGCCTGGAAAGAAACTGCTTTTCACAGGCCTTTGGAAGAGATGTTCCCGGTAGGCTGTAAGAGCACTGTGCAGAGCGACTTGTTTCTTAGCTTCCCAAAGAGCTGAAAGCAAGATGCTGTGGGGCCCAACTCGCCCTTTGGAAAGAAGCCTGCACGTTGTGACTTCAGCTCTAGGAAAATGTAGCACACCCAGAGCAGAAGTCCTACTTCAGCCAGATCAGGCCTGCAAAGAAACCGCGTTTCATAGGCCTTTGGAAGAGATGTTCCCGGTAGGCTGTATCAGCACTGTGCAGAGCGAGTTGTTTCTTAGCATCCCAAAGAGATGGAAGCAAGATGCTGTGGGGCCCAACTCGCCCTTCGGAAAGAAGCCTGCACGTTGTGCCTTTCAGCTCTAGGGCAATGTAGCACACCCAGTGAAGAAGTTCTACTTCATCAAGATGAGTCCTGCAAAGAAACTGCTGTTCACAGGCCTTTGGAAGAGATGTTCCCGGTAGGCTGTAAGAGCACTGTGCAGAGAGAGTTGTTTCTTAGCTTCCCAAAGAGCTGGAAGCAAGATGCTGTGGGGCCCTACTCTCCCTTTGGAAAGAAGCCTGCACGTTGTGCCTTTCAGCTCTAGGGCAATGTAGCACACCCAGAGCAGAAGTCCTACTTCAGCCAGATCAGGCCTGCAAAGAAACTGCGTTTCACAGGCCTTTGGAAGAGATGTTCCCGGTAGGCTTTAAGAGCACTGTGCAGAGCAAGTTGTTTCTTAGCTTCCCAAAGAGCTGGAAGCCAGATGCTGTGGGGCCCAAATCGCCCTTTGCAAAGAAGCCTGCTCGTTGTACCTTTCAGCTCTAGGGCAATGTAGCACACCCAGAGCAGAAGTTCTACTTCAGCGAGATCAGGCCTGCAAAGAAACTGCTTTTCACAGGCCTTTGGAAGAGATGTTCCCGGTAGGCAGTAAGAGCACTGTGCAGAGCGAGCTGTTTCTTAGCTTTCCAAAGATCTGGAAGCAAGATGCTGTGTGGCCCAACTCGCCCTTTGGAAAGAAGCCTGCATGTTGTGCCTTTCAGCTCTAGGGCAATGTAGCACACCCAGAGCAGAAGTCCTACTTCAGCCAGATCAGGCCTGCAAAGAAACTGCGTTTCACAGACCTTTGGAAGAGATGTTCCCGGTAGGCTGTAAGAGCACTGTGCAGAGCGACTTGTTTCTTAGCTTCCCAAAGAGCTGGAAGCAAGATGCTGTGGGGCCCAAATCGCCCTTTCGAAAGAAGCCTGCTCGTTGTGCCTTTCAGCTCTATGGCAATGCAGCACACCCAGAGCAGAAGTTCTACTTCAGCGAGATCAGGCCTGCAAAGAAACTGCTTTTCACAGGCCTTTGGAAGAGATGTTCCCGGTAGGCAGTAAGAGCACTGTGCAGAGCGAGTTGTTTCTTAGCTTTCCAAAGAGCTGGAAGCAAGATGCTGTGTCGCCCAACTCGCCCTTTGGAAAGAAGCCTGCACGTTGTGCCTTTCAGCTCTACGGCAATGGAGCACACCCAGAGCAGAAGTCCTACTTCAGCCAGATCAGGCCTGCAAAGAAACTGCGTTTCACAGGCCTTTGGAAGAGATGTTCCCGGTAGGCTGTAAGAGCACTGTGCAGAGCGAGTTGTTTCTTAGCTTCCCAAAGAGCTGGAAGCAAGATGCTGTGGGGCCCAACTCACCCTTTGGAAAGAAGCCTGCACGTTGTGCCTTTCAGCTCTAGGGCAATGTAGCACACCCAGAGCAGAAGTCCTACTTCAGCCAGATCAGGCCTGCAAAGAAACTGCGTTTCACAGGCCTTTGGAAGAGATGTTCCCGGTAGGCTGTAAGAGCACTGTGCAGAGCGAGCTGTTACTTAGCTTCCCATACAGCTGGAAGCAAGATGCTGTGGGGCCCAACTCACCCTTTGGAAAGAAGCCTGCACGTTGCGCCTTTCAGCTCTAGGGCAATGTAGCACACCCAGAGCAGAAGTCCTACTTCAGCCAGATCAGGCCTGCAAAGAAACTGCTTTTCACAGGCCTTTGGAAGAGATGTTCCCGGTAGGCTGTAAGAGCACTGTGCAGAGCGACTTGTTTCTTAGCTTCCCAAAGAGCTGGAAGCAAGATGCTGTGGGGCCTAACTCGCCCTTTGGAAAGAAACCTGCACGTTGTGCCTTCAGCTCTAGGACAATGTAGCACACCCAGAGCAGAAGTCCTACTTCAGCCAGATCAGGCCTGCAAACAAACTGCGTTTCACAGGCCTTTGGAAGAGATGGTCCCGGTAGGCTGTAAGAGCACTGTGCAGAGCGAGTTGTTTCTTAGCTTTCCAAAGAGCTGGAAGCAAGATGCTGTGGGGCCCAACTCGCCGTTTGGAAAGAAGCATGCACGTTGTGCCTTTCAGCTCTACGGCAATGTAGCACACCCAGAGCAGAAGTCCTACTTCAGCCAGGTCAGGCCTGCAAAGAAACTGCGTTTCACAGGCCTTTGGAAGAGATGTTCCCAGTAGGCTGTAAGAGCACTGTGCAGAGAGAGTTGTTTCTTAGCTTCCCAAAGAGCTGGAAGCAAGATGCTGTGGGGCCCAAATCGCCCTTTGGAAAGAAGCCTGCTCGTTGTGCCTTTCAGCTCTAGGGCAATGTAGCACACCCAGAGCAGAAGTTCTACTTCAGCGAGATCAGGCCTGCAAAGAAACTGCTTTTCACAGGCCTTTGGAAGAGATGTTCCCGGTAGGCAGTAAGAGCACTGTGCAGAGCGAGTTGTTTCTTAGCTTCCCAAAGAGCTGGAAGCAAGATGCTGTGGGGCGCAACTCGCCCTTTGGAAAGAACCCTGCACGTTGTGCCTTTCAGCTCTAGGGCAATGTAGCACACCCAGAGCAGAAGTCCTACTTCAGCCAGATCAGGCCTGCAAACAAACTGCGTTTCACAGGCCTTTGGAAGAGATGTTCCCGGTAGGCTGTAAGAGCACTGTGCAGAGCGAGTTGTTTCTTAGCTTCCCAAAGAGCTGGAAGCAAGATGCTGTGGGGCACAACTCACCCTTTGGAAAGAAGCCTGCACGTTGTGCCTTTCGGCTCTAGGGCAATGTAGCACACCCAGAGCAGAAGTCCGACTTCAGCCAGATCAGGCCTGCAAAGAAACTGCGTTTCACAGGCCTTTGGAAAAGATGTTCCCGGTAGGCTGTAGAGCACTGTTCAGAGAGAGTTGTTTCTTAGCTTCCCAAAGAGCTGGAAGCAAGATGCTGTGGGCCCCAAATCGCCCTTTGGAAAGAAGCCTGCACGTTGTGCCTTACAGCTATAGGGCAATGTAGCACACCCAGAGCAGAAGTCCTACTTCAGCCAGATCAGGCCTGGAAAGAAACTGCTTTTCACAGGCCTTTGGAAGAGATGTTCCCGGTAGGCTGTAAGAGCACTGTGCAGAGCGACTTGTTTCTTAGCTTCCCAAAGAGCTGGAAGCAAGATGCTGTGGGGTCCAACTCGCCCTTTGGAAAGAAGCCTGCACGTTGTGACTTCAGCTCTAGGAAAATGTAGCACACCGAGAGCAGAAGTCCTACTTCAGCCAGATCAGGCCTGCAAAGTAACCGCGTTTCACAGGCCTTTGGAAGAGATGTTCCCGGTAGGCTGTAAGAGCACTGTGCAGAGCAAGTTGTTTCTTAGCTTCCCAAAGAGCAGGAAGCAAGATGCTGTGGGGCCCAACTCGCCCTTTGGAAAGAAGCCTGCACGTTGTGCCTTTCAGCTCTAGGGCAATGTAGCACACCCAGAGCAGAAGTCCTTCTTCAGCCTGATCAGGCCTGCAAAGAAACTGCGTTTCACAGGCCTTTGGAAGAGATGTTCCCGGTAGGCTGTAAGAGCACTGTGCAGAGCGAGTTGTTTCTTAGCTTCCCAAAGAGCTGGAAGCAAGATGCTGTGGGGCATAACTCACCCTTTGGAAAGAAGCCTGCACGTTGTGCCTTTCAGCTCTAGGGCAATGTAGCACACCCAGAGCAGAAGTCCTACTTCAGCCAGATCAGGCCTGCAAAGAAACTGCGTTTCACAGGCCTTTGGAAGAGATGTTCCCGGTAGGCTGTAAGAGCACTGTGCAGAGAGAGTTGTTTCTTAGCTTCCCAAAGAGCTGGAAGCAAGATGCTGTGGGGCCCAAATCGCCCTTTGGAAAGAAACCTGCTCGTTGTGCCTTTCAGCTCTGGGGCAATGTAGCACACCCAGAGCAGAAGTTCTACTTCAGCGAGATCAGGCCTGCAAAGAAACTGCTTTTCACAGGCCTTTGGAAGAGATGTTCCCGGTAGGCAGTAAGAGCACTGTGCAGAGCGAGTTGTTTCTTAGCTTTCCAAAGAGCTGGAAGCAAGATGCTGTGTGGCCAAACTCGCCCTTTGGAAAGAAGCCTGCACGTTGTGCCTTTCAGCTCTAGGGCAATGTAGCACACCCAGAGCAGAAGTCCTACTTCAGCCACATCAGGCCTGCAAAGAAACTGCGTTTCACAGGCCTTTGGAAGAGATGTTCCCGGTAGGCTGTAAGAGCACTGTGCAGAGCGAGTTGTTTCTTAGCTTCCCAAAGACCTGGAGCAAGATGCTGTGGGGCCCAACTCGCCCTTTGGAACGAAGCCTGCACGTTGTGCCTTTCAGCTATAGGGCAATGTAGCACACCCAGAGCAGAAGTCCGACTTCAGCCAGATCAGGCCTGCAAAGAAACTGTGTTTCACAGGCCTTTGGAAGAGATGTTCCCGGTAGGCTGTAAGAGCACTGTGCAGAGCGAGTTGTTTCTTAGCTTCCCAAAGAGCTGGAAGCAAGATGCTGTGGGGCCCAACTCGCCCTTTGGAAAGAAGCCTGCACGTTGTGCCTTCAGCTAAGGACAAAGTAGCACACCCAGAGCAGGAGTCCTACTTCAGCCAGATCAGGCCTGCAAAGAAACTGCGTTTCACAGGCCTTTGGAAGAGATGTTCCCAGTAGGCTGTAACAGCACTGTGCAGAGCGAGTTGTTTCTTAGCATCCCAAAGAGATGGAAGCAAGATGCTGTGGGGCCCAACTCGCCCTTTCGAAAGAAGGCTGCACGTTGTGCCTTTCAGCTCTAGGGCAATGTAGCACAACCAGAGCAGAAGTCCTACTTCAGCCAGATCAGGCCTGGAAAGAAACTGCTTTTCACAGGCCTTTGGAAGAGATGTTCCCGGTAGGCTGTAAGAGCACTGTGCAGAGCGACTTGTTTCTTAGCTTCCCAAAGAGCTGAAAGCAAGATGCTGTGGGGCCCAACTCGCCCTTTGGAAAGAAGCCTGCACGTTGTGACTTCAGCTCTAGGAAAATGTAGCACACCCAGAGCAGAAGTCCTACTTCAGCCAGATCAGGCCTGCAAAGAAACCGCGTTTCATAGGCCTTTGGAAGAGATGTTCCCGGTAGGCTGTATCAGCACTGTGCAGAGCGAGTTGTTTCTTAGCATCCCAAAGAGATGGAAGCAAGATGCTGTGGGGCCCAACTCGCCCTTCGGAAAGAAGCCTGCACGTTGTGCCTTTCAGCTCTAGGGCAATGTAGCACACCCAGTGAAGAAGTTCTACTTCATCAAGATGAGTCCTGCAAAGAAACTGCTGTTCACAGGCCTTTGGAAGAGATGTTCCCGGTAGGCTGTAAGAGCACTGTGCAGAGAGAGTTGTTTCTTAGCTTCCCAAAGAGCTGGAAGCAAGATGCTGTGGGGCCCTACTCTCCCTTTGGAAAGAAGCCTGCACGTTGTGCCTTTCAGCTCTAGGGCAATGTAGCACACCCAGAGCAGAAGTCCTACTTCAGCCAGATCAGGCCTGCAAAGAAACTGCGTTTCACAGGCCTTTGGAAGAGATGTTCCCGGTAGGCTTTAAGAGCACTGTGCAGAGCAAGTTGTTTCTTAGCTTCCCAAAGAGCTGGAAGCCAGATGCTGTGGGGCCCAAATCGCCCTTTGCAAAGAAGCCTGCTCGTTGTACCTTTCAGCTCTAGGGCAATGTAGCACACCCAGAGCAGAAGTTCTACTTCAGCGAGATCAGGCCTGCAAAGAAACTGCTTTTCACAGGCCTTTGGAAGAGATGTTCCCGGTAGGCAGTAAGAGCACTGTGCAGAGCGAGCTGTTTCTTAGCTTTCCAAAGATCTGGAAGCAAGATGCTGTGTGGCCCAACTCGCCCTTTGGAAAGAAGCCTGCATGTTGTGCCTTTCAGCTCTAGGGCAATGTAGCACACCCAGAGCAGAAGTCCTACTTCAGCCAGATCAGGCCTGCAAAGAAACTGCGTTTCACAGACCTTTGGAAGAGATGTTCCCGGTAGGCTGTAAGAGCACTGTGCAGAGCGACTTGTTTCTTAGCTTCCCAAAGAGCTGGAAGCAAGATGCTGTGGGGCCCAACTCGCCCTTTGGAAAGAAGCCTGCACGTTGTGCCTTTCAGCTCTACGGCAATGGAGCACACCCAGAGCAGAAGTCCTACTTCAGCCAGATCAGGCCTGCAAAGAAACTGCGTTTCACAGGCCTTTGGAAGAGATGTTCCCGGTAGGCTGTAAGAGCACTGTGCAGAGCGAGTTGTTTCTTAGCTTCCCAAAGAGCTGGAAGCAAGATGCTGTGGGGCCCAACTCACCCTTTGGAAAGAAGCCTGCACGTTGTGCCTTTCAGCTCTAGGGCAATGTAGCACACCCAGAGCAGAAGTCCTACTTCAGCCAGATCAGGCCTGCAAAGAAACTGCGTTTCACAGGCCTTTGGAAGAGATGTTCCCGGTAGGCTGTAAGAGCACTGTGCAGAGCGAGCTGTTACTTAGCTTCCCATACAGCTGGAAGCAAGATGCTGTGGGGCCCAACTCACCCTTTGGAAAGAAGCCTGCACGTTGCGCCTTTCAGCTCTAGGGCAATGTAGCACACCCAGAGCAGAAGTCCTACTTCAGCCAGATCAGGCCTGCAAAGAAACTGCTTTTCACAGGCCTTTGGAAGAGATGTTCCCGGTAGGCTGTAAGAGCACTGTGCAGAGCGACTTGTTTCTTAGCTTCCCAAAGAGCTGGAAGCAAGATGCTGTGGGGCCTAACTCGCCCTTTGGAAAGAAACCTGCACGTTGTGCCTTCAGCTCTAGGACAATGTAGCACACCCAGAGCAGAAGTCCTACTTCAGCCAGATCAGGCCTGCAAACAAACTGCGTTTCACAGGCCTTTGGAAGAGATGTTCCCGGTAGGCTGTAAGAGCACTGTGCAGAGCGAGTTGTTTCTTAGCTTTCCAAAGAGCTGGAAGCAAGATGCTGTGGGGCCCAACTCGCCGTTTGGAAAGAAGCATGCACGTTGTGCCTTTCAGCTCTACGGCAATGTAGCACACCCAGAGCAGAAGTCCTACTTCAGCCAGGTCAGGCCTGCAAAGAAACTGCGTTTCACAGGCCTTTGGAAGAGATGTTCCCAGTAGGCTGTAAGAGCACTGTGCAGAGAGAGTTGTTTCTTAGCTTCCCAAAGAGCTGGAAGCAAGATGCTGTGGGGCCCAAATCGCCCTTTGGAAAGAAGCCTGCTCGTTGTGCCTTTCAGCTCTAGGGCAATGTAGCACACCCAGAGCAGAAGTTCTACTTCAGCGAGATCAGGCCTGCAAAGAAACTGCTTTTCACAGGCCTTTGGAAGAGATGTTCCCGGTAGGCAGTAAGAGCACTGTGCAGAGCGAGTTGTTTCTTAGCTTCCCAAAGAGCTGGAAGCAAGATGCTGTGGGGCGCAACTCGCCCTTTGGAAAGAACCCTGCACGTTGTGCCTTTCAGCTCTAGGGCAATGTAGCACACCCAGAGCAGAAGTCCTACTTCAGCCAGATCAGGCCTGCAAACAAACTGCGTTTCACAGGCCTTTGGAAGAGATGTTCCCGGTAGGCTGTAAGAGCACTGTGCAGAGCGAGTTGTTTCTTAGCTTCCCAAAGAGCTGGAAGCAAGATGCTGTGGGGCACAACTCACCCTTTGGAAAGAAGCCTGCACGTTGTGCCTTTCGGCTCTAGGGCAATGTAGCACACCCAGAGCAGAAGTCCGACTTCAGCCAGATCAGGCCTGCAAAGAAACTGCGTTTCACAGGCCTTTGGAAGAGATGTTCCCGGTAGGCTGTAGAGCACTGTTCAGAGAGAGTTGTTTCTTAGCTTCCCAAAGAGCTGGAAGCAAGATGCTGTGGGCCCCAAATCGCCCTTTGGAAAGAAGCCTGCACGTTGTGCCTTACAGCTATAGGGCAATGTAGCACACCCAGAGCAGAAGTCCTACTTCAGCCAGATCAGGCCTGGAAAGAAACTGCTTTTCACAGGCCTTTGGAAGAGATGTTCCCGGTAGGCTGTAAGAGCACTGTGCAGAGCGACTTGTTTCTTAGCTTCCCAAAGAGCTGGAAGCAAGATGCTGTGGGGTCCAACTCGCCCTTTGGAAAGAAGCCTGCACGTTGTGACTTCAGCTCTAGGAAAATGTAGCACACCGAGAGCAGAAGTCCTACTTCAGCCAGATCAGGCCTGCAAAGTAACCGCGTTTCACAGGCCTTTGGAAGAGATGTTCCCGGTAGGCTGTAAGAGCACTGTGCAGAGCAAGTTGTTTCTTAGCTTCCCAAAGAGCAGGAAGCAAGATGCTGTGGGGCCCAACTCGCCCTTTGGAAAGAAGCCTGCACGTTGTGCCTTTCAGCTCTAGGGCAATGTAGCACACCCAGAGCAGAAGTCCTTCTTCAGCCTGATCAGGCCTGCAAAGAAACTGCGTTTCACAGGCCTTTGGAAGAGATGTTCCCGGTAGGCTGTAAGAGCACTGTGCAGAGAGAGTTGTTTCTTAGCTTCCCAAAGAGCTGGAAGCAAGATGCTGTGGGGCCCTACTCTCCCTTTGGAAAGAAGCCTGCACGTTGTGCCTTTCAGCTCTAGGGCAATGTAGCACACCCAGAGCAGAAGTCCTACTTCAGCCAGATCAGGCCTGCAAAGAAACTGCGTTTCACAGGCCTTTGGAAGAGATGTTCCCGGTAGGCTGTAAGAGCACTGTGCAGAGCGAGTTGTTTCTTAGCTTCCCAAAGAGCTGGAAGCCAGATGCTGTGGGGCCCAAATCGCCCTTTGCAAAGAAGCCTGCTCGTTGTACCTTTCAGCTCTAGGGCAATGTAGCACACCCAGAGCAGAAGTTCTACTTCAGCGACATCAGGCCTGCAAAGAAACTGCTTTTCACAGGCCTTTGGAAGAGATGTTCCCGGTAGGCAGTAAGAGCACTGTGCAGAGCGAGCTGTTTCTTAGCTTTCCAAAG
This sequence comes from Equus caballus, assembly GCF_041296265.1. Lineage (NCBI taxonomy): Eukaryota > Metazoa > Chordata > Mammalia > Perissodactyla > Equidae > Equus > Equus caballus. Next base: position 71,618,798 of record NC_091684.1, read on the forward strand.
ATCTGGAAGCAAGATGCTGTGTGGCCCAACTCGCCCTTTGGAAAGAAGCCTGCACGTTGTGCCTTTCAGCTCTAGGGCAATGTAGCACACCCAGAGCAGAAGTCCTACTTCAGCCAGATCAGGCCTGCAAAGAAACTGCGTTTCACAGACCTTTGGAAGAGATGTTCCCGGTAGGCTGTAAGAGCACTGTGCAGAGCGACTTGTTTCTTAGCTTCCAAAGAGCTGGAAGCAAGATGCTGTGGGGCCCAACTCGCCCTTTGGAAGGAAGCCTGCAAGTTGTGGCTTCAGCTCTAGGAAAATGTAGCACACCCAGAGCAGGAGTCCTACTTCAGCCAGATCAGGCCTGCAAAGAAACCGCGTTTCACAGGCCTTTGGAAGAGATGTTCCCGGTAGGCTGTAACAGCACTGTGCAGAGCGAGTTGTTTCTTAGCATCCCAAAGAGATGGAAGCAAGATGCTGTGGGGCCCAACTCGCCCTTTGGAAAGAAGCCTGCACGTTGTGCCTTTCAGCTCTAGGGCAATGTAGCACACCCAGTGAAGAAGTTCTACTTCACCATGATGAGTCCTGCAAAGAAACTGCTGTTCACAGGCCTTTGGAAGAGATGTTCCCGGTAGGCTGTAAGAGCACTGTGCAGAGCGACTTGATTCTTAGCTTCCCAAAGAGCTGGAAGCAAGATGCTGTGGGGCCCAACTCGCCCTTTGGAAAGAAGCCTGCACGTTGTGCCTTTCAGCTCTAGGGGAATGTAGCACACCCAGAGCAGGAGTCCTACTTCAGCCAGATCAGGCCTGCAAAGAAAGTGCGTTTCACAGGCCTTTGGAGGAGATGCTCCCGGTAGGCTGTAAGAGCACTGTGCAGAGAGAGTTGTTTCTTAGCTTCCCAAAGAGCTGGAAGGAAGATGCTGTGGGGCCCAACTCTCCCTTTGGAAAGAAGCCTGCACGTTGTGCCTTTCAGCTCTAGGGCAAAGTAGCACACCCAGAGCAGAAGTCCTACTTCAGCCAGATCAGGCCTGCAAAGAAACTGCGTTTCACAGGCCTTTGGAAGAGATGTTCCCGGTAGGCTGTAAGAGCACTGTGCAGAGCGAGTTGTTTCTTAGCTTCCCAAAGAGCTGGCAGCAAGATGATGTGTGGCCCAACTCGCCCTTTGGAAAGAAGCCTACACGTTGTGCCTTTCAGCTCTAGGGCAATGTAGCACACCCAGAGCAGGAGTCCTACTTCAGCCAGATCAGGCCTGCAAAGAAACTGCGTTTCACAGGCCTTTGGAAGAGATGTTCCCGGTAGGCTGTAAGAGCACTGTGCACAGCGAGTTGTTTCTTAGCTTCCCAAATTCCTGGAAGCAAGATGCTGTGGGGACCAACTCGCCCTTTGGAAAGAAGCCTGCACGTTGTGCCTTTCAGCTCTACGGCAATGTAGCACACCCAGAGCAGAAGTCCTACTTCAGCCAGATCAGGCCTTCAAGGAAACTGCGTTTCACAGGCCTTTGAAAGTGATGTTTCCGGTAGGCTTTAAGAGCACTGTGCAGAGCGAGTTGTTTCTTAGCTTTCCAAAGAGCTGGAAGCAAGATGCTGTGGGGCCCAACTCGCCCTTTGGAAAGAAGCCTGCACGTTGTGCCTTTCAGCTCTACGGCAATGTACCACACCCAGAGCAGAAGTCCTACTTCAGCCAGATCAGGCCTGCAAAGAAACTGCATTTCACAGGCCTTTGGAAGAGATGTTCCCGGTAGGCTGTAGAGCACTGTGCAGAGAGAGTTGTTTCTTAGCTTCCCAAAGAGCTGGAAGCAAGATGCTGTGGGGCCCAAATCGCCCTTTCGAAAGAAGCCTGCTCGTTGTGCCTTTCAGCTCTATGGCAATGCAGCACACCCAGAGCAGAAGTTCTACTTCAGCGAGATCAGGCCTGCAAAGAAACTGCTTTTCACAGGCCTTTGGAAGAGATGTTCCCGGTAGGCAGTAAGAGCACTGTGCAGAGCGAGTTGTTTCTTAGCTTTCCAAAGAGCTGGAAGCAAGATGCTGTGTGGCCCAACTCGCCCTTTGGAAAGAAGCCTGCACTTTGTGCCTTTCAGCTCTACGGCAATGTAGCACACCCAGAGCAGAAGTCCTACTTCAGCCAGGTCAGGCCTGCAAAGAAACTGCGTTTCACAGGCCTTTGGAAGAGATGTTCCCAGTAGGCTGTAAGAGCACTGTGCAGAGAGAGTTGTTTCTTAGCTTCCCAAAGAGCTGGAAGCAAGATGCTGTGGGGCCCAAATCGCCCTTTGGAAAGAAGCCTGCTCGTTGTGCCTTTCAGCTCTAGGGCAATGTAGCACACCCAGAGCAGAAGTTCTACTTCAGCGAGATCAGGCCTGCAAAGAAACTGCTTTTCACAGGCCTTTGGAAGAGATGTTCCCGGTAGGCAGTAAGAGCACTGTGCAGAGCGAGTTGTTTCTTAGCTTCCCAAAGAGCTGGAAGCAAGATGCTGTGGGGCGCAACTCGCCCTTTGGAAAGAACCCTGCACGTTGTGCCTTTCAGCTCTAGGGCAATGTAGCACACCCAGAGCAGAAGTCCTACTTCAGCCAGATCAGGCCTGCAAACAAACTGCGTTTCACAGGCCTTTGGAAGAGATGTTCCCGGTAGGCTGTAAGAGCACTGTGCAGAGCGAGTTGTTTCTTAGCTTCCCAAAGAGCTGGAAGCAAGATGCTGTGGGGCACAACTCACCCTTTGGAAAGAAGCCTGCACGTTGTGCCTTTCGGCTCTAGGGCAATGTAGCACACCCAGAGCAGAAGTCCGACTTCAGCCAGATCAGGCCTGCAAAGAAACTGCGTTTCACAGGCCTTTGGAAGAGATGTTCCCGGTAGGCTGTAGAGCACTGTTCAGAGAGAGTTGTTTCTTAGCTTCCCAAAGAGCTGGAAGCAAGATGCTGTGGGCCCCAAATCGCCCTTTGGAAAGAAGCCTGCACGTTGTGCCTTACAGCTTTAGGGCAATGTAGCACACCCAGAGCAGAAGTCCTACTTCAGCCAGATCAGGGCTGCAAAGAAACTGCTTTTCACAGGCCTTTGGAAGAGATGTTCCCGGTAGGCTGTAAGAGCACTGTGCAGAGCGACTTGTTTCTTAGCTTCCCAAAGAGCTGGAAGCAAGATGCTGTGGGGCCCAACTCGCCCTTTGGAAAGAAGCCTGTGCGTTGTGACTTCAGGTCTAGGAAAATGTAGCACACCGAGAGCAGAAGTCCTACTTCAGCCAGATCAGGCCTGCAAAGAAACCGCGTTTCACAGGCCTTTGGAAGAGATGTTCCCGGTAGGCTGTAAGAGCACTGTGCAGAGCAAGTTGTTTCTTAGCTTCCCAAAGAGCAGGAAGCAAGATGCTGTGGGGCCCAACTCGCCCTTTGGAAAGAAGCCTGCACGTTGTGCCTTTCAGCTCTAGGGCAATGTAGCACACCCAGAGCAGAAGTCCTTCTTCAGCCTGATCAGGCCTGCAAAGAAACTGCGTTTCACAGGCCTTTGGAAGAGATGTTCCCGGTAGGCTGTAAGAGCACTGTGCAGAGAGAGTTGTTTCTTAGCTTCCCAAAGAGCTGGAAGCAAGATGCTGTGGGGCCCTACTCTCCCTTTGGAAAGAAGCCTGCACGTTGTGCCTTTCAGCTCTAGGGCAATGTAGCACACCCAGAGCAGAAGTCCTACTTCAGCCAGATCAGGCCTGCAAAGAAACTGCGTTTCACAGGCCTTTGGAAGAGATGTTCCCGGTAGGCTGTAAGAGCACTGTGCAGAGCGAGTTGTTTCTTAGCTTCCCAAAGAGCTGGAAGCCAGATGCTGTGGGGCCCAAATCGCCCTTTGCAAAGAAGCCTGCTCGTTGTACCTTTCAGCTCTAGGGCAATGTAGCACACCCAGAGCAGAAGTTCTACTTCAGCGAGATCAGGCCTGCAAAGAAACTGCTTTTCACAGGCCTTTGGAAGAGATGTTCCCGGTAGGCAGTAAGAGCACTGTGCAGAGCGAGCTGTTTCTTAGCTTTCCAAAGATCTGGAAGCAAGATGCTGTGGGGCCCAACTCGCCCTTTGGAAAGAAGCCTGCACGTTGTGCCTTTCAGCTCTAGGGCAATGTAGCACACCCAGAGCAGAAGTCCTACTTCAGCCAGATCAGGCCTGCAAAGAAACTGCGTTTCACAGACCTTTGGAAGAGATGTTCCCGGTAGGCTGTAAGAGCACTGTGCAGAGCGACTTGTTTCTTAGCTTCCAAAGAGCTGGAAGCAAGATGCTGTGGGGCCCAACTCGCCCTTTGGAAGGAAGCCTGCAAGTTGTGGCTTCAGCTCTAGGAAAATGTAGCACACCCAGAGCAGGAGTCCTACTTCAGCCAGATCAGGCCTGCAAAGAAACCGCGTTTCACAGGCCTTTGGAAGAGATGTTCCCGGTAGGCTGTAACAGCACTGTGCAGAGCGAGTTGTTTCTTAGCATCCCAAAGAGATGGAAGCAAGATGCTGTGGGGCCCAACTCGCCCTTTGGAAAGAAGCCTGCACGTTGTGCCTTTCAGCTCTAGGGCAATGTAGCACACCCAGTGAAGAAGTTCTACTTCACCATGATGAGTCCTGCAAAGAAACTGCTGTTCACAGGCCTTTGGAAGAGATGTTCCCGGTAGGCTGTAAGAGCACTGTGCAGAGCGACTTGATTCTTAGCTTCCCAAAGAGCTGGAAGCAAGATGCTGTGGGGCCCAACTCACCCTTTGGAAAGAAGCCTGCACGTGGTGCCTGCAGCTCTAGGACAATGTAGCACACCCAGAGCAGGAGTCCTACTTCAGCCAGATCAGGCCGGCAAACAAACCGCGTTTCACAGGCCTTTGGAAGAGATGTTCCCGGTAGGCTGTAAGAGCACTGTGCAGAGCGAGTTGTTTCTTAGATTTCCAAAGAGCTGGAAGCAAGATGCTGTGGGGCCCAACTCGCCCTTTGGAAAGAAGCCTGCACGTTGTGCCTTTCAGCTCTAGGGGAATGTAGCACACCCAGAGCAGGAGTCCTACTTCAGCCAGATCAGGCCTGCAAAGAAAGTGCGTTTCACAGGCCTTTGGAGGAGATGCTCCCGGTAGGCTGTAAGAGCACTGTGCAGAGAGAGTTGTTTCTTAGCTTAACAAAGAGCTGGAAGCAAGATGCTGTGGGGCCCAACTCTCCCTTTGGAAAGAAGCCTGCACGTTGTGCCTTTCAGCTCTAGGGCAATGTAGCACACCCAGAGCAGAAGTCCTACTTCAGCCAGATCAGGCCTGCAAAGAAACTGCGTTTCACAGGCCTTTGGAAGAGATGTTCCCGGTAGGCTGTAAGAGCACTGTGCAGAGCGAGTTGTTTCTTAGCTTCCCAAAGAGCTGGCAGCAAGATGATGTGTGGCCCAACTCGCCCTTTGGAAAGAAGCCTACACGTTGTGCCTTTCAGCTCTAGGGCAATGTAGCACACCCAGAGCAGGAGTCCTACTTCAGCCAGATCAGGCCTGCAAAGAAACTGCGTTTCACAGGCCTTTGGAAGAGATGTTCCCGGTAGGCTGTAAGAGCACTGTGCACAGCGAGTTGTTTCTTAGCTTCCCAAATTCCTGGAAGCAAGATGCTGTGGGGACCAACTCGCCCTTTGGAAAGAAGCCTGCACGTTGTGCCTTTCAGCTCTACGGCAATGTAGCACACCCAGAGCAGAAGTCCTACTTCAGCCAGATAAGGCCTTCAAGGAAACTGCGTTTCACAGGCCTTTGAAAGAGATGTTTCCGGTAGGCTTTAAGAGCACTGTGCAGAGCGAGTTGTTTCTTAGCTTTCCAAAGAGCTGGAAGCAAGATGCTGTGGGGCCCAACTCGCCCTTTGGAAAGAAGCCTGCACGTTGTGCCTTTCAGCTCTACGGCAATGTACCACACCCAGAGCAGAAGTCCTACTTCAGCCAGATCAGGCCTGCAAAGAAACTGCATTTCACAGGCCTTTGGAAGAGATGTTCCCGGTAGGCTGTAGAGCACTGTGCAGAGAGAGTTGTTTCTTAGCTTCCCAAAGAGCTGGAAGCAAGATGCTGTGGGGCCCAAATCGCCCTTTGGAAAGAAGCCTGCTCGTTGTGCCTTTCAGCTCTATGGCAATGCAGCACACCCAGAGCAGAAGTTCTACTTCAGCGAGATCAGGCCTGCAAAGAAACTGCTTTTCACAGGCCTTTGGAAGAGATGTTCCCGGTTGGCAGTAAGAGCACTGTGCAGAGCGAGTTGTTTCTTAGCTTTCCAAAGAGCTGGAAGCAAGATGCTGTGTGGCCCAACTCGCCCTTTGGAAAGAAGCCTGCACGTTGTGCCTTTCAGCTCTACGGCAATGGAGCACACCCAGAGCAGAAGTCCTACTTCAGCCAGATCAGGCCTGCAAAGAAACTGCGTTTCACAGGCCTTTGGAAGAGATGTTCCCGGTAGGCTGTAAGAGCACTGTGCAGAGCGAGTTGTTTCTTAGCTTCCCAAAGAGCTGGAAGCAAGATGCTGTGGGGCCCAACTCGCCCTTTGGAAAGAAGCCTGCACGTTGTGCCTTTCAGCTCTAGGGCAATGTAGCACACCCAGAGCAGAAGTCCTACTTCAGCCAGATCAGGCCTGCAAAGAAACTGCGTTTCACAGGCCTTTGGAAGAGATGTTCCCGGTAGGCTGTAAGAGCACTGTGCAGAGCGAGCTGTTTCTTAGCTTCCCATACAGCTGGAAGCAAGATTCTGTGGGGCCCAACTCACCCTTTGGAAAGAAGCCTGCACGCTGCGCCTTTCAGCTCTAGGGCAATGTAGCACGCCCAGAGCAGAAGTCCTACTTCAGCCAGATCAGGCCTGCAAAGAAACTGCTTTTAACAGGCCTTTGGAAGAGATGTTCCCGGTAGGCTGTAAGAGCACTGTGCAGAGCGACTTGTTTCTTAGCTTCCCAAAGAGCTGGAAGCAAGATGCTGTGGGGCCTAACTCGCCCTTTGGAAAGAAACCTGCACGTTGTGCCTTCAGCTCTAGGACAATGTAGCACACCCAGAGCAGGAGTCCTACTTCAGCCAGATCAGGCCTGCAAAGAAACTGCGTTTCACAGGCCTTTGGAAGAGATGTTTCCGGTAGGCTGTAAGAGCACTGTGCAGAGCGAGTTGTTTCTTAGCTTTCCAAAGAGCTGGAAGCAAGATGCTGTGGGGCCCAACTCGCCCTTTGGAAAGAAGCCTGCACGTTGTGCCTTTCAGCTCTACGGCAATGTAGCACACCCAGAGCAGAAGTCCTACTTCAGCCAGATCAGGCCTGCAAAGAAACTGCGTTTCACAGGCCTTTGGAAGAGATGTTCCCGGTAGGCTGTAGAGCACTGTGCAGAGAGAGTTGTTTCTTAGCTTCCCAAAGAGCTGGAAGCAAGATGCTGTGCGGCCCAAATCGCCCTTTGGAAAGAAGCCTGCTCGTTGTGCCTTTCAGCTCTATGGCAATGCAGCACACCCAGAGCAGAAGTTCTACTTCAGCGAGATCAGGCCTGCAAAGAAACTGCTTTTCACAGACCTTTGGAAGAGATGTTCCCGGTAGGCAGTAAGAGCACTGTGCAGAGCGAGTTGTTTCTTAGCTTTCCAAAGAGCTGGAAGCAAGATGCTGTGTGGCCCAACTCGCCCTTTGGAAAGAAGCCTGCACGTTGTGCCTTTCAGCTCTACGGCAATGGAGCACACCCAGAGCAGAAGTCCTACTTCAGCCAGATCAGGCCTGCAAAGAAACTGCGTTTCACAGGCCTTTGGAAGAGATGTTCCCGGTAGGCTGTAAGAGCACTGTGCAGAGCGAGTTGTTTCTTAGCTTCCCAAAGAGCTGGAAGCAAGATGCTGTGGGGCCCAACTCACCCTTTGGAAAGAAGCCTGCACGTTGTGCCTTTCAGCTCTAGGGCAATGTAGCACACCCAGAGCAGAAGTCCTACTTCAGCCAGATCAGGCCTGCAAAGAAACTGCGTTTCACAGGCCTTTGGAAGAGATGTTCCCGGTAGGCTGTAAGAGCACTGTGCAGAGCGAGCTGTTTCTTAGCTTCCCATACAGCTGGAAGCAAGATGCTGTGGGGCCCAACTCACCCTTTGGAAAGAAGTCTTCACGTTGCGCCTTTCAGCTCTAGGGCAATGTACCACACCCAGAGCAGAAGTCCTACTTCAGCCAGATCAGGCCTGCAAAGAAACTGCTTTTCACAGGCCTTTGGAAGAGATGTTCCCGGTAGGCTGTAAGAGCACTGTGCAGAGCGACTTGTTTCTTAGCTTCCCAAAGAGCTGGAAGCAAGATGCTGTGGGGCCCAACTCGACCTTTGGAAAGAAGCCTGCACGTTGTGCCTTCAGCTCTAGGACAATGTAGCACACCCAGAGCAGGAGTCCTACTTCAGCCAGATCAGGCCTGCAAACAAACTGCGTTTCACAGGCCTTTGGAAGAGATGTTCCCGGTAGGCTGTAAGAGCACTGTGCAGAGCGAGTTGTTTCTTAGCTTTCCAAAGAGCTGGAAGCAAGATGCTGTGGGGCCCAACTCGCCCTTTGGAAAGAAGCCTGCACGTTGTGCCTTTCAGCTCTACGGCAATGTAGCACACCCAGAGCAGAAGTCCTACTTCAGCCAGGTCAGGCCTGCAAAGAAACTGCGTTTCACAGGCCTTTGGAAGAGATGTTCCCGGTAGGCTGTAAGAGCACTGTGCAGAGAGAGTTGTTTCTTAGCTTCCCAAAGAGCTGGAAGCAAGATGCTGTGGGGCCCAAATCGCCCTTTGGAAAGAAGCCTGCTCGTTGTGCCTTTCAGCTCTAGGGCAATGTAGCACACCCAGAGCAGAAGTTCTACTTCAGCGAGATCAGGCATGCAAAGAAACTGCTTTTCACAGGCCTTTGGAAGAGATGTTCCCGGTAGGCAGTAAGAGCACTGTGCAGAGCGAGTTGTTTCTTAGCTTCCCAAAGAGCTGGAAGCAAGATGCTGTGGGGCCCAACTCACCCTTAGGAAAGAAGCCTGCACGTTGTGCCTTTCAGCTCTAGGGCAATGTAGCACACCCAGAGCAGAAGTCCTACTTCAGCCAGATCAGGCCTGCAAAGAAACTGCGTTTCACAGGCCTTTGGAAGAGATGTTCCCGGTAGGCTGTAAGAGCACTGTGCAGAGCGAGCTGTTTCTTAGCTTCCCATACAGCTGGAAGCAAGATGCTGTGGGGCACAACTCACCCTTTGGAAAGAAGCCTGCACGTTGTGCCTTTCGGCTCTAGGGCAATGTAGCACACCCAGAGCAGAAGTCCGACTTCAGCCAGATCAGGCCTGCAAAGAAACTGCGTTTCACAGGCCTTTGGAAGAGATGTTCCCGGTAGGCTGTAGAGCACTGTTCAGAGAGAGTTGTTTCTTAGCTTCCCAAAGAGCTGGAAGCAAGATGCTGTGGGGCCCAAATCGCCCTTTGGAAAGAAGCCTGCACGTTGTGCCTTACAGCTATAGGGCAATGTAGCACACCCAGAGCAGAAGTCCTACGTCAGCCAGATCAGGGCTGCAAAGAAACTGCTTTTCACAGGCCTTTGGAAGAGATGTTCCCGGTAGGCTGTAAGAGCACTGTGCAGAGAGAGTTGTTTCTTAGCTTCCCAAAGAGCTGGAAGCAAGATGCTGTGGGGCCCTACTCTCCCTTTGGAAAGAAGCCTGCACGTTGTGCCTTTCAGCTCTAGGGCAATGTAGCACACCCAGAGCAGAAGTCCTACTTCAGCCAGATCAGGCCTGCAAAGAAACTGCGTTTCACAGGCCTTTGGAAGAGATGTTCCCGGTAGGCTGTAAGAGCACTGTGCAGAGCGAGTTGTTTCTTAGCTTCCCAAAGAGCTGGAAGCCAGATGCTGTGGGGCCCAAATCGCCCTTTGCAAAGAAGCCTGCTCGTTGTACCTTTCAGCTCTAGGGCAATGTAGCACACCCAGAGCAGAAGTTCTACTTCAGCGAGATCAGGCCTGCAAAGAAACTGCTTTTCACAGGCCTTTGGAAGAGATGTTCCCGGTAGGCAGTAAGAGCACTGTGCAGAGCGAGCTGTTTCTTAGCTTTCCAAAGATCTGGAAGCAAGATGCTGTGGGGCCCAACTCGCCCTTTGGAAAGAAGCCTGCACGTTGTGCCTTTCAGCTCTAGGGCAATGTAGCACACCCAGAGCAGAAGTCCTACTTCAGCCAGATCAGGCCTGCAAAGAAACTGCGTTTCACAGACCTTTGGAAGAGATGTTCCCGGTAGGCTGTAAGAGCACTGTGCAGAGCGACTTGTTTCTTAGCTTCCAAAGAGCTGGAAGCAAGATGCTGTGGGGCCCAACTCGCCCTTTGGAAGGAAGCCTGCAAGTTGTGGCTTCAGCTCTAGGAAAATGTAGCACACCCAGAGCAGGAGTCCTACTTCAGCCAGATCAGGCCTGCAAAGAAACCGCGTTTCACAGGCCTTTGGAAGAGATGTTCCCGGTAGGCTGTAACAGCACTGTGCAGAGCGAGTTGTTTCTTAGCATCCCAAAGAGATGGAAGCAAGATGCTGTGGGGCCCAACTCGCCCTTTGGAAAGAAGCCTGCACGTTGTGCCTTTCAGCTCTAGGGCAATGTAGCACACCCAGTGAAGAAGTTCTACTTCACCATGATGAGTCCTGCAAAGAAACTGCTGTTCACAGGCCTTTGGAAGAGATGTTCCCGGTAGGCTGTAAGAGCACTGTGCAGAGCGACTTGATACTTAGCTTCCCAAAGAGCTGGAAGCAAGATGCTGTGGGGCCCAACTCACCCTTTCGAAAGAAGCCTGCACGTGGTGCCTGCAGCTCTAGGACAATGTAGCACACCCAGAGCAGGAGTCCTACTTCAGCCAGATCAGGCCGGCAAACAAACCGCGTTTCACAGGCCTTTGGAAGAGATGTTCCCGGTAGGCTGTAAGAGCACTGTGCAGAGCGAGTTGTTTCTTAGATTTCCAAAGAGCTGGAAGCAAGATGCTGTGGGGCCCAACTCGCCCTTTGGAAAGAAGCCTGCACGTTGTGCCTTTCAGCTCTAGGGGAATGTAGCACACCCAGAGCAGGAGTCCTACTTCAGCCAGATCAGGCCTGCAAAGAAAGTGCGTTTCACAGGCCTTTGGAGGAGATGCTCCCGGTAGGCTGTAAGAGCACTGTGCAGAGAGAGTTGTTTCTTAGCTTCCCAAAGAGCTGGAAGCAAGATGCTGTGGGGCCCAACTCTCCCTTTGGAAAGAAGCCTGCACGTTGTGCCTTTCAGCTCTAGGGCAATGTAGCACACCCAGAGCAGAAGTCCTACTTCAGCCAGATCAGGCCTGCAAAGAAACTGCGTTTCACAGGCCTTTGGAAGAGATGTTCCCGGTATGCTGTAAGAGCACTGTGCAGAGCGAGTTGTTTCTTAGCTTCCCAAAGAGCTGGCAGCAAGATGATGTGTGGCCCAACTCGCCCTTTGGAAAGAAGCCTACACGTTGTGCCTTTCAGCTCTAGGGCAATGTAGCACACCCAGAGCAGGAGTCCTACTTCAGCCAGATCAGGCCTGCAAAGAAACTGCGTTTCACAGGCCTTTGGAAGAGATGTTCCCGGTAGGCTGTAAGAGCACTGTGCACAGCGAGTTGTTTCTTAGCTTCCCAAATTCCTGGAAGCAAGATGCTGTGGGGACCAACTCGCCCTTTGGAAAGAAGCCTGCACGTTGTGCCTTTCAGCTCTACGGCAATGTAGCACACCCAGAGCAGAAGTCCTACTTCAGCCAGATCAGGCCTTCAAGGAAACTGCGTTTCACAGGCCTTTGAAAGAGATGTTTCCGGTAGGCTTTAAGAGCACTGTGCAGAGCGAGTTGTTTCTTAGCTTTCCAAAGAGCTGGAAGCAAGATGCTGTGGGGCCCAACTCGCCCTTTGGAAAGAAGCCTGCTCGTTGTGCCTTTCAGCTCTACGGCAATGTACCACACCCAGAGCAGAAGTCCTACTTCAGCCAGATCAGGCCTGCAAAGAAACTGCATTTCACAGGCCTTTGGAAGAGATGTTCCCGGTAGGCTGTAGAGCACTGTGCAGAGAGAGTTGTTTCTTAGCTTCCCAAAGAGCTGGAAGCAAGATGCTGTGGGGCCCAAATCGCCCTTTGGAAAGAAGCCTGCTCGTTGTGCCTTTCAGCTCTATGGCAATGCAGCACACCCAGAGCAGAAGTTCTACTTCAGCGAGATCAGGCCTGCAAAGAAACTGCTTTTCACAGGCCTTTGGAAGAGATGTTCCCGGTTGGCAGTAAGAGCACTGTGCAGAGCGAGTTGTTTCTTAGCTTTCCAAAGAGCTGGAAGCAAGATGCTGTGTGGCCCAACTCGCCCTTTGGAAAGAAGCCTGCACGTTGTGCCTTTCAGCTCTACGGCAATGGAGCACACCCAGAGCAGAAGTCCTACTTCAGCCAGATCAGGCCTGCAAAGAAACTGCGTTTCACAGGCCTTTGGAAGAGATGTTCCCGGTAGGCTGTAAGAGCACTGTGCAGAGCGAGTTGTTTGTTAGCTTCCCAAAGTGCTGGAAGCAAGATGCTGTGGGGCCCAACTCGCCCTTTGGAAAGAAGCCTGCACGTTGTGCCTTTCAGCTCTAGGGCAATGTAGCACACCCAGAGCAGAAGTCCTACTTCAGCCAGATCAGGCCTGCAAAGAAACTGCGTTTCACAGGCCTTTGGAAGAGATGTTCCCGGTAGGCTGTAAGAGCACTGTGCAGAGCGAGCTGTTTCTTAGCTTCCCATACAGCTGGAAGCAAGATGCTGTGGGGCCCAACTCACCCTTTGGAAAGAAGCCTGCACGCTGCGCCTTTCAGCTCTAGGGCAATGTAGCACGCCCAGAGCAGAAGTCCTACTTCAGCCAGATCGGGCCTGCAAAGAAACTGCTTTTAACAGGCCTTTGGAAGAGATGTTCCCGGTAGGCTGTAAGAGCACTGTGCAGAGCGACTTGTTTCTTAGCTTCCCAAAGAGCTGGAAGCAAGATGCTGTGGGGCCTAACTCGCCCTTTGGAAAGAAACCTGCACGTTGTGCCTTCAGCTCTAGGACAATGTAGTACACCCAGAGCAGGAGTCCTACTTCAGCCAGATCAGGCCTGCAAAGAAACTGCGTTTCACAGGCCTTTGGAAGAGATGTTTCCGGTAGGCTGTAAGAGCACTGTGCAGAGCGAGTTGTTTCTTAGCTTTCCAAAGAGCTGGAAGCAAGATGCTGTGGGGCCCAACTCGCCCTTTGGAAAGAAGCCTGCACGTTGTGCCTTTCAGCTCTACGGCAATGTAGCACACCCAGAGCAGAAGTCCTACTTCAGCCAGATCAGGCCTGCAAAGAAACTGCGTTTCACAGGCCTTTGGAAGAGATGTTCCCGGTAGGCTGTAGAGCACTGTGCAGAGAGAGTTGTTTCTTAGCTTCCCAAAGAGCTGGAAGCAAGATGCTGTGGGGCCCAAATCGCCCTTTGGAAAGAAGCCTGCTCGTTGTGCCTTTCAGCTCTATGGCAATGCAGCACACCCAGAGCAGAAGTTCTACTTCAGCGAGATCAGGCCTGCAAAGAAACTGCTTTTCACAGGCCTTTGGAAGAGATGTTCCCGGTAGGCAGTAAGAGCACTGTGCAGAGCGTGTTGTTTCTTAGCTTCCCAAAGAGCTGGAAGCAAGATGCTGTGGGGCCCAACTCACCCTTAGGAAAGAAGCCTGCACGTTGTGCCTTTCAGCTCTAGGGCAATGTAGCACACCCAGAGCAGAAGTCCTACTTCAGCCAGATCAGGCCTGCAAAGAAACTGCGTTTCACAGGCCTTTGGAAGAGATGTTCCCGGTAGGCTGTAAGAGCACTGTGCAGAGCGAGCTGTTTCTTAGCTTCCCATACAGCTGGAAGCAAGATGCTGTGGGGCCCAACTCACCCTTTGGAAAGAAGCCTGCACGTTGCGCCTTTCAGCTCTAGGGCAATGTAGCACGCCCAGAGCAGAAGTCCTACTTCAACCAGATCAGGCCTGCAAAGAAACTGCTTTTCACAGGCCTTTGGAAGAGATGTTCCCGGTAGGCTGTAAGAGCACTGTGCAGAGCGACTTGTTTCTTAGCTTCCCAAAGAGCTGGAAGCAAGATGCTGTGGGGCCCAACTCGCCCTTTGGAAAGAAGCCTGCACGTTGTGCCTTTCAGCTCTACGGCAATGTAGCACACCCAGAGCAGAAGTCCTACTTCAGCCAGATCAGGCCTGCAAAGAAACTGCGTTTCACAGGCCTTTGGAAGAGATGTTCCCGGTAGGCTGTAGAGCACTGTGCAGAGAGAGTTGTTTCTTAGCTTCCCAAAGAGCTGGAAGCAAGATGCTGTGGGGCCCAAATCGCCCTTTCGAAAGAAGCCTGCTCGTTGTGCCTTTCAGCTCTATGGCAATGCAGCACACCCAGAGCAGAAGTTCTACTTCAGCGAGATCAGGCCTGCAAAGAAACTGCTTTTCACAGGCCTTTGGAAGAGATGTTCCCGGTAGGCAGTAAGAGCAGTGTGCAGAGCGAGTTGTTTCTTAGCTTTCCAAAGAGCTGGAAGCAAGATGCTGTGGGGCCCAACTCGCCCTTTGGAAAGAAGCCTGCATGTTGTGCCTTTCAGCTCTACGGCAATGGAGCACACCCAGAGCAGAAGTCCTACTTCAGCCAGATCAGGCCTGCAAAGAAACTGCGTTTCACAGGCCTTTGGAAGAGATGTTCCCGGTAGGCTGTAAGAGCACTGTGCAGAGCGAGTTGTTTCTTAGCTTCCCAAAGAGCTGGAAGCAAGATGCTGTGGGGCCCAACTCACCCTTTGGAAAGAAGCCTGCACGTTGTGCCTTTCAGCTCTAGGGCAATGTAGCACACCCAGAGCAGAAGTCCTACTTCAGCGAGATCAGGCATGCAAAGAAACTGCGTTTCACAGGCCTTTGGAAGAGATGTTCCCGGTAGGCTGTAAGAGCACTGTGCAGAGCGAGCTGTTTCTTAGCTTCCCAAAGAGCTGGAAGCAAGATGCTGTGGGGCCCAACTCACCCTTTGGAAAGAAGCCTGCACGTTGCGCCTTTCAGCTCTAGGGCAATGTAGCACACCCAGAGCAGAAGTCCTACTCCAGCCAGATCAGGCCTGCAAAGAAACTGCTTTTCACAGGCCTTTGGAAGAGATGTTCCCGGTAGGCTGTAAGAGCACTGTGCAGAGCGACTTGTTTCTTAGCTTCCCAAAGAGCTGGAAGCAAGATGCTGTGGGGCCCAACTCGCCCTTTGGAAAGAAACCTGCACGTTGTGCCTTCAGCTCTAGGACAATGTAGCACACCCAGAGCAGGAGTCCTACTTCAGCCAGATCAGGCCTGCAAACAAACTGCGTTTCACAGGCCTTTGGAAGAGATGTTCCCGGTAGGCTGTAAGAGCACTGTGCAGAGTGAGTTGTTTCTTAGCTTTCCAAAGAGCTGGAAGCAAGATGCTGTGGGGCCCAACTCGCCCTTTGGAAAGAAGCATGCACGTTGTGCCTTTCAGCTCTACGGCAATGTAGCACATCCAGAGGAGAAGTCCAACTTCAGCCAGGTCAGGCCTGCAAAGAAACTGCGTTTCACAGGCCTTTGGAAGAGATGTTCCCGGTAGGCTGTAAGAGCGCTGTGCAGAGAGAGTTGTTTCTTAGCTTCCCAAAGAGCTGGAAGCAAGATGCTGTGGGGCCCAAATCGCCCTTTGGAAAGAAGCCTGCTCGTTGTGCCTTTCAGCTCTAGGGCAATGTAGCACACCCAGAGCAGAAGTTCTACTTCAGCGAGATCAGGCCTGCAAAGAAACTGCTTTTCACAGGCCTTTGGAAGAGATGTTCCTGGTAGGCAGTAAGAGCACTGTGCAGAGCGAGTTGTTTCTTAGCTTCCCAAAGAGCTGGAAGCAAGATGCTGTGGGGCGCAACTCGCCCTTTGGAAAGAACCCTGCACGTTGTGCCTTTCAGCTCTAGGGCAATGTAGCACACCCAGAGCAGAAGTCCTACTTCAGCCAGATCAGGCCTGCAAACAAACTGCGTTTCACAGGCCTTTGGAAGAGATGTTCCCGGTAGGCTGTAAGAGCACTGTGCAGAGCGAGTTGTTTCTTAGCTTCCCAAAGAGCTGGAAGCAAGATGCTGTGGGGCACAACTCACCCTTTGGAAAGAAGCCTGCACGTTGTGCCTTTCGGCTCTAGGGCAATGTAGCACACCCAGAGCAGAAGTCCTACTTCAGCCAGATCAGGCCTGCAAAGAAACTGCGTTTCACAGGCCTTTGGAAGAGATGTTCCCGGTAGGCTGCAAGAGCACTGTGCAGAGCGAGTTGTTTCTTAGCTTCCCAAAGAGCTGGAAGCAAGATGCTGTGGGGCCCAAATCGCCCTTTGGAAAGAAACCTGCTCGTTGTGCCTTTCAGCTCTGGGGCAATGTAGCACACCCAGAGCAGAAGTTCTACTTCAGCGAGATCAGGCCTGCAAAGAAACTGCTTTTCACAGGCCTTTGGAAGAGATGTTCCCTGTAGGCAGTAAGAGCACTGTGCAGAGCGAGTTGTTTCTTAGCTTTCCAAAGAGCTGGAAGCAAGATGCTGTGTGGCCCAACTCGCCCTTTGGAAAGAAGCCTGCATGTTGTGCCTTTCAGCTCTAGGGCAATGTAGCACACCCAGAGCAGAAGTCCTACTTCAGCCACATCAGGCCTGCAAAGAAACTGCGTTTCACAGGCCTTTGGAAGAGATGTTCCCGGTAGGCTGTAAGAGCACTGTGCAGAGCGAGTTGTTTCTTAGCTTCCCAAAGACCTGGAGCAAGATGCTGTGGGGCCCAACTCGCCCTTTGGAAAGAAGCCTGCACGTTGTGCCTTTCAGCTCTAGGGCAATGTAGCACACCCAGAGCAGAAGTCCGACTTCAGCCAGATCAGGCCTGCAAAGAAACTGCGTTTCACAGGCCTTTGGAAGAGATGTTCCCGGTAGGCTGTAGAGCACTGTTCAGAGAGAGTTGTTTCTTAGCTTCCCAAAGAGCTGGAAGCAAGATGCTGTGGGGCCCAAATCGCCCTTTGGAAAGAAGCCTGCTCGTTGTGCCTTTCAGCTCTAGGGCAATGTAGCACACCCAGAGCAGAACTTCTACTTCAGCGAGATCAAGCCTGCAAAGAAACTGCTTTTCACAGGCCTTTGGAAGAGATGTTCCCGGTAGGCAGTAAGAGCACTGTGCAGAGCGAGTTGTTTCTTAGCTTCCCAAAGAGCTGGAAGCAAGATGCTGTGTGGCCCAACTCGCCCTTTGGAAAGAAGCCTGCACGTTGTGCCTTTCAGCTCTACGGCAATGGAGCACACCCAGAGCAGAAGTCCTACTTCAGCCAGATCAGGCCTGCAAAGAAACTGCGTTTCACTGGCCTTTGGAAGAGATGTTCCCGGTAGGCTGTAAGAGCACTGTGCAGAGCGAGTTGTTTCTTAGCTTCCCAAAGAGCTGGAAGCAAGATGCTGTGGGGCCCAACTCACCCTTTGGAAAGAAGCCTGCACGTTGTGCCTTTCAGCTCTAGGGCAATGTAGCACACCCAGAGCAGAAGTCCTACTTCAGCCAGATCAGGCCTGCAAAGAAACTGCGTTTCACAGGCCTTTGGAAGAGATGTTCCCGGTAGGCTGTAAGAGCACTGTGCAGAGCGAGCTGTTTCTTAGCTTCCCATACAGCTGGAAGCAAGATGCTGTGGGGCCCAACTCACCCTTTGGAAAGAAGCCTGCACGTTGCGCCTTTCAGCTCTAGGGCAATGTAGCACACCCAGAGCAGAAGTCCTACTTCAGCCAGATCAGGCCTGCAAAGAAACTGCTTTTCACAGGCCTTCGGAAGAGATGTTCCCGGTAGGCTGTAAGAGCACTGTGCAGAGCGACTTGTTTCTTAGCTTCCCAAAGAGCTGGAAGCAAGATGCTGTGGGGCCTAACTCGCCCTTTGGAAAGAAACCTGCCCGTTGTGACTTCAGCTCTAGGACAATGTAGCACACCCAGAGCAGGAGTCCTACTTCAGCCAGATCAGGCCTGCAAACAAACTGCGTTTCACAGGCCTTTGGAAGAGATGTTCCCGGTAGGCTGTAAGAGCACTGTGCAGAGCGAGTTGTTTCTTAGCTTTCCAAAGAGCTGGAAGCAAGATGCTGTGGGGCCCAACTCGCCCTTTGGAAAGAAGCATGCACGTTGTGCCTTTCAGCTCTACGGCAATGTAGCACACCCAGAGCAGAAGTCCTACTTCAGCCAGGTCAGGCCTGCAAAGAAACTGCGTTTCACAGGCCTTTGGAAGAGATGTTCCCGGTAGGCTGTAAGAGCACTGTGCAGAGAGAGTTGTTTCTTAGCTTTCCAAAGAGCTGGAAGCAAGATGCTGTGGGGCCCAAATCGCCCTTTGGAAAGAAGCCTGCTCGTTGTGCCTTTCAGCTCTAGGGCAATGTAGCACACCCAGAGCAGAAGTTCTACTTCAGCGAGATCAGGCACGCAAAGAAACTGCTTTTCACAGGCCTTTGGAAGAGATGTTCCCGGTAGGCTGTAAGAGCACTGTGCAGAGCGACTTGTTTCTTAGCTTCCCAAAGAGCTGGAAGCAAGATGCTGTGGGGCCCAACTCGCCCTTTGGAAAGAAACCTGCACGTTGTGCCTTCAGCTCTAGGACAATGTAGCACACCCAGACCAGGAGTCCTACTTCAGCCAGATCAGGCCTGCAAACAAACTGCGTTTCACAGGCCTTTGGAAGAGATGTTCCCGGTAGGCTGTAAGAGCACTGTGCAGAGCGAGTTGTTTCTTAGCTTTCCAAAGAGCTGGAAGCAAGATGCTGTGGGGCCCAACTCGCCCTTTGGAAAGAAGCATGCACGTTGTGCCTTTCAGCTCTACGGCAATGTAGCACACCCAGAGGAGAAGTCCAACTTCAGCCAGGTCAGGCCTGCAAAGAAACTGCGTTTCACAGGCCTTTGGAAGAGATGTTCCCGGTAGGCTGCAAGAGCACTGTGCAGAGCGAGTTGTTTCTTAGCTTCCCAAAGAGCTGGAAGCAAGATGCTGTGGGGCCCAAATCGCCCTTTGGAAAGAAACCTGCTCGTTGTGCCTTTCAGCTCTGGGGCAATGTAGCACACCCAGAGCAGAAGTTCTACTTCAGCGAGATCAGGCCTGCAAAGAAATTGCTTTTCACAGGCCTTTGGAAGAGATGTTCCCGGTAGGCAGTAAGAGCACTGTGCAGAGCGAGTTGTTTCTTAGCTTTCCAAAGAGCTGGAAGCAAGATGCTGTGTGGCCCAACTCGCCCTTTGGAAAGAAGCCTGCATGTTGTGCCTTTCAGCTCTAGGGCAATGTAGCACACCCAGAGCAGAAGTCCTACTTCAGCCACATCAGGCCTGCAAAGAAACTGCGTTTCACAGGCCTTTGGAAGAGATGTTCCCGGTAGGCTGTAAGAGCACTGTGCAGAGCGAGTTGTTTCTTAGCTTCCCAAAGACCTGGAGCAAGATGCTGTGGGGCCCAACTCGCCCTTTGGAAAGAAGCCTGCACGTTGTGCCTTTCAGCTCTAGGGCAATGTAGCACACCCAGAGCAGAAGTCCGACTTCAGCCAGATCAGGCCTGCAAAGAAACTGCGTTTCACAGGCCTTTGGAAGAGATGTTCCCGGTAGGCTGTAGAGCACTGTTCAGAGAGAGTTGTTTCTTAGCTTCCCAAAGAGCTGGAAGCAAGATGCTGTGGGGCCCAAATCGCCCTTTGGAAAGAAGCCTGCACGTTGTGCCTTTCAGCTCTACGGCAATGGAGCACACCCAGAGCAGAAGTCCTACTTCAGCCAGATCAGGCCTGCAAAGAAACTGCGTTTCACAGGCCTTTGGAAGAGATGTTCCCGGTAGGCTGTAAGAGCACTGTGCAGAGCGAGTTGTTTCTTAGCTTCCCAAAGAGCTGGAAGCAAGATGCTGTGGGGCCCAACTCACCCTTTGGAAAGAAGCCTGCACGTTGTGCCTTTCAGCTCTAGGGCAATGTAGCACACCCAGAGCAGAAGTCCTACTTCAGCCAGATCAGGCCTGCAAAGAAACTGCGTTTCACAGGCCTTTGGAAGAGATGTTCCCGGTAGGCTGTAAGAGCACTGTGCAGAGCGAGCTGTTTCTTAGCTTCCCATACAGCTGGAAGCAAGATGCTGTGGGGCCCAACTCACCCTTTGGAAAGAAGCCTGCACGTTGCGCCTTTCAGCTCTAGGGCAATGTAGCACACCCAGAGCAGAAGTCCTACTTCAGCCAGATCAGGCCTGCAAAGAAACTGCTTTTCACAGGCCTTTGGAAGAGATGTTCCCGGTAGGCTGTAAGAGCACTGTGCAGAGCGACTTGTTTCTTAGCTTCCCAAAGAGCTGGAAGCAAGATGCTGTGGGGCCTAACTCGCCCTTTGGAAAGAAACCTGCACGTTGTGCCTTCAGCTCTAGGACAATGTAGCACACCCAGAGCAGGAGTCCTACTTCAGCCAGATCAGGCCTGCAAACAAACTGCGTTTCACAGGCCTTTGGAAGAGATGTTCCCGGTAGGCTGTAAGAGCACTGTGCAGAGCGAGTTGTTTCTTAGCTTTCCAAAGAGCTGGAAGCAAGATGCTGTGGGGCCCAACTCGCCCTTTGGAAAGAAGCATGCACGTTGTGCCTTTCAGCTCTACGGCAATGTAGCACACCCAGAGCAGAAGTCCTACTTCAGCCAGGTCAGGCCTGCAAAGAAACTGCGTTTCACAGGCCTTTGGAAGAGATGTTCCCGGTAGGCTGTAAGAGCACTGTGCAGAGAGAGTTGTTTCTTAGCTTTCCAAAGAGCTGGAAGCAAGATGCTGTGTGGCCCAACTCGCCCTTTGGAAAGAAGCCTGCTCGTTGTGCCTTTCAGCTCTAGGGCAATGTAGCACACCCAGAGCAGAAGTTCTACTTCAGCGAGATCAGGCATGCAAAGAAACTGCTTTTCACAGGCCTTTGGAAGAGATGTTCCCGGTAGGCAGTAAGAGCACTGTGCAGAGCGAGTTGTTTCTTAGCTTCCCAAAGAGCTGGAAGCAAGATGCTGTGGGGCCCAACTCACCCTTAGGAAAGAAGCCTGCACGTTGTGCCTTTCAGCTCTAGGGCAATGTAGCACACCCAGAGCAGAAGTCCTACTTCAGCCAGATCAGGCCTGCAAAGAAACTGCGTTTCACAGGCCTTTGGAAGAGATGTTCCCGGTAGGCTGTAAGAGCACTGTGCAGAGCGAGCTGTTTCTTAGCTTCCCATACAGCTGGAAGCAAGATGCTGTGGGGCCCAACTCACCCTTTGGAAAGAAGCCTGCACGTTGCGCCTTTCAGCTCTAGGGCAATGTAGCACGCCCAGAGCAGAAGTCCTACTTCAACCAGATCAGGCCTGCAAAGAAACTGCTTTTCACAGGCCTTTGGAAGAGATGTTCCCGGTAGGCTGTAAGAGCACTGTGCAGAGCGACTTGTTTCTTAGCTTCCCAAAGAGCTGGAAGCAAGATGCTGTGGGGCCCAACTCGCCCTTTGGAAAGAAGCCTGCACGTTGTGCCTTTCAGCTCTACGGCAATGTAGCACACCCAGAGCAGAAGTCCTACTTCAGCCAGATCAGGCCTGCAAAGAAACTGCGTTTCACAGGCCTTTGGAAGAGATGTTCCCGGTAGGCTGTAGAGCACTGTGCAGAGAGAGTTGTTTCTTAGCTTCCCAAAGAGCTGGAAGCAAGATGCTGTGGGGCCCAAATCGCCCTTTGGAAAGAAGCCTGCTCGTTGTGCCTTTCAGCTCTATGGCAATGCAGCACACCCAGAGCAGAAGTTCTACTTCAGCGAGATCAGGCCTGCAAAGAAACTGCTTTTCACAGGCCTTTGGAAGAGATGTTCCCGGTAGGCAGTAAGAGCACTGTGCAGAGCGAGTTGTTTCTTAGCTTTCCAAAGAGCTGGAAGCAAGATGCTGTGGGGCCCAACTCGCCCTTTGGAAAGAAGCCTGCATGTTGTGCCTTTCAGCTCTACGGCAATGGAGCACACCCAGAGCAGAAGTCCTACTTCAGCCACATCAGGCCTGCAAAGAAACTGCGTTTCACAGGCCTTTGGAAGAGATGTTCCCGGTAGGCTGTAAGAGCACTGTGCAGAGCGAGTTGTTTCTTAGCTTCCCAAAGAGCTGGAAGCAAGATGCTGTGGGGCCCAACTCACCCTTTGGAAAGAAGCCTGCACGTTGTGCCTTTCAGCTCTACGGCAATGTAGCACACCCAGTGAAGAAGTTCTACTTCACCAAGATGAGTCCTGCAAAGAAACTGCTGTTCACAGGCCTTTGGAAGAGATGTTCCCGGTAGGCTGTAAGAGCACTGTGCAGAGCGAGTTGTTTCTTAGCTTTCCAAAGAGCTGCAAGCAAGATGCTGTGGGGCGCAACTCGCCCTTTGGAAAGAAGCCTGCACGTTGTGCCTTTCAGCTCTACGGCAATGTAGCACACCCAGAGCAGAAGTCCTACTTCAGCCAGATCAGGCCTATAAAGAAACTGCATTTCACAGGCCTTTGGAAGAGATGTTCCCGGTAGGCTGTAAGAGCACTGTGCAGAGCGAGTTGCTTCTTAGCTTTCCAAAGAGCTGGAAGCAAGATGCTGTGGGGCCCAACTCGCCCTTTGGAAAGAAGCCTGCACGTTGTCCCTTTCAGCTCTACGGCGATGTAGCACACCCAGAGCAGAAGTCCTACTTCAGCCAGATCATGCCTGCAAAGCAACTGCTTTTCACAGGCCTTTGGAAGAGATGTTCCCGGTAGGCTGTAAGAGCACTGTGCAGAGAGAGTTGTTTTTTAGCTTCCCAAAGAGCTGGAAGCAAGATGCTGTGGGGCCCAACTCGCCCTTTGGAAAGAAGCATGCACGTTGTGCCTTTCAGCTCTACGGCAATGTAGCACACCCAGAGGAGAAGTCCTACTTCAGCCAGGTCAGGCCTGCAAAGAAACTGCGTTTCACAGGCCTTTGGAAGAGATGTTCCCGGTAGGCTGTAAGAGCACTGTGCAGAGAGAGTTGTTTCTTAGCTTCCCAAAGAGCTGGAAGCAAGATGCTGTGGGGCCCAAATCGCCCTTTGGAAAGAAGCCTGCTCGTTGTGCCTTTCAGCTCTAGGGCAATGTAGCACACCCAGAGCAGAAGTTCTACTTCACCGAGATCAGGCCTGCAAAGAAACTGCTTTTCACAGGCCTTTGGAAGAGATGTTCCCGGTAGGCAGTAAGAGCACTGTGCAGAGCGAGTTGTTTCTTAGCTTTCCAAAGAGCTGGAAGCAAGATGCTGTGTGGCCCAACTCGCCCTTTGGAAAGAAGCCTGCACGTTGTGCCTTTCAGCTCTAGGGCAATGTAGCACACCCAGAGCAGAAGTCCTACTTCAGCCACATCAGGCCTGCAAAGAAACTGCGTTTCACAGGCCTTTGGAAGAGATGTTCCCGGTAGGCTGTAAGAGCACTGTGCAGAGCGAGTTGTTTCTTAGCTTCCCAAAGACCTGGAGCAAGATGCTGTGGGGCCCAACTCGCCCTTTGGAAAGAAGCCTGCACGTTGTGCCTTTCAGCTCTAGGGCAATGTAGCACACCCAGAGCAGAAGTCCGACTTCAGCCAGATCAGGCCTGCAAAGAAACTGCGTTTCACAGGCCTTTGGAAGAGATGTTCCCGGTAGGCTGTAGAGCACTGTTCAGAGAGAGTTGTTTCTTAGATTCCCAAAGAGCTGGAAGCAAGATGCTGTGGGGCCCAAATCGCCCTTTGGAAAGAAGCCTGCTCGTTGTGCCTTTCAGCTCTAGGGCAATGTAGCACACCCAGAGCAGAACTTCTACTTCAGCGAGATCAAGCCTGCAAAGAAACTGCTTTTCACAGGCCTTTGGAAGAGATGTTCCCGGTAGGCAGTAAGAGCACTGTGCAGAGCGAGTTGTTTCTTAGCTTCCCAAAGAGCTGGAAGCAAGATGCTGTGTGGCCTAACTCGCCCTTTGGAAAGAAGCCTGCACGTTGTGCCTTTCAGCTCTAGGGCAATGTAGCACACCCAGAGCAGAAGTCCTACTTCAGCCAGATCAGGCCTGCAAAGAAACTGCGTTTCACAATCCTTTGGAAGAGATGTTCCCGGTAGGCTGTAAGAGCACTGTGCAGAGCGAGTTGTTTCTTAGCTTTCCAAAGAGCTGGAAGCAAGATGCTGTGTGGCCCAACTCACCCTTTGGAAAGAAGCCTGCACGTTGTGCCTTTCAGCTCTACGGCAATGTAGCACACACAGAGCAGAAGTCCTACTTCAGCCAGATCAGGCCTGCAAAGAAACTGCGTTTCACAGGCCTTTGGAAGAGATGTTCCCGGTAGGCTGTAGAGCACTGTGCAGAGAGAGTTGTTTCTTAGCTTCCCAAAGAGCCGGAAGCATGATGCTGTGGGGCCCAAATCGCCCTTTGGAAAGAAGCCTGCTCGTTGTGCCTTTCAGCTCTAGGGCAATGTAGCACACCCAGAGCAGAAGTTCTACTTCAGCGAGAGCAGGCCTGCAAAGAAACTGCTTTTCACAGGCCTTTGGAAGAGATGTTCCCGGTAGGCTGTAAGAGCACTGTGCAGAGCGACTTGTTTCTTAGCTTCCCAAAGAGCTGGAAGCAAGATGCTGTGGGGCCCAACTCGCCCTTTGGAAAGAAGCCTGCACGTTGTGCCTTCAGCTCCAGGAAAATGTAGCACACCCAGAGCAGGAGTCCTACTTCAGCCAGATCAGGCCTGCAAAGAAACCGCGTTTCACAGGCCTTTGGAAGAGATGTTCCCGGTAGGCTGTAACAGCACTGTGCAGAGCGAGTTGTTTCTTAGCATCCCAAAGAGATGGAAGCAAGATGCTGTGGGGCCCAACTCGCCCTTTGGAAAGAAGCCTGCACGTTGTGCCTTTCAGCTCTACGGCAATGTAGCACACCCAGTGAAGAAGTTCTACTTCACCAAGATGAGTCCTGCAAAGAAACTGCTGTTCACAGGCCTTTGGAAGAGATGTTCCCGGTAGGCTGTAAGAGCACTGTGCAGAGCGAGTTGTTTCTTAGCTTTCCAAAGAGCTGCAAGCAAGATGCTGTGGGGCGCAACTCGCCCTTTGGAAAGAAGCCTGCACGTTGTGCCTTTCAGCTCTACGGCAATGTAGCACACCCAGAGCAGAAGTCCTACTTCAGCCAGATCAGGCCTATAAAGAAACTGCATTTCACAGGCCTTTGGAAGAGATGTTCCCGGTAGGCTGTAAGAGCACTGTGCAGAGCGAGTTGCTTCTTAGCTTTCCAAAGAGCTGGAAGCAAGATGCTGTGGGGCCCAACTCGCCCTTTGGAAAGAAGCCTGCACGTTGTCCCTTTCAGCTCTACGGCAATGTAGCACACCCAGAGCAGAAGTCCTACTTCAGCCAGATCATGCCTGCAAAGCAACTGCTTTTCACAGGCCTTTGGAAGAGATGTTCCCGGTAGGCTGTAAGAGCACTGTGCAGAGAGAGTTGTTTTTTAGCTTCCCAAAGAGCTGGAAGCAAGATGCTGTGGGGCCCAACTCGCCCTTTGGAAAGAAGCATGCACGTTGTGCCTTTCAGCTCTACGGCAATGTAGCACACCCAGAGGAGAAGTCCTACTTCAGCCAGGTCAGGCCTGCAAAGAAACTGCGTTTCACAGGCCTTTGGAAGAGATGTTCCCGGTAGGCTGTAAGAGCACTGTGCAGAGAGAGTTGTTTCTTAGCTTCCCAAAGAGCTGGAAGCAAGATGCTGTGGGGCCCAAATCGCCCTTTGGAAAGAAGCCTGCTCGTTGTGCCTTTCAGCTCTAGGGCAATGTAGCACACCCAGAGCAGAAGTTCTACTTCAGCGAGATCAGGCCTGCAAAGAAACTGCTTTTCACAGGCCTTTGGAAGAGATGTTCCCGGTAGGCAGTAAGAGCACTGTGCAGAGCGAGTTGTTTCTTAGCTTGCCAAAGAGCTGGAAGCAAGATGCTGTGAGGCCCAACTCGCCCTTTGGAAAGAAGCCTGCACGTTGTGCCTTTCAGCTCTAGGGCAATGTAGCACACCCAGAGCAGAAGTCCTACTTCAGCCAGATCAGGCCTGCAAAGAAACTGCGTTTCACAGGCCTTTGGAAGAGATGTTCCCGGTAGGCTGTAAGAGCACTGTGCAGAGCGAGTTGTTTCTTAGCTTCCCAAAGACCTGGAGCAAGATGCTGTGGGGCCCAACTCGCCCTTTGGAAAGAAGCCTGCACGTTGTGCCTTTCAGCTCTAGGGCAATGTAGCACACCCAGAGCAGAAGTCCGACTTCAGCCAGATCAGGCCTGCAAAGAAACTGCGTTTCACAGGCCTTTGGAAGAGATGTTCCCGGTAGGCTGTAGAGCACTGTTCAGAGAGAGTTGTTTCTTAGATTCCCAAAGAGCTGGAAGCAAGATGCTGTGGGGCCCAAATCGCCCTTTGGAAAGAAGCCTGCTCGTTGTGCCTTTCAGCTCTAGGGCAATGTAGCACACCCAGAGCAGAACTTCTACTTCAGCGAGATCAAGCCTGCAAAGAAACTGCTTTTCACAGGCCTTTGGAAGAGATGTTCCCGGTAGGCAGTAAGAGCACTGTGCAGAGCGAGTTGTTTCTTAGCTTCCCAAAGAGCTGGAAGCAAGATGCTGTGTGGCCTAACTCGCCCTTTGGAAAGAAGCCTGCACGTTGTGCCTTTCAGCTCTAGGGCAATGTAGCACACCCAGAGCAGAAGTCCTACTTCAGCCAGATCAGGCCTGCAAAGAAACTGCGTTTCACAGGCCTTTGGAAGAGATGTTCCCGGTAGGCAGTAAGAGCACTGTGCAGAGCGAGTTGTTTCTTAGCTTTCCAAAGAGCTGCAAGCAAGATGCTGTGGGGCGCAACTCGCCCTTTGGAAAGAAGCCTGCACGTTGTGCCTTTCAGCTCTACGGCAATGTAGCACACCCAGAGCAGAAGTCCTACTTCAGCCAGATCAGGCCTATAAAGAAACTGCGTTTCACAGGCCTTTGGAAGAGATGTTCCCGGTAGGCTGTAAGAGCACTGTGCAGAGCGAGTTGCTTCTTAGCTTTCCAAAGAGCTGGACGCAAGATGCTGTGGGGCCCAACTCGCCCTTTGGAAAGAAGCCTGCACGTTGTCCCTTTCAGCTCTACGGCAATGTAGCACACCCAGAGCAGAAGTCCTACTTCAGCCAGATCATGCCTGCAAAGAAACTGCTTTTCACAGGCCTTTGGAAGAGATGTTCCCGGTAGGCTGTAAGAGCACTGTGCAGAGAGAGTTGTTTTTTAGCTTCCCAAAGAGCTGGAAGCAAGATGCTGTGGGGCCCAACTCGCCCTTTGGAAAGAAGCCTGCACGTTGTGCCTTTAAGCTCTAGGGCAATGTAGCACACCCAGAGCAGAAGTCCTACTTCAGCCAGATCAGGCCTGCAAAGAAACTGCGTTTCACAGGCCTTTGGAAGAGATGTTCCCTGTAGGCTGTAAGAGCACTGTGCAGAGCGAGTTGTTTCTTAGCTTCCCAAAGAGCTAGAAGCAAGATGCTGTGGGGCCCAACTCACCCTTTGGAAAGAAGCCTGCACGTTGCGCCTTTCAGCTCTAGGGCAATGTAGCACACCCAGAGCAGAAGTCCTACTTCAGCCAGATCAGGCCTGCAAAGAAAGTGCGTTTCACAGGCCTTTGGAAGAGATGTTCCCGGTAGGCTGTAAGAGCACTGTGCAGAGCGACTTGTTTCTTAGCTTCCCAAAGAGCTGGAAGCAAGATGCTGTGGGGCCTAACTCGCCCTTTGGAAAGAAACCTGCACGTTGTGCCTTCAGCTCTAGGACAATGTAGCACACCCAGAGCAGGAGTCCTACTTCAGCCAGATCAGGCCTGCAAAGAAACTGCGTTTCACAGGCCTTTGGAAGAGATGTTCCCGGTAGGCTGTAAGAGCACTGTGCTGAGCGAGTTGTTTCTTAGCTTCCCAAAGAGCTGGAAGCAAGATGCTGTGGGGCCCAACTCACCCTTTGGAAAGAAGCCTGCACGTTGTGCCTTTCAGCTCTAGGGCAATGTAGCACACCCAGAGCAGAAGTCCTACTTCAGCCAGATCAGGCCTGCAAAGAAACTGCTTTTCACAGGCCTTTGGAAGAGATGTTCCCGGTAGGCTGTAAGAGCACTGTGCAGAGCAACTTGTTTCTTAGCTTCCCAAAGAGCTGGAAGCAAGATGCTGTGGGGCCCAACTCGCCCTTTGGAAAGAAGCCTGCACGTTGTGCCTTTCAGCTCTACGGCAATGTAGCACACCCAGAGCAGAAGTCCTACTTCAGCCAGATCAGGCCTGCAAAGAAACTGCTTTTCACAGGCCTTTGGAAGAGATGTTCCCGGTAGGCTGTAAGAGCACTGTGCAGAGAGAGTTGTTTTTTATCTTTCCAAAGAGCTGCAAGCAAGATGCTGTGGGGCCCAAATCGCCCTTTCGAAAGAAGCCTGCTCGTTGTGCCTTTCACCTCTAGCCAATGTAGCACACCCAGAGCAGAAGTTCTACTTCAGCGAGATCAGGCCTGCAAAGAAACTGCTTTTCACAGGCCTTTGGAAGAGATGTTCCCGGTAGGCAGTAAGAGCACTGTGCAGAGCGAGTTGTTTCTTAGCTTCCCAAAGAGCTGGAAGCAAGATTCTGTGGGGCCCAACTCGCCCTTTGGAAAGTAGCCTGCACGTTGTGCCTTTCAGCTCTACGGCAATGTAGCACACCCAGAGCAGAAGTCCTACTTCAGCCAGATCAGGCCTGCAAAGAAACTGCGTTTCACAGGCCTTTGGAAGAGATGTTCCCGGTAGGCTGTAAGAGCACTGTGCAGAGCGAGTTGTTTCTTAGCTTCCCAAAGAGCTGGAAGCAAGATGCTGTGGGGACCAACTCGCCCTTTGGAAAGAAGCCTGCACGTTGTGCCTTTCAGCTCTAGGGCAATGTAGCACACCCAGTGAAGAAGTTCTACTTCACCAAGATGAGTCCTGCAAAGAAACTGATGTTCACAGGCCTTTGGAAGAGATGTTACCGGTAGGCTGTAAGAGCTCTGTGCAGAACGAGTTGTTTCTTAGCTTTCCAAAGAGCTGGAAGCAAGATGCTATGGGGCCCAACTCGCCCTTTGGAAAGAAGCCTGCACGTTGTGCCTTTCAGCTCTAGGGCAATGTAGCACACCCAGAGCAGAAGTCCTACTTCAGCCAGATCAGGCCTGCAAAGAAACTGCGTTTCACAGGCCTTTGGAAGAGATGTTCCCGGTAGGCTGTAAGAGCACTGTGCAGAGCGAGTTATTTCTTAGCTTCCCAAAGAGCTGGAAGCAAGATGCTGTGGGGCCCAACTCGCCCTTTGGAAAGAAGCCTGCACGTTGTGCCTTTCAGCTCTAGGGCAATGTAGCAGACCCAGAGCAGAAGTCCTACTTCAGCCAGATCAGGCCTGCAAAGAAACTGCGTTTCACAGGCCTTTGGAAGAGATGTTCCCGGTAGGCTGTAAGAGCACTGTGCAGAGCGAGTTGCTTCTTAGCTTTCCAAAGAGCTGGAAGCAAGATGCTGTGGGGCCCAACACGCCCTTTGGAAAGAAGCCTGCACGTTGTCCCTTTCAGCTCTACGGCAATGTAGCACACCCAGAGCAGAAGTCCTACTTCAGCGAGATCAGGCCTGCAAAGAAACTGCGTTTCACAGGCCTTTGGAAGAGATGTTCCCGGTAGGCTGTAAGAGCACTGTGCAGAGAGAGTTGTTGTTTAGCTTCCCAAAGAGCTGGAAGCAAGATGCTGTGGGGCCCAAATCGCCCTTTGGAAAGAAGCCTGCTCGTTGTGCCTTTCACCTCTAGCCAATGAAGCACACCCAGAGCAGAAGTTCTACTTCAGCGAGATCAGGCCTGCAAAGAAACTGCTTTTCACAGGCCTTTGGAAGAGATGTTCCCGGTAGGCTGTAAGAGCACTGTGCAGAGCGAATTGTTTCTTAGCTTCCCAAAGCGCTGGAAGCAAGATGCTGTGGGGCCCAACTCGCCCTTTGGAAAGAAGCCTGCACGTTGTGCCTTTCTGCTCTAGGGCAATGTAGCACACCCAGAGCAGGAGTCCTACTTCAGCCAGATCAGGCCTGCAAAGAAACTGCGTTTCACAGGCCTTTGGAAGAGACGTTCCCGGTAGGTTGTAAGAGCACTGTGCAGAGCAAGTTGTTTCTTAGCTTCCCAAATAGCTGGAAGCAAGATGCTGTGGGGCCCAACTCGCCCTTTGGAAAGAAGACTGCACGTTGTGCCTTTCAGCTCTAGGGCAGTGCCGCACACTCAGAGCAGAAGTTCTACTTCAAGAAGATCACGCCTGCAAAGAAACTGCATTTCACAGGCCTTTGGAAGAGATGTTCCCGGTAGGCTGTAAGAGCACTGTGCAGAGCAAGTTGTTTCTTAGCTTCCCAAAGAGCTGGAAGCAAGATGCTGTGGGGCCCAACTCGCCCTTTGGAAAGAAGCCTGCACGTTGTGCCTTTCACCTCTAGGGCAATGTAGCACACCCAGAGCAGAAGTCCTACTTCAGCCTAATCAGGCCTGCAAAAAAACTGCGTTTCACAGGCCTTTGGAAGAGATGTTCCCGGTAGGCTGTAAGAGCACTGTGCAGAGCGAGTTGTTTCTTAGCTTCCCAAAGAGCAGGAAGCAAGATGCTGTGGGGCCCAAATCGCCCTTTGGAAAGAAGACTGCACGTTGAGCCTTCAGCTCTAGGAAAATGTAGCACACCCAGAGCAGGAGTCCTACTTCAGCCAGATCAGGCCTGCAAAGAAACCGCGTTTCACTGGCCTTTGGAAGAGATGTTCCCGGTAGGCTGTAACAGCACTGTGCAGAGCGAGTTGTTTCTTAGCTTCCCAAAGAGCTGGAAGCAAGATGCTGTGGGGCCCAACTCACCCTTTGGAAAGAAGCCTGCACGTTGCGCCTTTCAGCTCTACGGCAATGTAGCACACCCAGAGCAGAAGTCCTACTTCAGCCAGATCAGGCCTGCAAAGAAACTGCTTTTCACAGGCCTTTGGAAGAGGTGTTCCCGGTAGGCTGTAAGAGCATTGTGCAGAGCGACTTGTTTCTTAGCTTCCCAAGAGCTGGAAGCAAGATGCTGTGGGGCCCAACTCGCCCTTTGGAAAGAAGCCTGCACGTTGTGCCTTTCAGCTCTACGGCAATGTAGCACACCCAGAGCAGAAGTCCTACTTCAGCCAGATCAGGCCTGCAAAGAAACTGCGTTTCACAGGCCTTTGGAAGAGATGTTCCCGGTAGGCTGTAGAGCACTGTGCAGAGAGAGTTGTTTCTTAGCTTCCCAAAGAGCTGGAAGCAAGATGCTGTGGGGCCCAAATCGCCCTTTGGAAAGAAGCCTGCTCGTTGTGCCTTTCAGCTCTATGGCAATGCAGCACACCCAGAGCAGAAGTTCTACTTCAGCGAGATCAGGCCTGCAAAGAAACTGCTTTTCACAGGCCTTTGGAAGAGATGTTCCCGGTAGGCAGTAAGAGCACTGTGCAGAGCGAGCTGTTTCTTAGCTTTCCAAAGAGCTAGAAGCAAGATGCTGTGTGGCCCAACTCGCCCTTTGGAAAGAAGCCTGCACGTTGTGCCTTTCAGCTCTACGGCAATGGAGCACACCCAGAGCAGAAGTCCTACTTCAGCCAGATCAGGCCTGCAAAGAAACTGCGTTTCACAGGCCTTTGGAAGAGATGTTCCCGGTAGGCTGTAAGAGCACTGTGCAGAGCGAGTTGTTTCTTAGCTTCCCAAAGAGCTGGAAGCAAGATGCTGTGGGGCCCAACTCGCCCTTTGGAAAGAAGCCTGCACGTTGTGCCTTTCAGCTCTAGGGCAATGTAGCACACCCAGAGCAGAAGTCCTACTTCAGCCAGATCAGGCCTGCAAAGAAACTGCGTTTCACAGGCCTTTGGAAGAGATGTTCCCGGTAGGCTGTAAGAGCACTGTGCAGAGCGAGCTGTTTCTTAGCTTCCCATACAGCTGGAAGCAAGATGCTGTGGGGCCCAACTCACCCTTTGGAAAGAAGCCTGCACGTTGCGCCTTTCAGCTCTAGGGCAATGTAGCACGCCCAGAGCAGAAGTCCTACTTCAGCCAGATCAGGCCTGCAAAGAAACTGCTTTTAACAGGCCTTTGGAAGAGATGTTCCCGGTAGGCTGTAAGAGCACTGTGCAGAGCGACTTGTTTCTTAGCTTCCCAAAGAGCTGGAAGCAAGATGCTGTGGGGCCTAACTCGCCCTTTGGAAAGAAACCTGCACGTTGTGCCTTCAGCTCTAGGACAATGTAGCACACCCAGAGCAGGAGTCCTACTTCAGCCAGATCAGGCCTGCAAAGAAACTGCGTTTCACAGGCCTTTGGAAGAGATGTTTCCGGTAGGCTGTAAGAGCACTGTGCAGAGCGACTTGTTTCTTAGCTTTCCAAAGAGCTGGAAGCAAGATGCTGTGGGGCCCAACTCGCCCTTTGGAAAGAAGCCTGCACGTTGTGCCTTTCAGCTCTACGGCAATGTAGCACACCCAGAGCAGAAGTCCTACTTCAGCCAGATCAGGCCTGCAAAGAAACTGCGTTTCACAGGCCTTTGGAAGAGATGTTCCCGGTAGGCTGTAGAGCACTGTGCAGAGAGAGTTGTTTCTTAGCTTCCCAAAGAGCTGGAAGCAAGATGCTGTGGGGCCAAAATCGCCCTTTGGAAAGAAGCCTGCTCATTGTGCCTTTCAGCTCTATGGCAATGCAGCACACCCAGAGCAGAAGTTCTACTTCAGCGAGATCAGGCCTGCAAAGAAACTGCTTTTCACAGACCTTTGGAAGAGATGTTCCCGGTAGGCAGTAAGAGCACTGTGCAGAGCGAGTTGTTTCTTAGCTTTCCAAAGAGCTGGAAGCAAGATGCTGTGTGGCCCAACTCTCCCTTTGGAAAGAAGCCTGCACGTTGTGCCTTTCAGCTCTACGGCAATGGAGCACACCCAGAGCAGAAGTCCTACTTCAGCCAGATCAGGCCTGCAAAGAAACTGCGTTTCACAGGCCTTTGGAAGAGATGTTCCCGGTAGGCTGTAAGAGCACTGTGCAGAGCGAGTTGTTTCTTAGCTTCCCAAAGAGCTGGAAGCAAGATGCTGTGGGGCCCAACTCACCCTTTGGAAAGAAGCCTGCACGTTGTGCCTTTCATCTCTAGGGCAATGTAGCACACCCAGAGCAGAAGTCCTACTTCAGCCAGATCAGGCCTGCAAAGAAACTGCTTTTCACAGGCCTTTGGAAGAGATGTTCCCGGTAGGCTGTAAGAG
Organism: Equus caballus; assembly: GCF_041296265.1. Taxonomy (NCBI): domain Eukaryota; kingdom Metazoa; phylum Chordata; class Mammalia; order Perissodactyla; family Equidae; genus Equus; species Equus caballus. Next base: position 71,651,647 of record NC_091684.1, read on the forward strand.
CACTGTGCAGAGCGACTTGTTTCTTAGCTTCCCAAAGAGCAGGAAGCAAGATGCTGTGGGGCCCAAATCGCCCTTTGGAAAGAAGACTGCACGTTGAGCCTTCAGCTCTAGGAAAATGTAGCACACCCAGAGCAGGAGTCCTACTTCAGCCAGATCAGGCCTGCAAAGAAACCGCGTTTCACAGGCCTTTGGAAGAGATGTTCCCGGTAGGCTGTAACAGCACTGTGCAGAGCGAGTTGTTTCTTAGCATCCGAAAGAGATGGAAGCAAGATGCTGTGGGGCCCAACTCGCCCTTTGGAAAGAAGCCTGCACGTTGTGCCTTTCAGCTCTAGGGCAATGTAGCACACCCAGTGAAGAAGTTCTACTTCACCAAGATGAGTCCTGCAAAGAAACTGCTGTTCACAGGCCTTTGGAAGAGATGTTCCCGGTAGGCTGTAAGAGCACTGTGCAGAGCGAGTTGTTTCTTAGCTTTCCAAAGAGCTGCAAGCAAGATGCTGTGGGGCGCAACTCACCCTTTGGAAAGAAGCCTGCACGTTGTGCCTTTCAGCTCTACGGCAATGTAGCACACCCAGAGCAGAAGTCCTACTTCAGCCAGATCAGGCCTATAAAGAAACTGCGTTTCACAGGCCTTTGGAAGAGATGTTCCCGGTAGGCTGTAAGAGCACTGTGCAGAGCGAGTTGCTTCTTAGCTTTCCAAAGAGCTGGAAGCAAGATGCTGTGGGGCCCAACTCGCCCTTTGGAAAGAAGCCTGCACGTTGTCCCTTTCAGCTCTACGGCAATGTAGCACACCCAGAGCAGAACTCCTACTTCAGCCAGATCATGCCTGCAAAGAAACTGCTTTTCACAGGCCTTTGGAAGAGATGTTCCCGGTAGGCTGTAAGAGCACAGTGCAGAGAGAGTTGTTTTTTGGTTTCCCAAAGAGCTGGAAGCAAGATGCTGTGGGGCCCAACTCGCCCTTTGGAAAGAAGCCTGCACGTTGTGCCTTTAAGCTCTAGGGCAATGTAGCACACCCAGAGCAGAAGCCCTACTTCAGCCAGATCACGCCTGCAAAGAAACTGCGTTTCACAGGCCTTTGGAAGAGATGTTCCCGGTAGGCTGTAAGAGCACTGTGCAGAGCGAGCTGTTTCTTAGCTTCCCAAAGAGCTAGAAGCAAGATGCTGTGGGGCCCAACTCACCCTTTGGAAAGAAGCCTGCACGTTGTGCCTTTCAGCTCTAGGGCAATGTAGCACACCCAGAGCAGAAGTCCTACTTCAGCCAGATCAGGCCTGCAAAGAAACTGCGTTTCACAGGCCTTTGGAAGAGATGTTCCCGGTAGGCTGTAAGAGCACTGTGCAGAGCGACTTGTTTCTTAGCTTCCCAAAGAGCTGGAAGCAAGATGCTGTGGGGCCTAACTCGCCCTTTGGAAAGAAACCTGCACGTTGTGCCTTCAGCTCTAGGACAATGTAGCACACTCAGAGCAGGAGTCCTACTTCAGCCAGATCAGGCCTGCAAAGAAACTGCGTTTCACAGGCCTTTGGAAGAGATGTTCCCGGTAGGCTGTAAGAGCACTGTTCTGAGCGAGTTGTTTCTTAGCTTCCCAAAGAGCTGGAAGCAAGATGCTGTGGGGCCCAACTCACCCTTTGGAAAGAAGCCTGCACGTTGTGCCTTTCAGCTCTAGGGCAATGTAGCACACCCAGAGCAGAAGTCCTACTTCAGCCAGATCAGGCCTGCAAAGAAACTGCTTTTCACAGGCCTTTGGAAGAGATGTTCCCGGTAGGCTGTAAGAGCACTGTGCAGAGCGACTTGTTTCTTAGCTTCCCAAAGAGCTGGAAGCAAGATGCTGTGGGGCCCAACTCGCCCTTTGGAAAGAAGCCTGCACGTTGTGCCTTTCAGCTCTACGGCAATGTAGCACACCCAGAGCAGAAGTCCTACTTCAGCCAGATCAGGCCTGCAAAGAAACTGCTTTTCACAGGCCTTTGGAAGAGATGTTCCCGGTAGGCTGTAAGAGCACTGTGCAGAGAGAGTTGTTTTTTAGCTTTCCAAAGAGCTGGAAGCAAGATGCTGTGGGGCCCAAATCGCCCTTTCGAAAGAAGCCTGCTCGTTGTGCCTTTCACCTCTAGCCAATGTAGCACACCCAGAGCAGAAGTTCTACTTCACCGAGATCAGGCCTGCAAAGAAACTGCTTTTCACAGGCCTTTGGAAGAGATGTTCCCGGTAGGCTGTAAGAGCACTGTGCAGAGCGAGTTGTTTCTTAGCTTTCCAATGAGCTGGAAGCAAGATGCTGTGGGGCCCAACTCGCCCTTTGGAAAGAAGCCTGCACGTTGTGCCTTTCAGCTCTAGGGCAATGTAGCACACCCAGAGCACAAGTCCTACTTCAGCCAGATCAGGCCTGCAAAGAAACTGCGTTTCACAGGCCTTTGGAAGAGATGTTCCCGGTAGGCTGTAAGAGCACTGTGCAGAGCGAGCTGTATCTTAGCTTCCCAAAGAGCTGGAAGCAAGATGCTGTGGGGCCCAACTCACCCTTTGGAAAGAAGCCTGCACGTTGCGCCTTTCAGCTCTAGGGCAATGTAGCACACCCAGAGCAGAAGTCCTACTTCAGCCAGATCAGGCCTGCAAAGAAACTGCTTTTCACAGGCCTTTGGAAGAGATGTTCCCGGTAGGCTGTAAGAGCACTGTGCAGAGCGACTTGTTTCTTAGCTTCCCAAAGAGCTGGAAGCAAGATGCTGTGGGGCCTAACTCGCCCTTTGGAAAGAAACCTTCACGTTGTGCCTTCAGCTCTAGGACAATGTAGCACACCCAGAGCAGGAGTCCTACTTCAGCCATATCAGGCCTGCAAGCCAACTGCGTTTCACACGCCTTTGGAAGAGATGTTCCCGGTAGGCTGTAAGAGCACTGTGCAGAGCAGGTTGTTTCTTAGCTTTCCAAAGAGCTGGAAGCAAGATGCTGTGGGGTCCAACTCTCTCTTTGGAAAGAAGCCTGCACGTTGTGCCTTTCAGCTCTAGGGCAATGTAGCACACCCAGAGCAGAAGTCCTACTTCAGCCAGGTCAGGCCTGCAAAGAAACTGCGTTTCACAGGCCTTTGGAAGAGATGTTCCCGGTAGGCTGTAAGAGCACTGTGCAGAGAGAGTTGTTTCTTAGCTTCCCAAAGAGCTGGAAGCAAGATGCTGTGGGGCCCAAATCGCCCTTTGGAAAGAAGCCTGCTCGTTGTGCCTTTCAGCTCTAGGGCAATGTAGCACACCCAGAGCAGAAGTTCTACTTCAGCCAGATCAGGCCTGCAAAGAAACTGCGTTTCACAGGCCTTTGGAAGACATGTTCCCGGTAGGCTGTAAGAGCAATGTGAAAAGCGAGTTGTTTCTTAGCTTCCCAAAGAGCTGGAAGCAAGATGCTGTGGGGCACAACTCACCCTTTGGAAAGAAGCCTGTACGTTGTGCCTTTCAGATCTAGGGCAATGTACCACACCCAGAGCAGAAGTTCTACTTCAGCCAGATCAGGCCTGCAAAGAAACTGCTTTTCACAGGCCTTTGGAAGAGATGTTCCCGGTAGGCTGTAAGAGCACTGTGCAGAGCGAGTTGTTTCTTAGCTTCCCAAAGAGCTGGAAGCAAGATGCTGTGGGGCCCAACTCGCACTTTGGAAAGAAGCCTGCACGTTGTGCCTTTCGGCTCTAGGGCAATGTAGCAAACCCAGAGCAGAAGTCCTACTTCAGCCAGATCAGGCCTGCAAAGAAACTGCGTTTCACAGGCCTTTGGAAGAGATGTTCCCGGTAGGCTTCAAGAGCACTGTGCAGAGCGAGTTGTTTCTTAGCTTCCCAAAGAGCTGGAAGCAAGATGCTGTGGGGCCCAAATCGCCCTTTGGAAAGAAACCTGCTCGTTGTGCCTTTCAGCTCTGGGGCAATGTAGCACACCCAGAGCAGAAGTTCTACTTCAGCGAGATCAGGCCTGCAAAGAAACTGCTTTTCACAGGCCTTTGGAAGAGATGTTCCCGGTAGGCAGTAAGAGCACTGTGCAGAGCGAGTTGTTTCTTAGCTTTCCAAAGAGCTGGAAGCAAGATGCTGTGTGGCCCAACTCGCCCTTTGGAAAGAAGCCTGCACGTTGTGCCTTTCAGCTCTAGGGCAATGTAGCACACCCAGAGCAGAAGTCCTACTTCAGCCACATCAGGCCTGCAAAGAAACTGCGTTTCACAGGCCTTTGGAAGAGATGTTCCCGGTAGGCTGTAGAGCACTGTGCAGAGAGAGTTGTTTCTTAGCTTCCCAAAGAGCCCGAAGCAAGATGCTGTGGGGCCCAAATCGCCCTTTGGAAAGAAGCCTGCTCGTTGTGCCTTTCAGCTCTAGGGCAATGTACCACACCCAGAGCAGAAGTTCTACTTCAGCGAGAGCAGGCCTGCAAAGAAACTGCTTTTCACAGGCCTTTGGAAGAGATGTTCCCGGTAGGCTGTAAGAGCACTGTGCAGAGCGACTTGTTTCTTAGCTTCCCAAAGAGCTGGAAGCAAGATGCTGTGGGGCCCAACTCGCCCTTTGGAAAGAAGCCTGCACGTTGTGCCTTCAGCTCCAGGAAAATGTAGCACACCCAGAGCAGGAGTCCTACTTCAGCCAGATCAGGCCTGCAAAGAAACCGCGTTTCACAGGCCTTTGGAAGGGATGTTCCCGGTAGGCTGTAACAGCACTGTGCAGTGCGAGTTGTTTCTTAGCATCCCAAAGAGATGGAAGCAAGATCCTGTGGGGCCCAACTCGCCCTTTGGAAAGAAGCCTGCACGTTGTGCCTTTCAGCTCTACGGCAATGTAGCACACCCAGTGAAGAAGTTCTACTTCACCAAGATGAGTCCTGCAAAGAAACTGCTGTTCACAGGCCTTTGGAAGAGATGTTCCCGGTAGGCTGTAAGAGCACTGTGCAGAGCGAGTTGTTTCTTAGCTTTCCAAAGAGCTGCAAGCAAGATGCTGTGGGGCGCAACTCGCCCTTTGGAAAGAAGCCTGCACGTTGTGCCTTTCAGCTCTACGGCAATGTAGCACACCCAGAGCAGAAGTCCTACTTCAGCCAGATCAGGCCTATAAAGAAACTGCGTTTCACAGGCCTTTGGAAGAGATGTTCCCGGTAGGCTGTAAGAGCACTGTGCAGAGCGAGTTGTTTCTTAGCTTTCCAATGAGCTGGAAGCAAGATGCTGTGGGGCCCAACACGCCCTTTGGAAAGAAGCCTGCACGTTGTGCCTTTCAGCTCTAGGGCAATGTAGCACACCCAGAGCACAAGTCCTACTTCAGCCAGATCAGGCCTGCAAAGAAACTGCGTTTCACAGGCCTTTGGAAGAGATGTTCCCGGTAGGCTGTAAGAGCACTGTGCAGAGCGAGCTGTATCTTAGCTTCCCAAAGAGCTGGAAGCAAGATGCTGTGGGGCCCAACTCACCCTTTGGAAAGAAGCCTGCACGTTGCGCCTTTCAGCTCTAGGGCAATGTAGCACACCCAGAGCAGAAGTCCTACTTCAGCCAGATCAGGCCTGCAAAGAAACTGCTTTTCACAGGCCTTTGGAAGAGATGTTCCCGGTAGGCTGTAAGAGCACTGTGCAGAGCGACTTGTTTCTTAGCTTCCCAAAGAGCTGGAAGCAAGATGCTGTGGGGCCTAACTCGCCCTTTGGAAAGAAACCTGCACGTTGTGCCTTCAGCTCTAGGACAATGTAGCACACCCAGAGCAGGAGTCCTACTTCAGCCAGATCAGGCCTGCAAACAAACTGCGTTTCACACGCCTTTGGAAGAGATGTTCCCGGTAGGCTGTAAGAGCACTGTGCAGAGCGAGTTGTTTCTTAGCTTTCCAAAGAGCTGGAAGCAAGATGCTGTGGGGTCCAACTCGCTCTTTGGAAAGAAGCCTGCACGTTGTGCCTTTCAGCTCTAGGGCAATGCAGCACACCCAGTGAAGAAGTTCTACTTCACCAAGATGAGTCCTGCAAAGAAACTGCTGTTCACAGGCCTTTGGAAGAGATGTTCCCGGTAGGCTGTAAGAGCACTGTGCAGAGCGAGTTGCTTCTTAGCTTTCCAAAGAGCTGGAAGCAAGATGCTGTGGGGCCCAACTCGCCCTTTGGAAAGAAGCCTGCACGTTGTCCCTTTCAGCTCTACGTCAATGTAGCACACCCAGAGCAGAAGTCCTACTTCAGCGAGATCAGGCCTGCAAAGAAACTGCGTTTCACAGGCCTTTGGAAGAGATGTTCCCGGTAGGCTGTAAGAGCACTGTGCAGAGAGAGTTGTTTTTTAGCTTCCCTAAGAGCTGGAAGCAAGATGCTGTGGGGCCCAAATCGCCATTTGGAAAGAAGCCTGCTCGTTGTGCCTTTCACCTCTAGCCAATGAAGCACACCCAGAGCAGAAGTTCTACTTCAGCGAGATCAGGCCTGCAAAGAAACTGCTTTTCACAGGCCTTTGGAAGAGATGTTCCCGGTAGGCTGTAAGAGCACTGTGCAGAGCGAATTGTTTCTTAGCTTCCCAAAGCGCTGGAAGCAAGATGCTGTGGGGCCCAACTCGCCCTTTGGAAAGAAGCCGGCACGTTGTGCCTTTCAGCTCTAGGGCAATGTAGCACACCCAGACCCGAAGTCCTACTTCAGCCAGATCAGGCCTGCAAAGAAACTGCGTTTCACAGGCCTTTGGAAGAGATGTTCCCGGTAGGCTGTAAGAGCACTGTGCAGAGCGAGTTGTTTCTTAGCTTCCCTAAGAGCTGGAAGGAGGATGCTGTGGGGCCAAACTCACCCTTTGGAAAGAAGCCTGCACGTTGTGCCTTTCTGCTCTAGGGCAATGTAGCACACCCAGAGCAGGAGTCCTACTTCAGCCAGATCAGGCCTGCAAAGAAACTGCGTTTCACAGGCCTTTGGAAGAGATGTTCCCGGTAGGTTGTAAGAGCACTGTGCAGAGCAAGTTGTTTCTTAGCTTCCCAAATAGCTGGAAGCAAGATGCTGTGGGGCCCAACTCGCCCTTTGGAAAGAAGCCTGCACGTTGTGCCTTTCAGCTCTAGGGCAGTGCCGCACACTCAGAGCAGAAGTTCTACTTCAAGAAGATCACGCCTGCAAAGAAACTGCGTTTCACAGGCCTTTGGAAGAGATGTTCCCGGTAGGCTGTAAGAGCACTGTGCAGAGCAAGTTGTTTCTTAGCTTCCCAAAGAGCAGGAAGCAAGATGCTGTGGGGCCCAACTCGCCCTTTGGAAAGAAGCCTGCACGTTGTGCCTTTCAGCTCTAGGGCAATGTAGCACACCCAGAGCAGAAGTCCTACTTCATACTGATCAGGCCTGCAAAGAAACTGCGTTTCACAGGCCTTTGGAAGAGATGTTCCCGGTAGGCTGTAAGAGCACTGTGCAGAGCGAGTTGTTTCTTAGCTTCCCAAAGAGCTGGAAGCAAGATGCTGTGGGGCCCAACTCGCCCTTTGGAAAGAAGCCTGCACTTTGTGCCTTTCAGCTCTAGGGCAATATAGCACACCCAGAGCATAAGTCCTACTTCAGCGAGATCAGGCCTGCAAAGAAACTGCGTTTCACAGGCCTTTGGAAGAGATCTTCCCGGTAGGCTGTAAGAGCACTGTGCAGAGCGAGTTATTTCTTAGCTTCCCAAAGAGCTGGAAGCAAGATGCTGTGGGGCCCAACTCGCCCTTTGGAAAGAAGCCTGCACGTTGTGCCTTTCAGCTCTAGGGCAATGTAGCACACCCAGAGCATAAGTCCTACTTCAGCCAGATCAGGCCTGCAAAGAAACTGCGTTTCACAGGCCTTTGGAAGAGATGTTCCCGGTAGGCTGTAAGAGCACTGTGCAGAGCGAGGTGTTTCTTAGCTTCCCAAAGACTTGGAAGCAAGATGCTGTGGGGCCCAACTCGCCCTTTGGAAAGAAGCCTGCACGTTTTGCCTTCAGCTCAAGGACAAAGTAGCACACCCAGAGCAGGAGTCCTACTTCAGCCAGATCAGACCTGCAAAGAAACTGCGTTTCACAGGCCTTTGGAAGAGATGTTCTCGGTAGGCTGTAACAGCACTGTGCAGAGCGAGTTGTTTATTAGCATCCCAAACAGATGGAATCAAGATGCTGTGGGGCCCAACTCGCCCTTTGGAAAGAAGCCTGCACGTTGTGCCTTTCAGCTCTAGGGCAATGTAGCACACCCTGAGCAGGAGTCCTACTTCAGCGAGATCAGGCCTGCAAAGAAACTGCGTTTCACAGGCCTTTGGAAGTGATGTTCCCGGTAGGCTGTAAGAGCACTGTGCAGAGTGAGTTGTTTCTTAGCTTCCCAAAGAGCTGGAAGCAAGATGCTGTGGGGACCAACTCGCCCTTTGGAAAGAAGCCTGCACGTTGTGCCTTTCAGCTCTAGGGCAGTGCCGCACACTCAGAGCAGAAGTTCTACTTCAAGAAGATCACGCCTGCAAAGAAACTGCGTTTCACAGGCCTCTGGAAGAGATGTTCCCGGTAGGCTGTAAGAGCACTGTGCAGAGCAAGTTGTTACTTTGCCTCTCAAAGAGCTGGAAGCAAGATGCTGTGGGGCCCAACTCGCCCTTTGGAAAGAAGCCTGCACGTTGTGCCTTTCAGCTCTAGGGCAATGTAGCACACCCAGAGCAGAAGTCCTACTTCAGCCAGATCAGGCCTGCAAAGAAACTGCGTTTCACAGGCCTTTGGAAGAGATGTTCCCGGTAGGCTGTAAGAGCACTGTGCAGAGCAAGTTGTTTCTTAGCTTCCCAAAGAGCTGGAAGCAAGATGCTGTGGGGCCCAATTCACCCTTTGGAAAGAAGCCTGCACGTTGTGCCTTTCAGCTCTAGGGCAATGTAGCACACCCAGAGCAGGAGTCCTACTTCAGCCAGATCAGGCCTGCAAAGAAACCGCGTTTCACAGGCCTTTGGAAGAGATGTTCCCGGTAGGCTGTAACAGCACTGTGCAGAGCGAGTTGTTTCTTAGCATCCCAAAGAGATGGAAGCAAGATGCTGTGGGGCCCAACTCGCCCTTTGGAAAGAAGCCTGCACGTTGTGCCTTTCACCTCTAGGGCAATGTAGCACACCCAGAGCAGAAGTTCTACTTCAGCCAGATCAGGCCTGCAAAGAAACTGCGTTTCACAGGCCTTTGGAAGAGATGTTCTCGGTAGGCTGTAAGGGCACTGTGCAGAGCGAGTTGTTTCTTAGCTTCCCAAAGAGCTGGAAGCAAGATGCTGTGGGGCCCAACTCTCCCTTTGGAAAGAAGGCTGCACGTTGTGCCTTTCCGCTCTAGGGCAATGTAGCACACCCAGAGCAGAAGTCCTACTTCAGCCAGGTCAGGCCTGCAAAGAAACTGCGTTTCACAGGCCTTTAGAAGAGATGTTCCCGGTAGGCAGTAAGAGCACTGTGCAGAGCGAGTTGTTTCTTAGCTTCCCAAAGAGCTGGAAGCAAGATGCTGTGGGGCCCAAATCGCCCTTTGGAAAGAAGCCTGCTCGTTGTGCCTTTCAGCTCTAGGGCAATGTAGCACACCCAGAGCAGAAGTTCTACTACAGCGAGATCAGGCGTGCAAAGAAACTGCTTTTCACAGGCCTTTGGAAGAGATGTTCCCGGTAGGCAGTAAGAGCACTGTGCAGAGCGAGTTGTTTCTTAGCTTTCCATAGAGCTGGAAGCAAGATGCTGTGTGGCCCAACTCGCCCTTTGGAAAGAAGCCTGCACGTTGTGCCTTTCAGCTCTAGGGCAATGTAGCACACCCAGAGCAGAAGTCCTACTTCAGCCAGATCAGGCCTGAAAAGAAACTGCGTTTCACAGGCCTTTGGAAGAGATGTTCCCGGTAGGCTGTAAGAGCACTGTGCAGAGCGAGTTGTTTCTTAGCTTCCCTAAGAGCTGGAAGGAGGATGCTGTGGGGCCAAACTCACCCTTTGGAAAGAAGCCTGCACGTTGTGCCTTTCTGCTCTAGGGCAATGTAGCACACCCAGAGCAGGAGTCCTACTTCAGCCAGATCAGGCCTGCAAAGAAACTGCGTTTCACAGGCCTTTGGAAGAGATGTTCCCGGTAGGTTGTAAGAGCACTGTGCAGAGCAAGTTGTTTCTTAGCTTCCCAAATAGCTGGAAGCAAGATGCTGTGGGGCCCAACTCGCCCTTTGGAAAGAAGCCTGCACGTTGTGCCTTTCAGCTCTAGGGCAGTGCCGCACACTCAGAGCAGAAGTTCTACTTCAAGAAGATCACGCCTGCAAAGAAACTGCGTTTCACAGGCCTTTGGAAGAGATGTTCCCGGTAGGCTGTAAGAGCACTGTGCAGAGCAAGTTGTTTCTTAGCTTCCCAAAGAGCAGGAAGCAAGATGCTGTGGGGCCCAACTCGCCCTTTGGAAAGAAGCCTGCACGTTGTGCCTTTCAGCTCTAGGGCAATGTAGCACACCCAGAGCAGAAGTCCTACTTCATACTGATCAGGCCTGCAAAGAAACTGCGTTTCACAGGCCTTTGGAAGAGATGTTCCCGGTAGGCTGTAAGAGCACTGTGCAGAGCGAGTTGTTTCTTAGCTTCCCAAAGAGCTGGAAGCAAGATGCTGTGGGGCCCAACTCGCCCTTTGGAAAGAAGCCTGCACTTTGTGCCTTTCAGCTCTAGGGCAATATAGCACACCCAGAGCATAAGTCCTACTTCAGCGAGATCAGGCCTGCAAAGAAACTGCGTTTCACAGGCCTTTGGAAGAGATCTTCCCGGTAGGCTGTAAGAGCACTGTGCAGAGCGAGTTATTTCTTAGCTTCCCAAAGAGCTGGAAGCAAGATGCTGTGGGGCCCAACTCGCCCTTTGGAAAGAAGCCTGCACGTTGTGCCTTTCAGCTCTAGGGCAATGTAGCACACCCAGAGCATAAGTCCTACTTCAGCCAGATCAGGCCTGCAAAGAAACTGCGTTTCACAGGCCTTTGGAAGAGATGTTCCCGGTAGGCTGTAAGAGCACTGTGCAGAGCGAGGTGTTTCTTAGCTTCCCAAAGACTTGGAAGCAAGATGCTGTGGGGCCCAACTCGCCCTTTGGAAAGAAGCCTGCACGTTTTGCCTTCAGCTCAAGGACAAAGTAGCACACCCAGAGCAGGAGTCCTACTTCAGCCAGATCAGACCTGCAAAGAAACTGCGTTTCACAGGCCTTTGGAAGAGATGTTCCCGGTAGGCTGTAACAGCACTGTGCAGAGCGAGTTGTTTATTAGCATCCCAAACAGATGGAATCAAGATGCTGTGGGGCCCAACTCGCCCTTTGGAAAGAAGCCTGCACGTTGTGCCTTTCAGCTCTAGGGCAATGTAGCACACCCTGAGCAGGAGTCCTACTTCAGCGAGATCAGGCCTGCAAAGAAACTGCGTTTCACAGGCCTTTGGAAGAGATGTTCCCGGTAGGCTGTAAGAGCACTGTGCAGAGTGAGTTGTTTCTTAGCTTCCCAAAGAGCTGGAAGCAAGATGCTGTGGGGACCAACTCGCCCTTTGGAAAGAAGCCTGCACGTTGTGCCTTTCAGCTCTAGGGCAGTGCCGCACACTCAGAGCAGAAGTTCTACTTCAAGAAGATCACGCCTGCAAAGAAACTGCGTTTCACAGGCCTCTGGAAGAGATGTTCCCGGTAGGCTGTAAGAGCACTGTGCAGAGCAAGTTGTTACTTTGCCTCTCAAAGAGCTGGAAGCAAGATGCTGTGGGGCCCAACTCGCCCTTTGGAAAGAAGCCTGCACGTTGTGCCTTTCAGCTCTAGGGCAATGTAGCACACCCAGAGCAGAAGTCCTACTTCAGCCAGATCAGGCCTGCAAAGAAACTGCGTTTCACAGGCCTTTGGAAGAGATGTTCCCGGTAGGCTGTAAGAGCACTGTGCAGAGCAAGTTGTTTCTTAGCTTCCCAAAGAGCTGGAAGCAAGATGCTGTGGGGCCCAATTCACCCTTTGGAAAGAAGCCTGCACGTTGTGCCTTTCAGCTCTAGGGCAATGTAGCACACCCAGAGCAGGAGTCCTACTTCAGCCAGATCAGGCCTGCAAAGAAACCGCGTTTCACAGGCCTTTGGAAGAGATGTTCCCGGTAGGCTGTAACAGCACTGTGCAGAGCGAGTTGTTTCTTAGCATCCCAAAGAGATGGAAGCAAGATGCTGTGGGGCCCAACTCGCCCTTTGGAAAGAAGCCTGCACGTTGTGCCTTTCACCTCTAGGGCAATGTAGCACACCCAGAGCAGAAGTTCTACTTCAGCCAGATCAGGCCTGCAAAGAAACTGCGTTTCACAGGCCTTTGGAAGAGATGTTCTCGGTAGGCTGTAAGGGCACTGTGCAGAGCGAGTTGTTTCTTAGCTTCCCAAAGAGCTGGAAGCAAGATGCTGTGGGGCCCAACTCTCCCTTTGGAAAGAAGGCTGCACGTTGTGCCTTTCAGCTCTAGGGCAATGTAGCACACCCAGAGCAGAAGTCCTACTTCAGCCAGGTCAGGCCTGCAAAGAAACTGCGTTTCACAGGCCTTTAGAAGAGATGTTCCCGGTAGGCAGTAAGAGCACTGTGCAGAGCGAGTTGTTTCTTAGCTTCCCAAAGAGCTGGAAGCAAGATGCTGTGGGGCCCAAATCGCCCTTTGGAAAGAAGCCTGCTCGTTGTGCCTTTCAGCTCTAGGGCAATGTAGCACACCCAGAGCAGAAGTTCTACTACAGCGAGATCAGGCGTGCAAAGAAACTGCTTTTCACAGGCCTTTGGAAGAGATGTTCCCGGTAGGCAGTAAGAGCACTGTGCAGAGCGAGTTGTTTCTTAGCTTTCCATAGAGCTGGAAGCAAGATGCTGTGGGGCCCAACTCGCCCTTTGGAAAGAAGCCTGCACGTTGTGCCTTTCAGCTCTAGGGCAATGTAGCACACCCAGAGCAGAAGTCCTACTTCAGCCAGATCAGGCCTGAAAAGAAACTGCGTTTCACAGGCCTTTGGAAGAGATGTTCCCGGTAGGCTGTAAGAGCACTGTGCAGAGCGAGTTGTTTCTTAGCTTCCCAAAGAGCTGGAAGCAAGATGCTGTGGGGCCCAACTCGCCCTTTGGAAAGAAGCCTGCACGTTGTGCCTTTCAGCTCTAGGGCAATGTAGCACACCCAGAGCAGAAGTCCTACTTCAGCCAGATCAGGCCTGCAAAGAAACTGCGTTTCACAGGCCTTTGGAAGAGATGTTCCCGGTAGGCTGTAAGAGCACTGTGCAGAGCGAGGTGTTTCTTAGCTTCCCAAAGACTTGGAAGCAAGATGCTGTGGGGCCCAACTCGCCCTTTGGAAAGAAGCCTGCACGTTTTGCCTTCAGCTCAAGGACAAAGTAGCACACCCAGAGCAGGAGTCCTACTTCAGCCAGATCAGGCCTGCAAAGAAACTGCGTTTCACAGGCCTTTGGAAGAGATGTTCCCGGTAGGCTGTAACAGCACTGTGCAGAGCGAGTTGTTTATTAGCATCCCAAACAGATGGAATCAAGATGCTGTGGGGCCCAACTCGCCCTTTGGAAAGAAGCCTGCACGTTGTGCCTTTCAGCTCTAGGGCAATGTAGCACACCCACAGCAGGAGTCCTACTTCAGCGAGATCAGGCCTGCAAAGAAACTGCGTTTCACAGGCCTTTGGAAGAGATGTTCCCGGTAGGCTGTAAGAGCACTGTGCAGAGTGAGTTGTTTCTTAGGTTCCCAAAGAGCTGGAAGCAAGATGCTGTGGGGACCAACTCGCCCTTTGGAAAGAAGCCTGCACGTTGTGCCTTTCAGCTCTAGGGCAGTGCCGCACACTCAGAGCAGAAGTTCTACTTCAAGAAGATCACGCCTGCAAAGAAACTGCGTTTCACAGGCCTCTGGAAGAGATGTTCCCGGTAGGCTGTAAGAGCACTGTGCAGAGCAAGTTGTTACTTTGCTTCCCAAAGAGCTGGAAGCAAGATGCTGTGGGGCCCAACTCGCCCTTTGGAAAGAAGCCTGCACGTTGTGCCTTTCAGCTCTAGGGCAATGTAGCACACCCAGAGCAGAAGTCCTACTTCAGCCAGATCAGGCCTGCAAAGAAACTGCGTTTCACAGGCCTTTGGAAGAGATGTTCCCGGTAGGCTGTAAGAGCACTGTGCAGAGCAAGTTGTTTCTTAGCTTCCCAAAGAGCTGGAAGCAAGATGCTGTGGGGCCCAATTCACCCTTTGGAAAGAAGCCTGCACGTTGTGCCTTTCAGCTCTAGGGCAATGTAGCACACCCAGAGCAGGAGTCCTACTTCAGCCAGATCAGGCCTGCAAAGAAACCGCGTTTCACAGGCCTTTGGAAGAGATGTTCCCGGTAGGCTGTAAGAGCACTGTGCAGAGCGAGTTGTTTCTTAGCATCCCAAAGAGATGGAAGCAAGATGCTGTGGGGCCCAACTCGCCCTTTGGAAAGAAGCCTGCACGTTGTGCCTTTCAGCTCTAGGGCAATGTAGCACACCCAGTGAAGAAGTTCTACTTCACCAAGATGAGTCCTGCAAAGAAACTGCTGTTCACAGGCCTTTGGAAGAGATGTTCCAGGTAGGCTGTAAGAGCACTGTGCAGAGCGAGTTGTTTCTTAGCTTTCCAAAGAGCTGGAAGCAAGATGCTGTGGGGCCCAACTCGCCCTTTGGAAAGAAGCCTGCACGTTGTGCCTTTCAGCTCTAGGGCAATGTAGCACACCCAGAGCAGAAGTCCTACTTCAGCCAGATCAGGCCTGCAAAGAAACTGCGTTTCACAGGCCTTTGGAAGAGATGTTCTCGGTAGGCTGTAAGAGCACTGTGCAGAGCGAGTTGTTTCTTAGCTTCCCAAAGAGCTGGAAGCAAGATGCTGTGGGGCCCAACTCGCCCTTTGGAAAGAAGCCTGCACGTTGTGCCTCTCAGCTCTAGGGCGATGTAGCACACCCAGAGCAGAAGTCCTACTTCAGCCAGATCAGGCCTGCAAAGAAACTGCGTTTCACAGGCCTTTGATAGAGATGTTCCCGGTAGGGTGTAAGAGCACTGTGCAGAGCGAGTTGTTTCTTAGCTTTCCAAAGAGCTGGAAGCAAGATGCTGTGAGGCCCAACTCGCCCTTTGGAAAGAAGCCTGCACGTTGTGCCTTTCAGCTCTAGGGCAATGTAGCACGCCCAGAGCAGAAGTCCTACTTCAGCCAGATCAGGGCTGCAAAGAAACTGCGTTTCACAGGCCTTTGGAAGAGATGTTCCCGGTAGGCTGTAAGAGCACTGTGCAGAGCGAGTTGTTTCTTAGCTTCCCAAAGAGCTGGAAGCAAGATGCTGTGGGGACCAACTCGCCCTTTGGAAAGAAGCCTGCACGTTGTGCCTTTCAGCTCTAGGGCAATGTAGCACACCCAGAGCAGAAGTCCTACTTCAGCCAGATCAGGCCTGCAAAGCAACTGCGTTTCACAGGCCTTTGGAAGAGATGTTCCCGGTAGGCTGTAAGAGCACTGTGCAGAGAGAGTTGTTTCTTAGCTTCCCAAAGAGCTGGAAGCAAGATGCTGTGGGGCCCAAATCGCCCTTTGGAAAGAAGCCTGCTCGTTGTGCCTTTCAGCTCTAGCCAATGTAGCACACCCAGAGCAGAAGTTCTACTTCAGCGAGATCAGGCCTGCAAAGAAACTGCTTTTCACAGGCCTTTGGAAGAGATGTTCCCGGTAGGCAGTAAGAGCACTGTGCAGAGCGAGTTGTTTCTTAGCTTCCCATACAGCTGGAAGCAAGATGCTGTGGGGCCCAACTCACCCTTTGGAAAGAAGCCTGCACGTTGCGCCTTTCAGCTCTAGGGCAATGTAGCACACCCAGAGCAGAAGTCCTACTTCAGCCAGATCAGGCCTGCAAAGAAACTGCTTTTCACAGGCCTTTGGAAGAGATGTTCCCGGTAGGCTGTAAGAGCACTGTGCAGAGCGACTTGTTTCTTAGCTTCCCAAAGAGCTGGAAGCAAGATGCTGTGGGGCCTAACTCGCCCTTTGGAAAGAAACCTGCACGTTGTGCCTTCAGCTCTAGGACAATGTAGCACACCCAGAGCAGGAGTCCTACTTCAGCCAGATCAGGCCTGCAAACAAACTGCGTTTCACAGGCCTTTGGAAGAGATGTTCCCGGTAGGCTGTAAGAGCACTGTGCAGAGCGAGTTGTTTCTTAGCTTTCCAAAGAGCTGGAAGCAAGATGCTGTGGCGCCCAACTCGCCCTTTGGAAAGCAGCATGCACGTTGTGCCTTTCAGCTCTACGGCAATGTAGCACACCCAGAGGAGAAGTCCTACTTCAGCCAGGTCAGGCCTGCAAAGAAACTGCGTTTCACAGGCCTTTGGAAGAGATGTTCCCGGTAGGCTGTAAGAGCACTGTGCAGAGAGAGTTGTTTCTTAGCTTCCCAAAGAGCTGGAAGCAAGATGCTGTGGGGCCCAAATCGCCCTTTGGAAAGAAGCCTGCTCGTTGTGCCTTTCAGCTCTAGGGCAATGTAGCACACCCAGAGCAGAAGTTCTACTTCAGCGAGATCAGGCCTGCAAAGAAACTGCTTTTCACAGGCCTTTGGAAGAGATGTTCCCGGTAGGCAGTAAGAGCACTGTGCAGAGCGAGTTGTTTCTTAGCTTCCCAAAGAGCTGGAAGCAAGATGCTGTGGGGCGCAACTCGCCCTTTGGAAAGAACCCTGCACGTTGTGCCTTTCAGCTCTAGGGCAATGTAGCACACCCAGAGCAGAAGTCCTACTTCAGCCAGATCAGGCCTGCAAACAAACTGCGTTTCACAGGCCTTTGGAAGAGATGTTCCCGGTAGGCTGTAAGAGCACTGTGCAGAGCGAGTTGTTTCTTAGCTTCCCAAAGAGCTGGAAGCAAGATGCTGTGGGGCACAACTCACCCTTTGGAAAGAACCCTGCACGTTGTGCCTTTCGGCTCTAGGGCAATGTAGCACACCCAGAGCAGAAGTCCTACTTCAGCCAGATCAGGCCTGCAAAGAAACTGCGTTTCACAGGCCTTTGGAAGAGATGTTCCCGGTAGGCTGCAAGAGCACTGTGCAGAGCGAGTTGTTTCTTAGCTTCCCAAAGAGCTGGAAGCAAGATGCTGTGGGGCCCAAATCGCCCTTTGGAAAGAAACCTGCTCGTTGTGCCTTTCAGCTCTGGGGCAATGTAGCACACCCAGAGCAGAAGTTCTACTTCAGCGAGATCAGGCCTGCAAAGAAACTGCTTTTCACAGGCCTTTGGAAGAGATGTTCCCGGTAGGCAGTAAGAGCACTGTGCAGAGCGACTTGTTTCTTAGCTTCCCAAAGAGCAGGAAGCAAGATGCTGTGGGGCCCAAATCGCCCTTTGGAAAGAAGACTGCACGTTGAGCCTTCAGCTCTAGGAAAATGTAGCACACTCAGAGCAGGAGTCCTACTTCAGCCAGATCAGGCCTGCAAAGAAACCGCGTTTCACTGGCCTTTGGAAGAGATGTTCCCGGTAGGCTGTAACAGCACTGTGCAGAGCGAGTTGTTTCTTAGCTTCCCAAAGAGCTGGAAGCAAGATGCTGTGGGGCCCAACTCACCCTTTGGAAAGAAGCCTGCACGTTGCGCCTTTCAGCTCTACGGCAATGTAGCACACCCAGAGCAGAAGTCCTACTTCAGCCAGATCAGGCCTGCAAAGAAACTGCTTTTCACAGGCCTTTGGAAGAGATGTTCCCGGTAGGCTGTAAGAGCACTGTGCAGAGCGACTTGTTTCTTAGCTTCCCAAAGAGCTGGAAGCAAGATGCTGTGGGGCCCAACTCGCCCTTTGGAAAGAAGCCTGCACGTTGTGCCTTTAAGCTCTACGGCAATGTAGCACACCCAGAGCAGAAGTCCTACTTCAGCCAGATCAGGCCTGCAAAGAAACTGCGTTTCACAGGCCTTTGGAAGAGATGTTCCCGGTAGGCTGTAAGAGCACTGTGCAGAGCGAGTTGTTTCTTAGCTTTCCAAAGAGCTGGAAGCAAGATGCTGTGTGGCCCAACTCACCCTTTGGAAAGAAGCCTGCACGTTGTGCCTTTCAGCTCTACGGCAATGTAGCACACACAGAGCAGAAGTCCTACTTCAGCCAGATCAGGCCTGCAAAGAAACTGCGTTTCACAGGCCTTTGGAAGAGATGTTCCTGGTAGGCTGTAGAGCACTGTGCAGAGAGAGTTGTTTCTTAGCTTCCCAAAGAGCCGGAAGCAAGATGCTGTGGGGCCCAAATCGCCCTTTGGAAAGAAGCCTGCTCGTTGTGCCTTTCAGCTCTAGGGCAATGTAGCACACCCAGAGCAGAAGTTCTACTTCAGCGAGAGCAGGCCTGCAAAGAAACTGCTTTTCACAGGCCTTTGGAAGAGATGTTCCCGGTAGGCTGTAAGAGCACTGTGCAGAGCGACTTGTTTCTTAGCTTCCCAAAGAGCTGGAAGCAAGATGCTGTGGGGCCCAACTCGCCCTTTGGAAAGAAGCCTGCACGTTGTGCCTTCAGCTCCAGGAAAAGGTAGCACACCCAGAGCAGGAGTCCTACTTCAGCCAGATCAGTCCTGCAAAGAAACCGCGTTTCACAGCCCTTTGGAAGAGATGTTCCCGGTAGGCTGTAACAGCACTGTGCAGAGCGAGTTGTTTCTTAGCATCCCAAAGAGATGGAAGCAAGATGCTGTGGGGCCCAACTCGCCCTTTGGAAAGAAGCCTGCACGTTGTGCCTTTCAGCTCTATGGCAATGTAGCACACCCAGTGAAGAAGTTCTACTTCACCAAGTTGAGTCCTGCAAAGAAACTGCTGTTCACAGGCCTTTGGAAGAGATGTTCCCGGTAGGCTGTAAGAGCACTGTGCAGAGCGAGTTGTTTCTTAGCTTTCCAAAGAGCTGCAAGCAAGATGCTGTGGGGCGCAACTCGCCCTTTGGAAAGAAGCCTGCACGTTGTGCCTTTCAGCTCTACGGCAATGTAGCACACCCAGAGCAGAAGTCCTACTTCAGCCAGATCAGGCCTATAAAGAAACTGCGTTTCACAGGCCTTTGGAAGAGATGTTCCCGGTAGGCTGTAAGAGCACTGTGCAGAGCGAGTTGCTTCTTAGCTTTCCAAAGAGCTGGAAGCAAGATGCTGTGGGGCCCAACTCGCCCTTTGGAAAGAAGCCTGCACGTTGTCCCTTTCAGCTCTACGGCAATGTAGCACACCCAGAGCAGAAGTCCTACTTCAGCCAGATCATGCCTGCAAAGAAACTGCTTTTCACAGGCCTTTGGAAGAGATGTTCCCGGTAGGCTGTAAGAGCACTGTGCAGAGAGAGTTGTTTTTTAGCTTCCCAAAGAGCTGGAAGCAAGATGCTGTGGGGCCCAAATCGCCCTTTGGAAAGAAGCCTGCTCGTTGTGCCTTTCACCTCTAGCCAATATAGCACACCCAGAGCAGAAGTTCTACTTCAGCGAGATCAGGCCTGCAAAGAAACTGCTTTTCACAGGCCTTTGGAAGAGATGTTCCCGGTAGGCTGTAAGAGCACTGTGCAGAGCGAGTTGTTTCTTAGCTTTCCAAAGAGCTGGAAGCAAGATGCTGTGGGGCCCAACTCGCCCTTTGGAAAGAAGCCTGCACGTTGTGCCTTTAAGCTCTAGGGCAATGTAGCACACCCAGAGCAGAAGTCGTACTTCAGCCAGATCAGGCCTGCAAAGAAACTGCGTTTCACAGGCCTTTGGAAGAGATGTTCCCGGTAGGCTGTAAGAGCACTGTGCAGAGCGAGCTGTTTCTTAGCTTCCCAAAGAGCTAGAAGCAAGATGCTGTGGGGCCCAACTCACCCTTTGGAAAGAAGCCTGCACGTTGCGCCTTTCAGCTCTAGGGCAATGTAGCACACCCAGAGCAGAAGTCCTACTTCAGCCAGATCAGGCCTGCAAAGAAACTGCGTTTCACAGGCCTTTGGAAGAGATGTTCCCAGTAGGCTGTAAGAGCACTGTGCAGAGCGACTTGTTTCTTAGCTTCCCAAAGAGCTGGAAGCAAGATGCTGTGGGGCCTAACTCGCCCTTTGGAAAGAAACCTGCACGTTGTGCCTTCAGCTCTAGGACAATGTAGCACACCCAGAGCAGGAGTCCTACTTCAGCCAGATCAGGCCTGCAAAGAAACTGCGTTTCACAGGCCTTTGGAAGAGATGTTCCCGGTAGGCTGTAAGAGCACTGTGCAGAGCGAGTTGTTTCTTAGCTTCCCAAAGAGCTGGAAGCAAGATGCTGTGGGGCCCAACTCGCCCTTTGGAAAGAAGCCTGCACGTTGTCCCTTTCAGCTCTACGGCAATGTAGCACACCCAGAGCAGAAGTCCTACTTCAGCCAGATCATGCCTGCAAAGAAACTGCTTTTCACAGGCCTTTGGAAGA
Source organism: Equus caballus (assembly GCF_041296265.1). Lineage (NCBI taxonomy): Eukaryota > Metazoa > Chordata > Mammalia > Perissodactyla > Equidae > Equus > Equus caballus. Next base: position 71,671,716 of record NC_091684.1, read on the forward strand.
GATGTTCCCGGTAGGCTGTAAGAGCACTGTGCAGAGAGAGTTGTTTTTTAGCTTCCCAAAGAGCTGGAAGCAAGATGCTGTGGGGCCCAAATCGCCCTTTGGAAAGAAGCCTGCTCGTTGTGCCTTTCACCTCTAGCCAATATAGCACACCCAGAGCAGAAGTTCTACTTCAGCGAGATCAGGCCTGCAAAGAAACTGCTTTTCACAGGCCTTTGGAAGAGATGTTCCCGGTAGGCTGTAAGAGCACTGTGCAGAGCGAGTTGTTTCTTAGCTTTCCAAAGAGCTGGAAGCAAGATGCTGTGGGGCCCAACTCGCCCTTTGGAAAGAAGCCTGCACGTTGTGCCTTTAAGCTCTAGGGCAATGTAGCACACCCAGAGCAGAAGTCCTACTTCAGCCAGATCAGGCCTGCAAAGAAACTGCGTTTCACAGGCCTTTGGAAGAGATGTTCCCGGTAGGCTGTAAGAGCACTGTGCAGAGCGAGCTGTTTCTTAGCTTCCCAAAGAGCTAGAAGCAAGATGCTGTGGGGCCCAACTCACCCTTTGGAAAGAAGCCTGCACGTTGCGCCTTTCAGCTCTAGGGCAATGTAGCACACCCAGAGCAGAAGTCCTACTTCAGCCAGATCAGGCCTGCAAAGAAACTGCGTTTCACAGGCCTTTGGAAGAGATGTTCCCGGTAGGCTGTAAGAGCACTGTGCAGAGCGACTTGTTTCTTAGCTTCCCAAAGAGCTGGAAGCAAGATGCTGTGGGGCCTAACTCGCCCTTTGGAAAGAAACCTGCACGTTGTGCCTTCAGCTCTAGGACAATGTAGCACACCCAGAGCAGGAGTCCTACTTCAGCCAGATCAGGCCTGCAAACAAACTGCGTTTCACAGGCCTTTGGAAGAGATGTTCCCGGTAGGCTGTAAGAGCACTGTGCTGAGCGAGTTGTTTCTTAGCTTCCCAAAGAGCTGGAAGCAAGATGCTGTGGGGCCCAACTCACCCTTTGGAAAGAAGCCTGCACGTTGTGCCTTTCAGCTCTAGGGCAATGTAGCACACCCAGAGCAGAAGTCCTACTTCAGCCAGATCAGGCCTGCAAAGAAACTGCTTTTCACAGGCCTTTGGAAGAGATGTTCCCGGTAGGCTGTAAGAGCACTGTGCAGAGCGACTTGTTTCTTAGCTTCCCAAAGAGCTGGAAGCAAGATGCTGTGGGGCCCAACTCGCCCTTTGCAAAGAAGCCTGCACGTTGTGCCTTTCAGCTCTACCGCAATGTAGGACACCCAGAGCAGAAGTCCTACTTCAGCCAGATCAGGCCTGCAAAGAAACTGCTTTTCACAGTCCTTTGGAAGAGATGTTCCCGGTAGGCTGTAAGAGCACTGTGCAGAGAGAGTTGTTTTTTAGCTTTCCAAAGAGCTGGAAGCAAGATGCTGTGGGGCCCAAATCGCCCTTTCGAAAGAAGCCTGCTCGTTGTGCCTTTCACCTCTAGCCAATGTAGCACACCCAGAGCAGAAGTTCTACTTCACCGAGATCAGGCCTGCAAAGAAACTGCTTTTCACAGGCCTTTGGAAGAGATGTTCCCGGTAGGCTGTAAGAGCACTGTGCAGAGCGAGCTGTATCTTAGCTTCCCAAAGAGCTGGAAGCAAGATGCTGTGGGGCCCAACTCACCCTTTGGAAAGAAGCCTGCACGTTGCGCCTTTCAGCTCTGGGGCAATGTAGCACACCCAGAGCAGAAGTCCTACTTCAGCCAGATCAGGCCTGCAAAGAAACTGCTTTTCACAGGCCTTTGGAAGAGATGTTCCCGTAAGGCTGTAAGAGCACTGTGCAGAGCGACTTGTTTCTTAGCTTCCCAAAGAGCTGGAAGCAAGATGCTGTGGGGCCTAACTCGCCCTTTGGAAAGAAACCTGCACGTTGTGCCTTCAGCTCTAGGACAATGTAGCACACCCAGAGCAGGAGTCCTACTTCAGCCAGATCAGGCCTGCAAACAAACTGCGTTTCACACGCCTTTGGAAGAGATGTTCCCGGTAGGCTGTAAGAGCACTGTGCAGAGCGAGTTGTTTCTTAGCTTTCCAAAGAGCTGGAAGCAAGATGCTGTGGGGTCCAACTCGCTCTTTGGAAAGAAGCCTGCACGTTGTGCCTTTCAGCTCTAGGGCAATGTAGCACACCCAGAGCAGAAGTCCTACTTCAGCCAGGTCAGGCCTGCAAAGAAACTGCGTTTCACAGGCCTTTGGAAGAGATGTTCCCGGTAGGCTGTAAGAGCACTGTGCAGAGAGAGTTGTTTCTTAGCTTCCCAAAGAGCTGGAAGCAAGATGCTGTGGGGCCCAAATCGCCCTTTGGAAAGAAGCCTGCTCGTTGTGCCTTTCAGCTCTAGGGCAATGTAGCACACCCAGAGCAGAAGTTCTACTTCAGCCAGATTAGGCCTGCAAAGAAACTGCGTTTCACAGGCCTTTGGAAGAGATGTTCCCGGTAGGCTGTAAGAGCAATGTGAAAAGCGAGTTGTTTCTTAGCTTCCCAAAGAGCTGGAAGCAAGATGCTGTGGGGCACAACTCACCCTTTGGAAAGAAGCCTGTACGTTGTGCCTTTCAGATCTAGGGCAATGTAGCACACCCAGAGCAGAAGTTCTACTTCAGCCAGATCAGGCCTGCAAAGAAACTGCTTTTCACAGGCCTTTGGAAGAGATGCTCCCGGTAGGCTGTAAGAGCACTGTGCAGAGCGAGTTGTTTCTTAGCTTCCCAAAGAGCTGGAAGCAAGATGCTGTGGGGCCCAACTCGCCCTTTGGAAAGAAGCCTGCACGTTGTGCCTTTCAGCTCTAGGGGAATGTAGCACACCCAGAGCAGGAGTCCTACTTCAGCCAGATCAGGCCTGCTAAGAAAGTGCGTTTCACAGGCCTTTGGAGGAGATGTTCCTGGTAGGCTGTAAGAGCACTGTGCAGAGCGAGTTTTTTCTTAGCTTCCCAAAGAGCTGGAAGCAAGATGCTGTGTGGCCCAACTCGCCCTTTGGAAAGAAGCCTGCACGTTGTGCCTTTCAGCTCTAGGGCAATGTAGCACACCCAGTGAAGAAGTTCTACTTCACCAAGATGAGTCCTGCAAAGAAACTGCTGTTCACAGGCCTTTGGAAGAGATGTTACCGGTAGGCTGTAAGAGCTCTGTGCAGAGCGAGTTGTTTCTTAGCTTTCCAAAGAGCTGGAAGCAAGATGCTATGGGGCCCAACTCGCCCTTTGGAAAGAAGCCTGCACGTTGTGCCTTTCAGCTCTAGGGCAATGTAGCACACCCAGAGCAGAAGTCCTACTTCAGCCAGATCAGGCCTGCAAAGAAACTGCGTTTCACAGGCCTTTGGAAGAGATGTTCCCGGTAGGCTTTCAGAGCACTGTGCAGAGCGAGTTGTTTCTTAGCTTCATAAAGAGCTGGAAGCAAGATGCTGTGGGGCCCAACTCGCCCTTTGGAAAGAAGCCTGCACGTTGTGCCTTTCAGCTCTAGGGCAATGTAGCACACCCAGAGCAGAAGTCCTACTTCAGCCAGATCAGGCCTGCAAAGAAACTGCTTTTCACAGGCCTTTGGAAGAGATGTTCCCGGTAGGCTGTAAGAGCACTGTGCAGAGCGACTTGTTTCTTAGATTCCCAAAGAGCTGGAAGCAAGATGCTGTGGGGCCCAACTCGCCCTTTGGAAAGAAGCCTGCACGTTGTGCCTTCAGCTCCAGGAAAATGTAGCACACCCAGAGCAGGAGTCCTACTTCAGCCAGATCAGGCCTGCAAAGAAACCGCGTTTCACAGGCCTTTGGAAGAGATGTTCCCGGTAGGCTGTAACAGCACTGTGCAGAGCGAGTTGTTTCTTAGCATCCCAAAGAGATGGAAGCAAGATCCTGTGGGGCCCAACTCGCCCTTTGGAAAGAAGCCTGCACGTTGTGCCTTTCAGCTCTACGGCAATGTAGCACACCCAGTGAAGAAGTTCTACTTCACCAAGATGAGTCCTGCAAAGAAACTGCTGTTCACAGGCCTTTGGAAGAGATGTTCCCGGTAGGCTGTAAGAGCACTGTGCAGAGCGAGTTGTTTCTTAGCTTTCCAAAGAGCTGCAAGCAAGATGCTGTGGGGCGCAACTCGCCCTTTGGAAAGAAGCCTGCACGTTGTGCCTTTCAGCTCTACGGCAATGTAGCACACCCAGAGCAGAAGTCCTACTTCAGCGAGATCAGGCCTGCAAAGAAACTGCGTTTCACAGGCCTTTGGAAGAGATGTTCCCGGTAGGCTGTAAGAGCACTGTGCAGAGCGAATTGTTTCTTAGCTTCCCAAAGCGCTGGAAGCAAGATGCTGTGGGGCCCAACTCGCCCTTTGGAAAGAAGCCGGCACGTTGTGCCTTTCAGCTCTAGGGCAATGTAGCACACCCAGACCCGAAGTCCTACTTCAGCCAGATCAGGCCTGCAAAGAAACTGCGTTTCACAGGCCTTTGGAAGAGATGTTCCCGGTAGGCTGTAAGAGCACTGTGCAGAGCGAGTTGTTTCTTAGCTTCCCTAAGAGCTGGAAGGAGGATGCTGTGGGGCCAAACTCGCCCTTTGGAAAGAAGCCTGCACGTTGTGCCTTTCTGCTCTAGGGCAATGTAGCACACCCAGAGCAGGAGTCCTACTTCAGCCAGATCAGGCCTGCAAAGAAACTGCGTTTCACAGGCCTTTGGAAGAGATGTTCCCGGTAGGTTGTAAGAGCACTGTGCAGAGCAAGTTGTTTCTTAGCTTCCCAAATAGCTGGAAGCAAGATGCTGTGGGGCCCAACTCGCCCTTTGGAAAGAAGCCTGCACGTTGTGCCTTTCAGCTCTAGGGCAGTGCCGCACACTCAGAGCAGAAGTTCTACTTCAAGAAGATCACGCCTGCAAAGAAACTGCGTTTCACAGGCCTTTGGAAGAGATGTTCCCGGTAGGCTGTAAGAGCACTGTGCAGAGCAAGTTGTTTCTTACCTTCCCAAAGAGCAGGAAGCAAGATGCTGTGGGGCCCAACTCGCCCTTTGGAAAGAAGCCTGCACGTTGTGCCTTTCAGCTCTAGGGCAATGTAGCACACCCAGAGCAGAAGTCCTACTTCATACTGATCAGGCCTGCAAAGAAACTGCGTTTCACAGGCCTTTGGAAGAGATGTTCCCGGTAGGCTGTAAGAGCACTGTGCAGAGCGAGTTGTTTCTTAGCTTCCCAAAGAGCTGGAAGCAAGATGCTGTGGGGCCCAACTCGCCCTTTGGAAAGAAGCCTGCACTTTGTGCCTTTCAGCTCTAGGGCAATATAGCACACCCAGAGCATAAGTCCTACTTCAGCGAGATCAGGCCTGCAAAGAAACTGCGTTTCACAGGCCTTTGGAAGAGATCTTCCCGGTAGGCTGTAAGAGCACTGTGCAGAGCGAGTTATTTCTTAGCTTCCCAAAGAGCTGGAAGCAAGATGCTGTGGGGCCCAACTCGCCCTTTGGAAAGAAGCCTGCACGTTGTGCCTTTCAGCTCTAGGGCAATGTAGCACACCCAGAGCATAAGTCCTACTTCAGCCAGATCAGGCCTGCAAAGAAACTGCGTTTCACAGGCCTTTGGAAGAGATGTTCCCGGTAGGCTGTAAGAGCACTGTGCAGAGCGAGGTGTTTCTTAGCTTCCCAAAGACTTGGACGCAAGATGCTGTGGGGCCCAACTCGCCCTTTGGAAAGAAGCCTGCACGTTTTGCCTTCAGCTCAAGGACAAAGTAGCACACCCAGAGCAGGAGTCCTACTTCAGCCAGATCAGACCTGCAAAGAAACTGCGTTTCACAGGCCTTTGGAAGAGATGTTCCCGGTAGGCTGTAACAGCACTGTGCAGAGCGAGTTGTTTATTAGCATCCCAAACAGATGGAATCAAGATGCTGTGGGGCCCAACTCGCCCTTTGGAAAGAAGCCTGCACGTTGTGCCTTTCAGCTCTAGGGCAATGTAGCACACCCTGAGCAGGAGTCCTACTTCAGCGAGATCAGGCCTGCAAAGAAACTGCGTTTCACAGGCCTTTGGAAGAGATGTTCCCGGTAGGCTGTAAGAGCACTGTGCAGAGTGAGTTGTTTCTTAGCTTCCCAAAGAGCTGGAAGAAAGATGCTGTGGGGCCCAACTCGCCCTTTGGAAAGAAGCCTGCACGTTGTGCCTTTCAGCTCTAGGGCAGTGCCGCACACTCAGAGCAGAAGTTCTACTTCAAGAAGATCACGCCTGCAAAGAAACTGCGTTTCACAGGCCTCTGGAAGAGATGTTCCCGGTAGGCTGTAAGAGCACTGTGCAGAGCAAGTTGTTACTTTGCCTCTCAAAGAGCTGGAAGCAAGATGCTGTGGGGCCCAACTCGCCCTTTGGAAAGAAGCCTGCACGTTGTGCCTTTCAGCTCTAGGGCAATGTAGCACACCCAGAGCAGAAGTCCTACTTCAGCCAGATCAGGCCTGCAAAGAAACTGCGTTTCACAGGCCTTTGGAAGAGATGTTCCCGGTAGGCTGTAAGAGCACTGTGCAGAGCAAGTTGTTTCTTAGCTTCCCAAAGAGCTGGAAGCAAGATGCTGTGGGGCCCAATTCACCCTTTGGAAAGAAGCCTGCACGTTGTGCCTTTCAGCTCTAGGGCAATGTAGCACACCCAGAGCAGGAGTCCTACTTCAGCCAGATCAGGCCTGCAAAGAAACCGCGTTTCACAGGCCTTTGGAAGAGATGTTCCCGGTAGGCTGTAAGAGCACTGTGCAGAGCGAGTTGTTTCTTAGCATCCCAAAGAGATGGAAGCAAGATGCTGTGGGGCCCAACTCGCCCTTTGGAAAGAAGCCTGCACGTTGTGCCTTTCAGCTCTAGGGCAATGTAGCACACCCAGTGAAGAAGTTCTACTTCACCAAGATGAGTCCTGCAAAGAAACTGCTGTTCACAGGCCTTTGGAAGAGATGTTCCAGGTAGGCTGTAAGAGCACTGTGCAGAGCGAGTTGTTTCTTAGCTTTCCAAAGAGCTGGAAGCAAGATGCTGTGGGGCCCAACTCGCCCTTTGGAAAGAAGCCTGCACGTTGTGCCTTTCAGCTCTAGGGCAATGTAGCACACCCAGAGCAGAAGTCCTACTTCAGCCAGATCAGGCCTGCAAAGAAACTGCGTTTCACAGGCCTTTGGAAGAGATGTTCTCGGTAGGCTGTAAGAGCACTGTGCAGAGCGAGTTGTTTCTTAGCTTCCCAAAGAGCTGGAAGCAAGATGCTGTGGGGCCCAACTCGCCCTTTGGAAAGAAGCCTGCACGTTGTGCCTCTCAGCTCTAGGGCGATGTAGCACACCCAGAGCAGAAGTCCTACTTCAGCCAGATCAGGCCTGCAAAGAAACTGCGTTTCACAGGCCTTTGATAGAGATGTTCCCGGTAGGGTGTAAGAGCACTGTGCAGAGCGAGTTGTTTCTTAGCTTTCCAAAGAGCTGGAAGCAAGATGCTGTGAGGCCCAACTCGCCCTTTGGAAAGAAGCCTGCACGTTGTGCCTTTCAGCTCTAGGGCAATGTAGCACGCCCAGAGCAGAAGTCCTACTTCAGCCAGATCAGGGCTGCAAAGAAACTGCGTTTCACAGGCCTTTGGAAGAGATGTTCCCGGTAGGCTGTAAGAGCACTGTGCAGAGCGAGTTGTTTCTTAGCTTCCCAAAGAGCTGGAAGCAAGATGCTGTGGGGACCAACTCGCCCTTTGGAAAGAAGCCTGCACGTTGTGCCTTTCAGCTCTAGGGCAATGTAGCACACCCAGAGCAGAAGTCCTACTTCAGCCAGATCAGGCCTGCAAAGAAACTGCGTTTCACAGGCCTTTGGAAGAGATGTTCCCGGTAGGCTGTAAGAGCACTGTGCAGAGAGAGTTGTTTCTTAGCTTCCCAAAGAGCTGGAAGCAAGATGCTGTGGGGCCCAAATCGCCCTTTGGAAAGAAGCCTGCTCGTTGTGCCTTTCAGCTCTAGCCAATGTAGCACACCCAGAGCAGAAGTTCTACTTCAGCGAGATCAGGCCTGCAAAGAAACTGCTTTTCACAGGCCTTTGGAAGAGATGTTCCCGGTAGGCAGTAAGAGCACTGTGCAGAGCGAGTTGTTTCTTAGCTTCCCATACAGCTGGAAGCAAGATGCTGTGGGGCCCAACTCACCCTTTGGAAAGAAGCCTGCACGTTGCGCCTTTCAGCTCTAGGGCAATGTAGCACACCCAGAGCAGAAGTCCTACTTCAGCCAGATCAGGCCTGCAAAGAAACTGCTTTTCACAGGCCTTTGGAAGAGATGTTCCCGGTAGGCTGTAAGAGCACTGTGCAGAGCGACTTGTTTCTTAGCTTCCCAAAGAGCTGGAAGCAAGATGCTGTGGGGCCTAACTCGCCCTTTGGAAAGAAACCTGCACGTTGTGCCTTCAGCTCTAGGACAATGTAGCACACCCAGAGCAGGAGTCCTACTTCAGCCAGATCAGGCCTGCAAACAAACTGCGTTTCACAGGCCTTTGGAAGAGATGTTCCCGGTAGGCTGTAAGAGCACTGTGCAGAGCGAGTTGTTTCTTAGCTTTCCAAAGAGCTGGAAGCAAGATGCTGTGGCGCCCAACTCGCCCTTTGGAAAGCAGCATGCACGTTGTGCCTTTCAGCTCTACGGCAATGTAGCACACCCAGAGGAGAAGTCCTACTTCAGCCAGGTCAGGCCTGCAAAGAAACTGCGTTTCACAGGCCTTTGGAAGAGATGTTCCCGGTAGGCTGTAAGAGCACTGTGCAGAGAGAGTTGTTTCTTAGCTTCCCAAAGAGCTGGAAGCAAGATGCTGTGGGGCCCAAATCGCCCTTTGGAAAGAAGCCTGCTCGTTGTGCCTTTCAGCTCTAGGGCAATGTAGCACACCCAGAGCAGAAGTTCTACTTCAGCGAGATCAGGCCTGCAAAGAAACTGCTTTTCACAGGCCTTTGGAAGAGATGTTCCCGGTAGGCAGTAAGAGCACTGTGCAGAGCGAGTTGTTTCTTAGCTTCCCAAAGAGCTGGAAGCAAGATGCTGTGGGGCGCAACTCGCCCTTTGGAAAGAACCCTGCACGTTGTGCCTTTCAGCTCTAGGGCAATGTAGCACACCCAGAGCAGAAGTCCTACTTCAGCCAGATCAGGCCTGCAAACAAACTGCGTTTCACAGGCCTTTGGAAGAGATGTTCCCGGTAGGCTGTAAGAGCACTGTGCAGAGCGAGTTGTTTCTTAGCTTCCCAAAGAGCTGGAAGCAAGATGCTGTGGGGCACAACTCACCCTTTGGAAAGAACCCTGCACGTTGTGCCTTTCGGCTCTAGGGCAATGTAGCACACCCAGAGCAGAAGTCCTACTTCAGCCAGATCAGGCCTGCAAAGAAACTGCGTTTCACAGGCCTTTGGAAGAGATGTTCCCGGTAGGCTGCAAGAGCACTGTGCAGAGCGAGTTGTTTCTTAGCTTCCCAAAGAGCTGGAAGCAAGATGCTGTGGGGCCCAAATCGCCCTTTGGAAAGAAACCTGCTCGTTGTGCCTTTCAGCTCTGGGGCAATGTAGCACACCCAGAGCAGAAGTTCTACTTCAGCGAGATCAGGCCTGCAAAGAAACTGCTTTTCACAGGCCTTTGGAAGAGATGTTCCCGGTAGGCAGTAAGAGCACTGTGCAGAGCGACTTGTTTCTTAGCTTCCCAAAGAGCAGGAAGCAAGATGCTGTGGGGCCCAAATCGCCCTTTGGAAAGAAGACTGCACGTTGAGCCTTCAGCTCTAGGAAAATGTAGCACACTCAGAGCAGGAGTCCTACTTCAGCCAGATCAGGCCTGCAAAGAAACCGCGTTTCACTGGCCTTTGGAAGAGATGTTCCCGGTAGGCTGTAACAGCACTGTGCAGAGCGAGTTGTTTCTTAGCTTCCCAAAGAGCTGGAAGCAAGATGCTGTGGGGCCCAACTCACCCTTTGGAAAGAAGCCTGCACGTTGCGCCTTTCAGCTCTACGGCAATGTAGCACACCCAGAGCAGAAGTCCTACTTCAGCCAGATCAGGCCTGCAAAGAAACTGCTTTTCACAGGCCTTTGGAAGAGATGTTCCCGGTAGGCTGTAAGAGCACTGTGCAGAGCGACTTGTTTCTTAGCTTCCCAAAGAGCTGGAAGCAAGATGCTGTGGGGCCCAACTCGCCCTTTGGAAAGAAGCCTGCACGTTGTGCCTTTCAGCTCTACGGCAATGTAGCACACCCAGAGCAGAAGTCCTACTTCAGCCAGATCAGGCCTGCAAAGAAACTGCGTTTCACAGGCCTTTGGAAGAGATGTTCCCGGTAGGCTGTAAGAGCACTGTGCAGAGCGAGTTGTTTCTTAGCTTTCCAAAGAGCTGGAAGCAAGATGCTGTGTGGCCCAACTCACCCTTTGGAAAGAAGCCTGCACGTTGTGCCTTTCAGCTCTACGGCAATGTAGCACACACAGAGCAGAAGTCCTACTTCAGCCAGATCAGGCCTGCAAAGAAACTGCGTTTCACAGGCCTTTGGAAGAGATGTTCCTGGTAGGCTGTAGAGCACTGTGCAGAGAGAGTTGTTTCTTAGCTTCCCAAAGAGCCGGAAGCAAGATGCTGTGGGGCCCAAATCGCCCTTTGGAAAGAAGCCTGCTCGTTGTGCCTTTCAGCTCTAGGGCAATGTAGCACACCCAGAGCAGAAGTTCTACTTCAGCGAGAGCAGGCCTGCAAAGAAACTTCTTTTCACAGGCCTTTGGAAGAGATGTTCCCGGTAGGCTGTAAGAGCACTGTGCAGAGCGACTTGTTTCTTAGCTTCCCAAAGAGCTGGAAGCAAGATGCTGTGGGGCCCAACTCGCCCTTTGGAAAGAAGCCTGCACGTTGTGCCTTCAGCTCCAGGAAAAGGTAGCACACCCAGAGCAGGAGTCCTACTTCAGCCAGATCAGTCCTGCAAAGAAACCGCGTTTCACAGGCCTTTGGAAGAGATGTTCCCGGTAGGCTGTAACAGCACTGTGCAGAGCGAGTTGTTTCTTAGCATCCCAAAGAGATGGAAGCAAGATGCTGTGGGGCCCAACTCGCCCTTTGGAAAGAAGCCTGCACGTTGTGCCTTTCAGCTCTACGGCAATGTAGCACACCCAGTGAAGAAGTTCTACTTCACCAAGTTGAGTCCTGCAAAGAAACTGCTGTTCACAGGCCTTTGGAAGAGATGTTCCCGGTAGGCTGTAAGAGCACTGTGCAGAGCGAGTTGTTTCTTAGCTTTCCAAAGAGCTGCAAGCAAGATGCTGTGGGGCGCAACTCGCCCTTTGGAAAGAAGCCTGCACGTTGTGCCTTTCAGCTCTACGGCAATGTAGCACACCCAGAGCAGAAGTCCTACTTCAGCCAGATCAGGCCTATAAAGAAACTGCGTTTCACAGGCCTTTGGAAGAGATGTTCCCGGTAGGCTGTAAGAGCACTGTGCAGAGCGAGTTGCTTCTTAGCTTTCCAAAGAGCTGGAAGCAAGATGCTGTGGGGCCCAACTCGCCCTTTGGAAAGAAGCCTGCACGTTGTCCCTTTCAGCTCTACGGCAATGTAGCACACCCAGAGCAGAAGTCCTACTTCAGCCAGATCATGCCTGCAAAGAAACTGCTTTTCACAGGCCTTTGGAAGAGATGTTCCCGGTAGGCTGTAAGAGCACTGTGCAGAGAGAGTTGTTTTTTAGCTTCCCAAAGAGCTGGAAGCAAGATGCTGTGGGGCCCAAATCGCCCTTTGGAAAGAAGCCTGCTCGTTGTGCCTTTCACCTCTAGCCAATATAGCACACCCAGAGCAGAAGTTCTACTTCAGCGAGATCAGGCCTGCAAAGAAACTGCTTTTCACAGGCCTTTGGAAGAGATGTTCCCGGTAGGCTGTAAGAGCACTGTGCAGAGCGAGTTGTTTCTTAGCTTTCCAAAGAGCTGGAAGCAAGATGCTGTGGGGCCCAACTCGCCCTTTGGAAAGAAGCCTGCACGTTGTGCCTTTAAGCTCTAGGGCAATGTAGCACACCCAGAGCATAAGTCGTACTTCAGCCAGATCAGGCCTGCAAAGAAACTGCGTTTCACAGGCCTTTGGAAGAGATGTTCCCGGTAGGCTGTAAGAGCACTGTGCAGAGCGAGCTGTTTCTTAGCTTCCCAAAGAGCTAGAAGCAAGATGCTGTGGGGCCCAACTCACCCTTTGGAAAGAAGCCTGCACGTTGCCCCTTTCAGCTCTAGGGCAATGTAGCACACCCAGAGCAGAAGTCCTACTTCAGCCAGATCAGGCCTGCAAAGAAACTGCGTTTCACAGGCCTTTGGAAGAGATGTTCCCAGTAGGCTGTAAGAGCACTGTGCAGAGCGACTTGTTTCTTAGCTTCCCAAAGAGCTGGAAGCAAGATGCTGTGGGGCCTAACTCGCCCTTTGGAAAGAAACCTGCACGTTGTGCCTTCAGCTCTAGGACAATGTAGCACACCCAGAGCAGGAGTCCTACTTCAGCCAGATCAGGCCTGCAAAGAAACTGCGTTTCACAGGCCTTTGGAAGAGATGTTCCCGGTAGGCTGTAAGAGCACTGTGCAGAGCGAGTTGTTTCTTAGCTTCCCAAAGAGCTGGAAGCAAGATGCTGTGGGGCCCAACTCGCCCTTTGGAAAGAAGCCTGCACGTTGTCCCTTTCAGCTCTACGGCAATGTAGCACACCCAGAGCAGAAGTCCTACTTCAGCCAGATCATGCCTGCAAAGAAACTGCTTTTCACAGGCCTTTGGAAGAGATGTTCCCGGTAGGCTGTAAGAGCACTGTGCAGAGAGAGTTGTTTTTTAGCTTCCCAAAGAGCTGGAAGCAAGATGCTGTGGGGCCCAAATCGCCCTTTGGAAAGAAGCCTGCTCGTTGTGCCTTTCACCTCTAGCCAATATAGCACACCCAGAGCAGAAGTTCTACTTCAGCGAGATCAGGCCTGCAAAGAAACTGCTTTTCACAGGCCTTTGGAAGAGATGTTCCCGGTAGGCTGTAAGAGCACTGTGCAGAGCGAGTTGTTTCTTAGATTTCCAAAGAGCTGGAAGCAAGATGCTGTGGGGCCCAACTCGCCCTTTGGAAAGAAGCCTGCACGTTGTGCCTTTAAGCTCTAGGGCAATGTAGCACACCCAGAGCAGAAGTCCTACTTCAGCCAGATCAGGCCTGCAAAGAAACTGCGTTTCACAGGCCTTTGGAAGAGATGTTCCCGGTAGGCTGTAAGAGCACTGTGCAGAGCGAGCTGTTTCTTAGCTTCCCAAAGAGCTAGAAGCAAGATGCTGTGGGGCCCAACTCACCCTTTGGAAAGAAGCCTGCACGTTGCGCCTTTCAGCTCTAGGGCAATGTAGCACACCCAGAGCAGAAGTCCTACTTCAGCCAGATCAGGCCTGCAAAGAAACTGCGTTTCACAGGCCTTTGGAAGAGATGTTCCCGGTAGGCTGTAAGAGCACTGTGCAGAGCGACTTGTTTCTTAGCTTCCCAAAGAGCTGGAAGCAAGATGCTGTGGGGCCTAACTCGCCCTTTGGAAAGAAACCTGCACGTTGTGCCTTCAGCTCTAGGACAATGTAGCACACCCAGAGCAGGAGTCCTACTTCAGCCAGATCAGGCCTGCAAACAAACTGCGTTTCACAGGCCTTTGGAAGAGATGTTCCCGGTAGGCTGTAAGAGCACTGTGCTGAGCGAGTTGTTTCTTAGCTTCCCAAAGAGCTGGAAGCAAGATGCTGTGGGGCCCAACTCACCCTTTGGAAAGAAGCCTGCACGTTGTGCCTTTCAGCTCTAGGGCAATGTAGCACACCCAGAGCAGAAGTCCTACTTCAGCCAGATCAGGCCTGCAAAGAAACTGCTTTTCACAGGCCTTTGGAAGAGATGTTCCCGGTAGGCTGTAAGAGCACTGTGCAGAGCGACTTGTTTCTTAGCTTCCCAAAGAGCTGGAAGCAAGATGCTGTGGGGCCCAACTCGCCCTTTGGAAAGAAGCCTGCACGTTGTGCCTTTCAGCTCTACCGCAATGTAGGACACCCAGAGCAGAAGTCCTACTTCAGCCAGATCAGGCCTGCAAAGAAACTGCTTTTCACAGGCCTTTGGAAGAGATGTTCCCGGTAGGCTGTAAGAGCACTGTGCAGAGAGAGTTGTTTTTTAGCTTTCCAAAGAGCTGGAAGCAAGATGCTGTGGGGCCCAAATCGCCCTTTCGAAAGAAGCCTGCTCGTTGTGCCTTTCACCTCTAGCCAATGTAGCACACCCAGAGCAGAAGTTCTACTTCACCGAGATCAGGCCTGCAAAGAAACTGCTTTTCACAGGCCTTTGGAAGAGATGTTCCCGGTAGGCTGTAAGAGCACTGTGCAGAGCGAGCTGTATCTTAGCTTCCCAAAGAGCTGGAAGCAAGATGCTGTGGGGCCCAACTCACCCTTTGGAAAGAAGCCTGCACGTTGCGCCTTTCAGCTCTAGGGCAATGTAGCACACCCAGAGCAGAAGTCCTACTTCAGCCAGATCAGGCCTGCAAAGAAACTGCTTTTCACAGGCCTTTGGAAGAGATGTTCCCGGTAGGCTGTAAGAGCACTGTGCAGAGCGACTTGTTTCTTAGCTTCCCAAAGAGCTGGAAGCAAGATGCTGTGGGGCCTAACTCGCCCTTTGGAAAGAAACCTGCACGTTGTGCCTTCAGCTCTAGGACAATGTAGCACACCCAGAGCAGGAGTCCTACTTCAGCCAGATCAGGCCTGCAAACAAACTGCGTTTCACACGCCTTTGGAAGAGATGTTCCCGGTAGGCTGTAAGAGCACTGTGCAGAGCGAGTTGTTTCTTAGCTTTCCAAAGAGCTGGAAGCAAGATGCTGTGGGGTCCAACTCGCTCTTTGGAAAGAAGCCTGCACGTTGTGCCTTTCACCTCTAGGGCAATGTAGCACACCCAGAGCAGAAGTCCTACTTCAGCCAGGTCAGGCCTGCAAAGAAACTGCGTTTCACAGGCCTTTGGAAGAGATGTTCCCGGTAGGCTGTAAGAGCACTGTGCAGAGAGAGTTGTTTCTTAGCTTCCCAAAGAGCTGGAAGCAAGATGCTGTGGGGCCCAAATCGCCCTTTGGAAAGAAGCCTGCTCGTTGTGCCTTTCAGCTCTAGGGCAATGTAGCACACCCAGAGCAGAAGTTCTACTTCAGCCAGATCAGGCCTGCAAAGAAACTGCGTTTCACAGGCCTTTGGAAGAGATGTTCCCGGTAGGCTGTAAGAGCAATGTGAAAAGCGAGTTGTTTCTTAGCTTCCCAAAGAGCTGGAAGCAAGATGCTGTGGGGCACAACTCACCCTTTGGAAAGAAGCCTGTACGTTGTGCCTTTCAGATCTAGGGCAATGTAGCACACCCAGAGCAGAAGTTCTACTTCAGCCAGATCAGGCCTGCAAAGAAACTGCTTTTCACAGGCCTTTGGAAGAGATGCTCCCGGTAGGCTGTAAGAGCACTGTGCAGAGCGAGTTGTTTCTTAGCTTCCCAAAGAGCTGGAAGCAAGATGCTGTGGGGCCCAACTCGCCCTTTGGAAAGAAGCCTGCACGTTGTGCCTTTCAGCTCTAGGGGAATGTAGCACACCCAGAGCAGGAGTCCTACTTCAGCCAGATCAGGCCTGCTAAGAAAGTGCGTTTCACAGGCCTTTGGAGGAGATGTTCCTGGTAGGCTGTAAGAGCACTGTGCAGAGCGAGTTTTTTCTTAGCTTCCCAAAGAGCTGGAAGCAAGATGCTGTGGGGCCCAAATCGCCCTTTGGAAAGAAGCCTGCTCGTTGTGCCTTTCAGCTCTAGCCAATGTAGCACACCCAGAGCAGAAGTTCTACTTCAGCGAGATCAGGCCTGCAAAGAAACTGCTTTTCACAGCCCTTTGGAAGAGATGTTCCCGGTAGGCAGTAAGAGCACTGTGCAGAGCGAGTTGTTTCTTAGCTTCCCAAAGAGCTGGAAGGAAGATTCTGTGGGGCCCAACTCGCCCTTTGGAAAGAAGCCTGCACGTTGTGCCTTTCAGCTCTACGGCAATGGAGCACACCCAGAGCAGAAGTCCTACTTCAGCCAGATCAGGCCTGCAAAGAAACTGCGTTTCACAGGCCTTTGGAAGAGATGTTCCCGGTAGGCTGTAAGAGCACTGTGCAGAGCGAGTTGTTTCTTAGCTTCCCAAAGAGCTGGAAGCAAGATGCTGTGTGGCCCAACTCGCCCTTTGGAAAGAAGCCTGCACGTTGTGCCTTTCAGCTCTAGGGCAATGTAGCACACCCAGTGAAGAAGTTCTACTTCACCAAGATGAGTCCTGCAAAGAAACTGCTGTTCACAGGCCTTTGGAAGAGATGTTACCGGTAGGCTGTAAGAGCTCTGTGCAGAGCGAGTTGTTTCTTAGCTTTCCAAAGAGCTGGAAGCAAGATGCTATGGGGCCCAACTCGCCCTTTGGAAAGAAGCCTGCACGTTGTGCCTTTCAGCTCTAGGGCAATGTAGCACACCCAGAGCAGAAGTCCTACTTCAGCCAGATCAGGCCTGCAAAGAAACTGCGTTTCACAGGCCTTTGGAAGAGATGTTCCCGGTAGGCTTTCAGAGCACTGTGCAGAGCGAGTTGTTTCTTAGCTTCATAAAGAGCTGGAAGCAAGATGCTGTGGGGCCCAACTCGCCCTTTGGAAAGAAGCCTGCACGTTGTGCCTTTCAGCTCTAGGGCAATGTAGCACACCCAGAGCAGAAGTCCTACTTCAGCCAGATCAGGCCTGCAAAGAAACTGCGTTTCACAGGCCTTTGGAAGAGATGTTCCCGGTAGGCTCTAAGAGCACTGTGCAGAGCGAGTTGCTTCTTAGCTTTCCAAAGAGCTGGAAGCAAGATGCTGTGGGGCCCAACTCGCCCTTTGGAAAGAAGCCTGCACGTTGTCCCTTTCAGCTCTACGTCAATGTAGCACACCCAGAGCAGAAGTCCTACTTCAGCGAGATCAGGCCTGCAAAGAAACTGCGTTTCACAGGCCTTTGGAAGAGATGTTCCCGGTAGGCTGTAAGAGCACTGTGCAGAGAGAGTTGTTTTTTAGCTTCCCAAAGAGCTGGAAGCAAGATGCTGTGGGGCCCAAATCGCCATTTGGAAAGAAGCCTGCTCGTTGTGCCTTTCACCTCTAGCCAATGAGGCACACCCAGAGCAGAAGTTCTACTTCAGCGAGATCAGGCCTGCAAAGAAACTGCTTTTCACAGGCCTTTGGAAGAGATGTTCCCGGTAGGCTGTAAGAGCACTGTGCAGAGCGAATTGTTTCTTAGCTTCCCAAAGAGCTGGAAGCAAGATGCTGTGGGGCCCAACACGCCCTTTGGAAAGAAGCCTGCACGTTGTGCCTTTCAGCTCTAGGGCAATGTAGCACACCCAGACCCGAAGTCCTACTTCAGCCAGATCAGGCCTGCAAAGAAACTGCGTTTCACAGGCCTTTGGAAGAGATGTTCCCGGTAGGCTGTAAGAGCACTGTGCAGAGCGAGTTGTTTCTTAGCTTCCCTAAGAGCTGGAAGGAGGATGCTGTGGGGCCAAACTCGCCCTTTGGAAAGAAGCCTGCACGTTGTGCCTTTCTGCTCTAGGGCAATGTAGCACACCCAGAGCAGGAGTCCTACTTCAGCCAGATCAGGCCTGCAAAGAAACTGCGTTTCACAGGCCTTTGGAAGAGATGTTCCCGGTAGGTTGTAAGAGCACTGTGCAGAGCAAGTTGTTTCTTAGCTTCCCAAATAGCTGGAAGCAAGATGCTGTGGGGCCCAACTCGCCCTTTGGAAAGAAGCCTGCACGTTGTGCCTTTCAGCTCTAGGGCAGTGCCGCACACTCAGAGCAGAAGTTCTACTTCAAGAAGATCACGCCTGCAAAGAAACTGCGTTTCACAGGCCTTTGGAAGAGATGTTCCCGGTAGGCTGTAAGAGCACTGTGCAGAGCAAGTTGTTTCTTAGCTTCCCAAAGAGCAGGAAGCAAGATGCTGTGGGGCCCAACTCGCCCTTTGGAAAGAAGCCTGCACGTTGTGCCTTTCAGCTCTAGGGCCATGTAGCACACCCAGAGCAGAAGTCCTACTTCAGCGAGATCAGGCCTGCAAAGAAACTGCGTTTCACAGGCCTTTGGAAGAGATGTTCCCGGTAGGCTGTAAGAGCACTGTGCAGATCGAGTTATTTCTTAGCTTCCCAAAGAGCTGGAAGCAAGATGCTGTGGGGCCCAACTCGCCCTTTGGAAAGAAGCCTGCACGTTGTGCCTTTCAGCTCTAGAGCCATGTAGCACACCAAGGGGAGAAGTCCTACTTCAACCAGATCAGGCCTGCAAAGAAACTGCGTTTCACAGGCCATTGGAAGAGATGTTCCCGGTAGGCTGTAACAGCACTGTGCAGAGCGAGTTGATTCTTAGCTTCCCAAAGATCTGGATGCATGATGCTGTGGGGCCCAACTCGCCCTTTGGAAAGAAGCCTGCACGTTGTGCCTTTCAGCTCCAGGGCAATGTAGCACACCCAGATCAGAAGTCCTACTTCTGCCAGATCAGGCCTGCAAAGAAACTGCATTTCACAGGCCTTTGGAAGAGATGTTCCCGGTAGGCTGCAAGAGCACTGTGCAGAGCGAGTTGTTTCTTAGCTTCCCAAAGAGCTGGAAGCAAGATGCTGTGGGGCCCAACTCGCCCTTTGGAAAGAAGCCTGCACGTTGTGCCTTTCAGCTCTAGGGCAATGTAGCACACCCAGAGCAGGAGTCCTACTTCAGCCAGATCAGGCCTGCAAAGAAACTGCGTTTCACAGGCCTTTGGAAGAGATGTTCCCGGTAGGCTGTAAGAGCACTGTGCAGAGCGAGTTGTTTGTTAGCTTCCCAAAGAGCTGGAAGCAAGATGCTGTGGGGCCCAACTCGCCCTTTGGAAAGAAGCCTGCACGTTGTGCCTTTCAGCTCTAGGCAATGTAGCACACCTAGAGCAGAAGTCCTACTTCAGCCAGATCAGGCCTGCAAAGAGACTGCGTTTCACAGGCCTTTGGAAGGGATGTTCCCGGTAGGCTGTAAGAGCACTGTGCAGAGCGAGTTGTTTCTTAGCTTCCCAAAGAGCTGCAAGCAAGATGCTGTGGGGCCCAACTCGCCCTTTGGAAAGAAGCCTGCACGTTGTGCCTTTCAGCTCTAGGGCAATGTAGCACACCCAGAGCAGAAGTCCTACTTCAGCCAGATCAGGCCAGCAAAGAAACTTTGTTTCACAGGCCTTTGGAAGAGATGTTCCCGGTAGGCTGTAAGAGCACTGTGCAGAGCGAGTTGTTTCTTAGCTTCCCAAAGAGCTGGAAGCAAGATGCTGTGGGGCCCAACTCGCCCTTTGGAAAGAAGCCTGCTCGTTGTGCCTTTCAGCTCTAGGGCAAAGTAGCACACCCAGTGCAGAAGTCCTACTTCAGCCAGATCAGGCCTGCAAAGAAACTGCGTTTCACAGGCCTTTGGAAGAGATGTTCCCGGTAGGCTGTAAGAGCACTGTGCAGAGCGAGTTGTTTCTTAGCTTCCCAAAGAGCTGGAAGCAAGATGCTGTGGGGCATAACTCGCCCTTTGGAAAGAAGCCTGCACGTTGTGCCTTTCAGCTCTAGGGCAATGTAGCACACCCAGAGCAGGAGCCCTACTTCAGCCAGATCAGGCCTGCAAAGAAACTGCGTTTCACAGGCCTTTGGAAGAGATGTTCCCGGTAGGCTGTAAGAGCACTGTGCAGAGCGAGTTTTTTCTTAGATTCCCAAAGAACTGGAAGCAAGATGCTTTAGGGCGTATCTCCGTCTTTGGAAATGATTCAGCACTTTGTGCCTTTCAGCTCTAGGGCAATGTAGCACACCCAGAGCAGAAGTTCTACTTCAGCCAGATCCGGCCTGCAAGGAAAAGTGCGTTTCACAGGACTGTGTAAGAGATGTTCCCAGTAGACTGTAAGAGCAGTGTGCAGAGCGAGTTGTTTCTTATCTTCCCGAAGAGCTGGAAGCAAGATTCTTTATGGCCTCTCTCCACTTTGGATACAAGGCAGGGCCTTGTGCATGGAAGATCTAGGGCAATGTAGCACATGCAGAGCACAAGTTCTCCTTCAGCCAGATCAGGACTGCAAAGAAACTGCGTTTCACAGGCCTTTGTAAAGATGTTCCCGGAAGCCTGTAGGAGCACTGTGCAGAGCGAGTTGATTCTTAGCTTCACAAAAAGCTTTAAGCAAGATGCTGTGGGGTGTATCTCCGTCTTTGGAAATGATTCAGCACTTTGTGCCTTGGAGCTCTAGGGCAATTTAGCACACCCAGAGCAGAGTTTCTACTCCACCCATATCAGGCCTGCAAAAAACTGCGTTTCACAGCCCCTTTTACGATATCTTCCCGGTAGGCTGTAAGAGCACTGTGCACAGCGAGTTGTTTCTTAGCTTGCCATAGAGCTGGAAGCAAGATGCTTTAGGGCCTCTCTCCAGTTTGGATACAAGACTGGGCCTTGTGCATGGAAGGTCTAGGGCAATGTAGCACACCCAGAGCAGAAGTTCTACTTCAGCCACATGACGCCTGCAAAAAAACTGCGTTTCACAGGCCTTTGTAAGAGATGTTCTCGGTAGGCTGTAAGAGCACTGTGCACAGCGAGTTTTTTATCAGCTTCCCAAATCGCTGGAAGCAGGATTCTTTAGGGCCTCTCTCCAGGTGGATACAAGGTAGGGCCTTGTGCATGGAAGTACTAGGGCAATGCAGCACACCCAGAGCAGAAGTTCTACTTCAGGCAGATCAGGCCTGCAAAGAAACTACTTTTCACGGGCCTTTGGAAGAGATGTTCCCGGTAGTCTGTAAGAGGAATGTGCAGAGCGAGTGGTTTCTTAGCTTCCCAAAGAGCTGGAAGCTAGATGCTTTGCTCCCAACTCGCCCTTTGGAAAGAAGACCGCACGTTGTGCCTTTCAGCTCTAGGGCAATGTAGCACACCCAGAGCAGAAGTTCTACTTCAGGCAGATCAGGCCTGCAAAGAAACTGCGTTTCACTGGCCTTTGTAAGAGATGTTCCGGTAGGCTGTAAGAATACTGTGCAGAGCGAGCTGTTTCTTAGCTTCCCAAGGAGCTGGAAGCAAGATGCTTTGGGGCCTCTCTCCCCCTTTTATACAAGGCTGGGCCTTGTGCGTTGAAGCTCTAGGGCAATGTACAACACCCAGAGCAGGAGTCCTACTTCAGCCAGATCAGGCCTGCAAAGAAACTGCGTTTCACAGGCCTTTGGAAGAGATGTTCCCGGTAGGCTGTAAGAGCACTGTGCAGAGCGAGTTGTTTCTTAGCTTCCCAAAGAGCTGGAAGCAAGATGCTGTGGGGCCCAACTCGCCCTTTGGAAAGAAGCCTGCACGTTGTGCCTTTCAGCTCTAGAGCCATGTAGCACACCAAGGGAAGAAGTCCTACTTCAACCAGATCAGGCCTGCAAAGAAACTGCGTTTCACAGGCCATTGGAAGAGATGTTCCCGGTAGGCTGTAACAGCACTGTGCAGAGCGAGTTGATTCTTAGCTTCCCAAAGATCTGGAAGCATGATGCTGTGGGGCCCAACTCGCCCTTTGGAAAGAAGCCTGCACGTTGTGCCTTTCAGCTCCAGGGCAATGTAGCACACCCAGATCAGAAGTCCTACTTCTGCCAGATCAGGCCTGCAAAGAAACTGCATTTCACAGGCCTTTGGAAGAGATGTTCCCGGTAGGCTGCAAGAGCACTGTGCAGAGCGAGTTGTTTCTTAGCTTCCCAAAGAGCTGGAAGCAAGATGCTGTGGGGCCCAACTCGCCCTTTGGAAAGTAGCCTGCACGTTGTGCCTTTCAGCTCTAGGGCAATGTAGCACACCCAGAGCAGGAGTCCTACTTCAGCCAGATCAGGCCTGCAAAGAAACTGCGTTTCACAGGCCTTTGGAAGAGATGTTCCTGGTAGGCTGTAAGAGCACTGTGCAGAGCGAGTTGTTTGTTAGCTTCCCAAAGAGCTGGAAGCAAGATGCTGTGGGGCCCAACTCGCCCTTTGGAAAGAAGCCTGCACGTTGTGCCTTTCAGCTCTAGGCAATGTAGCACACCTAGAGCAGAAGTCCTACTTCAGCCAGATCAGGCCTGCAAAGAGACTGCGTTTCACAGGCCTTTGGAAGAGATGTTCCCGGTAGGCTGTAAGAGCACTGTGCAGAGCGAGTTGTTTCTTAGCTTCCCAAAGAGCTGCAAGCAAGATGCTGTGGGGCCCAACTCGCCCTTTGGAAAGAAGCCTGCACGTTGTGCCTTTCAGCTCTAGGGCAATGTAGCACACCCAGAGCAGAAGTCCTACTTCAGCCAGATCAGTCCTGCAAAGAAACTGCGTTTGACAGGCCTTTGGAAGAGATGTTCCCGGTAGGCTGTAAGAGCACTGTGCAGAGCGAGTTGTTTCTTAGCTTCCCAAAGAGCTGGAAGCAAGATGCTGTGGGGCCCAACTCGCCCTTTGGAAAGAAGCCTGCAAGTTGTGCCTTTCAGCTCAAGGGCAATGTAGCACACCCAGAGCAGAAGTCCTACTTCAGCCAGATCAGGCCTGCAAGGAAACTGAGTTTCACAGGCCTTTGGAAGAGATGTTCCCGGTAGGCTGTAAGAGCACTGTGCAGAGCGAGTTGTTTCTTAGCTTCCCAAAGAGCTGGAAGCAAGATGCTGTGGGGCCCAACTCGCCCTTTGGAAAGAAGCCTGCACGTTGTGCCTTTCAGCTCTAGGGCAATGTAGCACACCCAGAGCAGGAGTCCTACTTCAGCCAGATCAGGCCTGCAAAGAAACTGCGTTTCACAGGCATTTGGAAGAGATGTTCCCGGTAGGCTGTAAGAGCACTGTGCAGAGCGAGTTGTTTCTTAGCTTCCCAAAGAGCTGGAAGCAAGATGCTGTGGGGCCCAACTCGCCCTTTGGAAAGAAGCCTGCACGTTGTGCCTTTCAGCTCTAGGGCAATGTAGCACACCCAGAGCAGGAGTCCTACTACAGCCAGATCAGGCCAGCAAAGAAACTTTGTTTCACAGGCCTTTGGAAGAGATGTTCCCGGTAGGCTGTAAGAGCACTGTGCAGAGCGAGTTGTTTCTTAGCTTCCCAAAGAGCTGGAAGCAAGATGCTGTGGGGCCCAACTCGCCCTTTGAAAGAAGCCTGCACGTTGTGCCTTTCAGCTCTAGGGCAATGTAGCACACCCAGAGCAGAAGTCCTACTTCAGCCAGATCAGGCCAGCAAAGAAACTTTGTTTCACAGGCCTTTGGAAGAGATGTTCCCGGTAGGCTGTAAGAGCACTGTGCAGAGCGAGTTGTTTCTTAGCTTGCCAAAGAGATGGAAGGAGGATGCTGTGGGGCCCAACTCGCCGTTTGGAAAGAAGCCTGCACGTTGTGCCTTTCAGCTCTAGGGCAAAGTAGCACACCCAGTGCAGAAGTCCTACTTCAGCCAGATCAGGCCTGCAAAGAAACTGCGTTTCACAGGCCTTTGGAAGAGATGTTCCCG
Organism: Equus caballus; assembly: GCF_041296265.1. Taxonomy (NCBI): domain Eukaryota; kingdom Metazoa; phylum Chordata; class Mammalia; order Perissodactyla; family Equidae; genus Equus; species Equus caballus. The sequence goes on from NC_091684.1 coordinate 71,694,901, forward strand.
GTAGGCTGTAAGAGCACTGTGCAGAGCGAGTTGTTTCTTAGCTTCCCAAAGAGCTGGAAGCAAGATGCTGTGGGGCCCAACTCGCCCTTTGGAAAGAAGCCTGCACGTTGTGCCTTTCAGCTCTAGGGCAATGTAGCACACCCAGAGCAGGAGCCCTACTTCAGCCAGATCAGGCCTGCAAAGAAACTGCGTTTCACAGGCCTTTGGAAGAGATGTTCCCGGTAGGCTGTAAGAGCACTGTGCAGAGCGAGTTTTTTCTTAGATTCCCAAAGAACTGGAAGCAAGATGCTTTGGGGCGTATCTCCGTCTTTGGAAATGATTCAGCACTTTGTGCCTTTCAGCTCTAGGGCAATGTAGCACACCCAGAGCAGAAGTTCTACTTCAGCCAGATCAGGCCTGCAAGGAAAAGTGCGTTTCACAGGACTGTGTAAGAGATGTTCCCAGTAGACTGTAAGAGCAGTGTGCAGAGCGAGTTGTTTCTTATCTTCCCGAAGAGCTGGAAGCAAGATTCTTTAGGGCCTCTCTCCACTTTGGATACAAGGCAGGGCCTTGTGCATGGAAGCTCTAGGGCAATGTAGCACATGCAGAGCACAAGTTCTCCTTCAGCCAGATCAGGACTGCAAAGAAACTGCGTTTCACAGGCCTTTGTAAAGATGTTCCCGGAAGGCTGTAGGAGCACTGTGCAGAGCGAGTTGATTCTTAGCTTCACAAAAAGCTTTAAGCAAGATGCTGTGGGGTGTATCTCCGTCTTTGGAAATGATTCAGCACTTTGTGCCTTGGAGCTCTAGGGCAATTTAGCACACCCAGAGCAGTGTTTCTACTCCACCCATATCAGGCCTGCAAAAAACTGCGTTTCACAGCCCCTTTTACGATATGTTCCCGGTAGGCTGTAAGAGCACTGTGCACAGCGAGTTGTTTCTTAGCTTGCCATAGAGCTGGAAGCAAGATGCTTTAGGGCCTCTCTCCAGTTTGGATACAAGACTGGGCCTTGTGCATGGAAGGTCTAGGGCAATGTAGCACACCCAGAGCAGAAGTTCTACTTCAGCCACATGACGCCTGCAAAAAAACTGCGTTTCACAGGCCTTTGTAAGAGATGTTCTCGGTAGGCTGTAAGAGCACTGTGCACAGCGAGTTTTTTATCAGCTTCCCAAATCGCTGGAAGCAGGATTCTTTAGGGCCTCTCTCCAGGTGGATACAAGGTAGGGCCTTGTGCATGGAAGTACTAGGGCAATGCAGCACACCCAGAGCAGAAGTTCTACTTCAGGCAGATCAGGCCTGCAAAGAAACTACTTTTCACGGGCCTTTGGAAGAGATGTTCACGGTAGTCTGTAAGAGGAATGTGCAGAGCGAGTTGTTTCTTAGCTTCCCAAAGAGCTGGAAGCTAGATGCTTTGCTCCCAACTCGCCCTTTGGAAAGAAGACCGCACGTTGTGCCTTTCAGCTCTAGGGCAATGTAGCACACCCAGAGCAGAAGTTCTACTTCAGGCAGATCAGTCCTGCAAAGAAACTGCGTTTGACAGGCCTTTGGAAGAGGTGTTCCCGATAGGCTGTAAGAGCACTGTGCAGAGCGAGTTGTTTCTTAGCTTCCCAAAGAGCTGGAAGCAAGATGCTGTGGGGCCCAACTCGCCCTTTGGAAAGAAGCCTGCAAGTTGTGCCTTTCAGCTCAAGGGCAATGTAGCACACCCAGAGCAGAAGTCCTACTTCAGCCAGATCAGGCCTGCAAGGAAACTGCGTTTCACAGGCCTTTGGAAGAGATGTTCCCGGTAGGCTGTAAGAGCACTGTGCAGAGCGAGTTGTTTCTTAGCTTCCCAAAGAGCTGGAAGCAAGATGCTGTGGGGCCCAACTCGCCCTTTGGAAAGAAGCCTGCACGTTGTGCCTTTCAGCTCTAGGACAATGTAGCACACCCAGAGCAGGAGTCCTACTTCAGCCAGATCAGGCCTGCAAAGAAACTGCGTTTCACAGGCCTTTGGAAGAGATGTTCCCGGTAGGCTGTAAGAGCACTGTGCAGAGCGAGTTGTTTCTTAGCTTCCCAAAGAGCTGGAAGCAAGATGCTGTGGGGCCCAACTCGCCCTTTGGAAAGAAGCCTGCACGTTGTGCCTTTCAGCTCTAGGGCAAAGTAGCACACCCAGTGCAGAAGTCCTACTTCAGCCAGCTCAGGCCTGCAAAGAAACTGCGTTTCACAGGCCTTTGGAAGAGATGTTCCCGGTAGGCTGTAAGAGCACTGTGCAGAGCGAGTTGTTTCTTAGCTTCCCAAAGAGCTGGAAGCAAGATGCTGTGGGGCCCAACTCGCCCTTTGGAAAGAAGCCTGCACGTTGTGCCTTTCAGCTCTAGGGCAATGTAGCACACCCAGAGCAGGAGCCCTACTCAGCCAGATCAGGCCTGCAAAGAAACTGCGTTTCACAGGCCTTTGGAAGAGATGTTCCCGGTAGGCTGTAAGAGCACTGTGCAGAGCGAGTTTTTTCTTAGATTCCCAAAGAGCTGGAAGCAAGAAGCTTTGGGGCATATCTCCGTCTTTGGAAATGATTCAGCACTTTGTGCCTTTCAGCTCTAGGGCAATGTAGCACACCCAGAGCAGAAGTTCTACTTCAGCCAGATCAGGCCTGCAAGGAAAACTGCGTTTCACACGACTGTGTAAGAGATGTTCCCAGTAGACTGTAAGAGCACTGTGCAGAGCGAGTTGTTTCTTATCTTCCCGAAGAGCTGGAAGCAAGATTCTTTAGGGCCTCTCTCCACTTTGGATACAAGACTGGGCCTTGTGCATGGAAGCTCTAGGGCAATGTAGCACATGCAGAGCACAAGTTCTCCTTCAGCCAGATCAGGACTGCAAAGAAACTGCGTTTCACAGGCCTTTGTAAAGATGTTCCCGGAAGGCTGTAGGAGCACTGTGCAGAGCGAGTTGATTCTTAGCTTCACAAAAAGCTTTAAGCAAGATGCTGTGGGGTGTATCTCCGTCTTTGGAAATGATTCAGCACTTTGTGCCTTGGAGCTCTAGGGCAATTTAGCACACCCAGAGCAGAGTTTCTACTCCACCCATATCAGGCCTGCAAAAAACTGCGTTTCACAGCCCCTTTTACGATATCTTCCCGGTAGGCTGTAAGAGCACTGTGCACAGCGAGTGGTTTCTTAGCTTCCCATAGAGCTGGAAGCAAGATGCTTTAGGGCCTCTCTCCAGTTTGGATACAAGACTGGGCCTTGTGCATGGAAGGTCTAGGGCAATGTAGCACACCCAGAGCAGAAGTTCTACTTCAGCCACATGACGCCTGCAAAAAAACTGCGTTTCACAGGCCTTTGTAAGAGATGTTCTCGGTAGGCTGTAAGAGCACTGTGCACAGCGAGTTTTTTATCAGCTTCCCAAATCGCTGGAAGCAAGATTCTTTAGGGCCTCTCTCCAGGTGGATACAAGGTAGGGCCTTGTGCATGGAAGTTCTAGGGCAATGCAGCACACCCAGAGCAGAAGTTCTACTTCAGGCAGATCAGGCCTGCAAAGAAAGTACTTTTCACGGGCCTTTGGAAGAGATGTTCCCGGTAGTCTGTAAGAGGAATGTGCAGAGCGAGTTTTTTCTTAGCTTCGCAAAGAGCTGGAAGCTGGATGCTTTGCTCCCAACTCGCCCTTTGGAAAGAAGACCGCACGTTGTGCCTTTCAGGTCTAGGGCAATGTAGCACACCCAGAACAGAAGTTCTACTTCAGGCAGATCAGGCCTGCAAAGAAACTGCGTTTCACTGGCCTTTGTAAGAGATGTTCCGGTAGGCTGTAAGAATACTGTGCAGAGAGAGCTGTTTCTTAGCTTCCCAAGGAGCAGGAAGCAAGATGCTTTGGGGCCTCTCTCCCCCTTTTATACAAGGCTGGGCCTTGTGTGTTGAAGCTCTAGGGCAATGTACAACACCCAGAGCAGGAGTCCTACTTCAGCCAGATCAGGCCTGCAAAGAAACTGCGTTTCACAGGTCTTTGGAAGAGATGTTCCCGGTAGGCTGTAAGAGCACTGTGCAGAGCGAGTTGTTTCTTAGCTTCCCAAAGAGCTGGAAGCAAGATGCTGTGGGGCCCAACTCGCCCTTTGGAAATAAGCCTGTTCGTTGTGCCTTTCAGCTCTAGGGCAATGTAGCACACCCAGAGCAGGAGTCCTACTACAGCCAGGTCAGGCCAGCAAAGAAACTGCATTTCACAGGCCTTTGGAAGAGATGTTCCCGGTAGGCTGTAAGAGCACTGTGCAGAGCGAGTTGTTTCTTAGCTTCCCAAAGAGCTGGAAGCAAGATGCTGTGGGGCCAAACTCGCCCTTTGGAAAGAAGCCTGCACGTTGTGCCTTTCAGCTCTAGGGCAATGTAGCACACACAGAGCAGGAGTCCTACTTCAGCCAGATCAGGCCTGCAAAGAAACTGCATTTCACAGGCCTTTGGAAGAGATGTTCCCGGTAGGCTGTAAGAGCACTGTGCAGAGCGAGTTGTTACTTAGCTTCCCAAAGAGCTGGAAGCAAGATGCTGTGGGGCCCAACTCGCCCTTTGCAAAGAAGCCTGCACGTTGTGCCTTTCAGCTCTAGGGCAATGTAGCACACCCAGAGCAGAAGTCCTACTTCAGCCAGATCAGGCCTGCAAAGAAACTGCGTTTCACAGGCCTTTGGAAGAGATGTTCCCGGTAGGCTGTAAGAGCACTGTGCAGAGCGAGTTGTTACTTAGCTTCCCAAAGAGCTGGAAGCAAGATGCTGTGGGGCCCAACTCGCCCTTTGGAAAGAAGCCTGCACGTTGTGCCTTTCAGCTCTAGGGCAATGTAGCACACCCAGAGCAGGAGTCCTACTTCAGCCAGGTCAGGCCTGCAAAGAAACTGCGTTTCACAGGCCTTAGGAAGAGATGTTCCCGGTAGGCTGTAAGAGCACTGTGCAGAGCGAGTTGATTCTTAGCTTCCCAAAGAGCTGCAAGCAATATGCTGTGGGGCCCAACTCGCCCTTTGGAAAGAAGCGTGCACGTTGCGCCTTTCAGCTCTAGGGCAATGTAGCACACCCAGAGCAGAAGTCCTACTTCAGCCAGATCAGGCCTGCAAAGAAACTACGTTTCACAGGCCTTTGGAAGAGATGTTCCCGGTAGGCTGTAAGAGCACTGTGCAGAGCGAGTTGTTTGTTAGCTTCACAAAGAGCTGGAAGCAAGATGCTGTGGGGCCCAACTCGCCCTTTGGAAAGAAGCCTGCACGCTGTGCCTTTCAGCTCTAGGGCAATGTAGCACACCCAGAGCAGGAGTCCTACTTCAGCCAGATCAGGCCTGCAAAGAAACTGCGTTTCACAGGCCTTTGGAAGAGATGTTCCCGGTAGGCTGTAAGAGCACTGTGCAGAGCGAGTTGTTTCTTAGCTTCCCTAAGAGCTGGAAGCAAGATGCTGTGGGGCCCAACTCGCCCTTTGGAAAGAAGCCTGCACGTTGCGCCTTTCAGCTCTAGGGAAATGCAGCACACCCGTAGCAGAAGTCCTACTTCAGCCAGAACAGGCATGCAAAGAAGCTGCGTTTCACAGGCCTTTGTAAGAGATGTTCCCGGTAGGCTGTAAGAGCACTGTGCAGAGCGAGTTGTTTCTTAGCTTCCCAAAGAGATGGAAGCAAGATGCTGTGGGGCCCAACTCGCCCTTTGGAAAGAAGCCTGCACGTTGTGCCTTTCAGCTCTAGGGCAATGTAGCACACACAGAGCAGGACTCCTACTTCAGCCTGGTCAGACCTGCAAAGAAACTGCGTTTCACAGGCCTTTGGAAGAGATATTCCCGGTAGGCTGTAAGAGCACTGTGCAGAGCGAGTTGTTTCTTAGCTTCCCAAAGAGCTGGAAGCAAGATGCCGTGGGGCCCAACTCGCCCTTTGGAAAGAAGCCTGCACGTTGTGCCTTTCAGCTTTAGGGCAATGTAGCACACCCAGAGCAGAAGTTCTACTTCAGCGAGATCAGGCCTACAAAGAAAGTGCTTTTCACGGGCCTTTGGAAGAGATGTTCCCGGTAGGCTGTAAGAGCACTGTGCAGAGCGAGTTGTTTCTTAGCTTCCCAAAGAGCTGGAAGCAAGATGCTGTGGGGCCCATCTCGCCCTTTGGAAAGAAGCCTGCACGTTGTGCTTTTCAGCTCTAGGGCAATGTAGCACACCCAGAGCAGAAGTTCTACTTCAGCGAGATCAGGCCTGGAAAGAAACTGCTTTTGACGGGCCTTTGGAAGATATGTTCCCGGTAGGCTGTAAGAGCACTGTGCAGAGCGAGTTGTTTCTTAGCTTTCCAAAGAGCTGGAAGCAAGATGCTGTGGCGCCCAACTCGCCCTTTGGAAAGAAGCCTGCATGTTGTGCCTTTCAGCTCTAGGGCAATGTAGCACACCCAGAGCAGAAGTCCTACTTCAGCCAGATCAGGCCTGCAAAGAAACTGCGTTTCACAGGCCTTTGGAAGAGATGTTCCCGGTAGGCTGTAAGAGCACTGTTCAGAGCGAGTTGTTTCTTAGCTTCCCAAAGAGCTGGAAGCAAGATGCTGTGGGGCCCAACTCGCCCTTTGGAAAGAAGCCTGCACGTTGTGCCTTTCAGCTCTAGGCAATGTAGCACACCCAGAGCAGAGGTCCTACTTCAGCCAGACCAGGCCTGCAAAGAAACTGCGTTTCACAGGCCTTTGGAAGAGATGTTCCCGGTAGGCTGTAAGAGCACTGTGCAGAGCGAGTTGTTTCTTAGCTTCCCAAAGAGCTGGAAGCAAGATGCTGTGGGGCCCAACTCGCCCTTTGGAAAGAAGCCTGCACGTTGTGCCTTTCAGCTCTAGGGCAATATAGCACACCCAGAGCAGAAGTTCTACTTCAGCCAGATCAGGCCTGCAAAGAAACTGCTTTTCACGGGCCTTTGGAAGAGATGTTCCCGGTAGGCTGTAAGAGCACTGTGCAGAGCGAGTTGTTTCTTAGCTTCCCAAAGAGCTGGAAGCAAGATGCTGTGGGGCCCAACTCGCCCTTTGGAAAGAAGCCTGCACGTTGTGCCTTTCAGCTCTAGGGCAATGTAGCACACCCAGAGCAGAAGTCCTACTTCAGCCAGATCAGGCCTGCAAAGAAACTGCGTTTCACAGGCCTTTGGAAGAGATGTTCCCGGTAGGCTGTAAGAGCACTGTGCAGAGCGAGTTGTTTCTTAGCTTCCCAAAGAGCTGAAAGCAAGATGCTGTGGGGCCCAACTCGCCCTTTGGAAAGAAGCCTGCACGTTGTGCCTTTCAGCTCTAGGGCAATGTAGCACACCCAGAGAAGAAGTCCTACTTCAGCCAGATCAGGCCTGCAAAGAAACTGCGTTTCACAGGCCTTTGGAAGAGATGTTCCCGGTAGGCTTTAAGAGCACTGTGCAGAGCGAGTTGTTTCTTAGCTTCCCAAAGAGCTGGAAGCAAGATGCTGTTGGGCCCAACTCGCCCTTTGGAAAGAAGCCTGCACGTTGTGCCTTTCAGCTCTAGGCAATGTGGCACACCCAGAGCAGAAGTCCTACTTCAGCCAGATCAGGCCTGCAAAGAAACTGCGTTTCACAGGCCTTTGGAAGAGATGTTCCCGGTAGGCTGTAAGAGCACTGTGCAGAGCGAGTTGTTTCTTAGCTTCCCAAAGAGCTGGAAGCAAGATGCTGTGGGGCCCAACTCGCCCTTTGGAAAGAAGCCTGTTCGTTGTGCCTTTCAGCTCTAGGGCAATGTAGCACACCCAGAGCAGGAGTCCTACTACAGCCAGGTCAGGCCAGCAAAGAAACTGCGTTTCACAGGCCTTTGGAAGAGATGTTCCCGGTAGGCTGTAAGAGCACTGTGCAGAGCGAGTTGTTTCTTAGCTTCCCAAAGAGCTGGAAGCAAGATGCTGTGGGGCCAAACTCGCCCTTTGGAAAGAAGCCGGCACGTTGTGCCTTTCAGCGCTAGGGCAATGTAGCACACCCAGAGCAGAAGTCCTACTTCAGCCAGATCAGGCCTGCAAAGAAACTGCGTTTCACAGGCCTTTGGAAGAGATGTTCCCGGTAGGCTGTAAGAGCACTGTGCAGAGCGAGTTGTTTCTTAGCTTCCCAAAGAGCTGGAAGCAAGATGCTGTGGGGCCAAACTCGCCCTTTGGAAAGAAGCCTGCACGTTGTGCCTTTCAGCTCTAGGGCAATGTAGCACACCCAGAGCAGAAGTCCTACTTCAGCCAGATCAGGCCTGCAAAGAAACTGCGTTTCACAGGCCTTTGGAAGAGATGTTCCCGGTAGGCTGTAAGAGCACTGTGCAGAGCGAGTTGTTTCTTAGCTTCCCAAAGAGCTGGAAGCAAGATGCTGTGGGGCCCAACTCGCCCTTTGGAAAGAAGCCTGCACGTTGTGCCTTTCAGCTCTAGGGCAATGTAGCACACCCAGAGCAGAAGTTCTACTTCAGCGAGATCAGGCCTGCAAAGAAACTGCTTTTCACGGGCCTTTGGAAGAGATGTTCCCGGTAGGCTGTAAGAGCACTGTGCAGAGCGAGTTCTTTCTTAGCTTTCCAAAGAGCTGGAAGCAAGATGCTGTGGGGCCCAACTCGCCCTTTGGAAAGAAGCCTACACGTTGTGCCTTTCAGCTCTAGGCCAATGTAGAACACCCAGAGCAGAAGTTCTACTTCAGCCAGATCAGGCCTGCAAAGAAACTGCTTTTCACGGTCCTTTGGAAGAGTTGTTCCCGGTAGGCTGTAAGAGCACTGTGCAGAGCGAGTTGTTTCTTAGATTCCCAAAGAGCTGGAATCAAGATGCTTTGGGGCGTATCTCCGTCTTTGTAAATGATTCAGCACTTTGTGCCTTTCAGCTCTAGGTCAATGTAGCACACCCAGAGCAGAAGTCCTACTTCAGCCAGACCAGGCCTGCAAAGAAACTGCGTTTCTCAGGCCTTTGGAAGTGATGTTCTCGGTAGGCTGTAAGAGCACTGTGCAGAGCGAGTTGTTTCTTAGCTTCCAAAAGTGCTGGAAGCAAGATGCTGTGGGGCCCAACTCGCCCTTTTTAAAGAAGCCTGCACGTTGTGCCTATCAGCTCTAGGGCAATGTAGCACACCCAGAGCAGAAGTCCTACTTCAGCCCGATCAGGCCAGCAAAGAAATTGCGTTTCACAGCCCTTTGGAAGAGATGTTCCCGGTAGGCTGTAAGAGCACTGTGCAGAGCGAGTTGTTTCCTAGCTTCCCAAAGAGCTGGAAGCAAGATGCTGTGGGGCCCAACTCGCCCTTTGGAAAGAAGCCTGCACGTTGTGCCTTTCAGCTCTAGGGCAATGTAGCACACCCAGAGCAGGAGTCCTACTTCAGCCAGATCAGGCCTGCAAAGAAACTGCGTTTCACAGGCCTTTGGAAGAGATGTTCCCGGTAGGCTGCAAGAGCACTGTGCAGAGCGAGTTGTTTCTTAGCTTCCCAAAGAGCTGGAAGCAGGATGCTGTGGGGCCCAACTCGCCCTTTGGAAAGAAGCCTGCACGTTGTGACTTTCAGCTCTAGGGCAATGTAGCACACCCAGAGCAGAAGTCCTACTTCAGCCAGATCAGGCCTGCAAAGAAACTGCGTTTCACGGGCCTTTGGAAGAGATGTTCCCGGTAGGCTGTAAGAGCACTGTGCAGAGCGAGTTGTTTCTTAGATTCCCAAAGAGCTGGAATCAAGATGCTTTGGGGCGTATCTCCGTCTTTGTAAATGATTCAGCACTTTGTGCCTTTCAGCTCTAGGTCAATGTAGCACACCCAGAGCAGAAGTTCTACTTCAGCCAGATCAGGCCTGCAAGGAAAACTGCGTTTCACAGGCCTTTGGAAGAGATGTTCCCCATAGGCTGTAAGAGCACTGTGCAGAGCGAGTTGTTTCTTAGCTTCCCAAAGAGCTGGAAGCAAGATGCTGTGGGGCCCAACTCGCCCTTTGGAAAGAAGCCTGCACGTTGCGCCTTTCAGCTCTAGGGCAATGTAGCACACCCATAGCAGAAGTCCTACTTCAGCCAGATCAGGCCTGCCAAGAAATTGCGTTTCACAGGCCTTTGGAAGAGATGTTTCCGGTAGGCTGTAAGAGCACTGTGCAGAGCGAGTTGTTTCTTAGCTTCCCAAAGAGCTGGAAGCAAGATGCTGTGGGGCCCAACTCGCCCTTTGGAAAGAAGCCTGCACGTTGTGCCTTTCAGCTCTAGGGCAATGTAGCACACCCAGAGCAGAAGTCCTACTTCAGCCAGATCAGGCCTGCAAAGAAACTGCGTTTCACAGGCCTTTGGAAGAGATGTTCCCGGTAGGCTGTAAGAGCACTGTGCAGAGCGAGTTGTTTCTTAGCTTCCTAAAGAGCTGGAAGCAAGATGCTGTGGGGCCCAGCTCGCCCTTTGGAAAGAAGCCTGCACATTGTGCCTTTCAGCTCTAGGGCAATGTAGCACACCCAGAGCAGAAGTGCTACTTCAGCAAGATCAGGCCTGCAAAGAAACTGCGTTTCACAGGCCTTTGGAAGAGATGTTCCCGGTAGGCTGTAAGAGCACTGTGCAGAGCGAGTTGTTTCTTAGCTTCCCAAAGAGCTGGAAGCAAGATGCTGTGGGGCCCAACTCGCCCTTTGGAAAGAGGCCTGCACGTTGTGCCTTTCAGCTCTAGGGCAATGTAGCACACCCAGAGCAGAAGTCCTACTTCAGCCAGATCAGGCCTGCAAAGAAACTGCGTTTCACAGGCCTTTGGAAGAGATGTTCCCGGTAGGCTGTAACAGCACTGTGCAGAGCGAGTTGTTTCTTAGCTTCCCAAAGAGCTGGAAGCAAGATGCTGTGGGACCCAACTCGCCCTTTGGAAAGAAGCCTACACGTTGTGCCTTTCAGCTCTAGGGCAATGTAGCACACCCAGAGGAGAAGTCCTACTTCAGCCAGATCAGGCCTGCAAAGAAACTGCGTTTCACAGGCCTTTGGAAGAGATGTTCCCGGTAGGCTTTAAGAGCACTGTGCAGCCGAGTTGTTTCTTAGCTTCCCAAAGAGCTGGAAGCAAGATGCTGTGGGGCCCAACTCGCCCTTTGGAAAGAAGCCTGCACGTTGTGCCTTTCAGCTCTAGACAATGTGGCACACCCAGAGCAGAAGTCCTACTTCAGCCAGATCAGGCCTGCAAAGAAACTGCGTTTCACAGGCCTTTGGAAGAGATGTTCCCGGTAGGCTGTAAGAGCACTGTGCAGAGCGAGTTGTTTCTTAGCTTCCCAAAGAGCTGGAAGCAAGATGCTGTGGGGCCCAACTCGCCCTTTGGAAAGAAGCCTGTTCGTTGTGCCTTTCAGCTCTAGGGCAATGTAGCACACCCAGAGCAGGAGTCCTACTACAGCCAGGTCAGGCCAGCAAAGAAACTGCGTTTCACAGGCCTCTGGAAGAGATGTTCCCGGTAGGCTGTAAGAGCACTGTGCAGAGCGAGTTGTTTCTTAGCTTCCCAAAGAGCTGGAAGCAAGATGCTGTGGGGCCCAACTCGCCCTTTGGAAAGAAGCCGGCACGTTGTGCCTTTCAGCTCTAGGGCAATGTAGCACACCCAGAGCAGAAGTCCTACTTCAGCCAGATCAGGCCTGAAAAGAAACTGCGTTTCACAGGCCTTTGGAAGAGATGTTCCCGGTAGGCTGTAAGAGCACTGTGCAGAGCGACTTGTTTCTTAGCTTCCCAACGAGCTGGAAGCAAGATGCTGTGGGGCCAAACTCGCCCTTTGGAAAGAAGCCTGCACGTTGTGCCTTTCAGCTCTAGGGCAATGTAGCACACCCAGAGCAGAAGTTCTACTTCAGCCAGATCAGGCCTGCAAAGAATCTGCTTTTCACGGGCCTTTGGAAGAGATGTTCCCGGTAGGCTGTAAGAGCACTGTGCAGAGCGAGTTGTTTCTTAGCTTCCCAAAGAGCTGGAAGCAAGATGCTGTGGGGCCCAACTCGCCCTTTGGAAAGAAGCCTGCACGTTGTGCCTTTCAGCTCTAGGGCAATGTAGCACACCCAGAGCAGAAGTCCTACTTCAGCCAGATCAGGCCTGCAAAGAAACTGCGTTTCACAGGCCTTTGGAAGAGATGTTCCCGGTAGGCTGTAAGAGCACTGTGCAGAGCGAGTTGTTTCTTAGCTTCCCAAAGAGCTGGAAGCAAGATGCTGTGGGGCCCAACTCGCCCTTTGGAAAGAAGCCTGCACGTTGTGCCTTTCAGCTCTAGGGCAACGTAGCACACCCAGAGCAGAAGTTCTACTTCAGCGAGATCAGGCCTGCAAAGAAACTGCTTTTCACGGGCCTTTGGAAGAGATGTTCCCGGTAGGCTGTAAGAGCACTGTGCAGAGCGAGTTCTTTCTTAGCTTTCCAAAGAGCTGGAAGCAAGATGCTGTGGGGCCCAACTCGCCCTTTGGAAAGAAGCCTGCACGTTGTGCCTTTCAGCTCTAGGCCAATGTAGAACACCCAGAGCAGAAGTTCTACTTCAGCCAGATAAGGCCTGCAAAGAAACTGCTTTTCACGGGCCTTTGGAAGAGTTGTTCCCGGTAGGCTGTAAGAGCACTGTGCAGAGCGAGTTGTTTCTTAGCTTCCCAAAGAGCTGGAAGCAAGATGCTGTGGGGCCCAACTCGCCCTTTGGAAAGAAGCCTGCACGTTGTGCCTTTCAGCTCTAGGCAATGTAGCACACCCAGAGCAGAAGTCCTACTTCAGCCAGATCAGGCCTGCAAAGAAACTCCGTTTCACAGGCCTTTGGAAGAGATGTTCCCGGTAGGCTGTAAGAGCACTGTGCAGGGCGAGTTGCTTCTTAGCTTCCCAAAGAGCTGGAAGCAAGATGCTGTGAGGCCCAGCTCGCCCTTTGGCAAGAAGCCTGCACGTTGTGCCTTTCAGCTCTAGGGCAATGTAGCACACCCAGAGCAGAAGTCCTACTTCAGCCAGATCAGGCCTGCAAAGAAACTGCATTTCACAGGCCTTTGGAAGAGATGTTCCCGATAGGCTGTAAGAGCACTGTGCAGAGCGAGTTGTTTCTTAGCTTCCCAAAGAGCTGGAAGCAAGATGCTGTGGGGCCCAGCTCGCCCTTTGGAAAGAAGCCTGCACGTTGTGCCTTTCAGCTCTGGGGCAAGGTAGCACACCCAGAGCAGAAGTCCTACTTCAGCCAGACCAGGCCTGCAAAGAAACTGCGTTTCTCAGGCCTTTGGAAGAGATGTTCTCGGTAGGCTGTAAGAGCACTGTGCAGAGCGAGTTGTTTCTTAGCTTCCAAAAGTGCTGGAAGCAAGATGCTGTGGGGCCCAACTCGCCCTTTTTAAAGAAGCCTGCACGTTGTGCCTATCAGCTCTAGGGCAATGTAGCACACCCAGAGCAGAAGTCCTACTTCAGCCCGATCAGGCCAGCAAAGAAATTGCGTTTCACAGCCCTTTGGAAGAGATGTTCCCGGTAGGCTGTAAGAGCACTGTGCAGAGCGAGTTGTTTCTTAGCTTCCCAAAGAGCTGGAAGCAAGATGCTGTGGGGCCCAACTCGCCCTTTGGAAAGAAGCCTGCACGTTGTGCCTTTCAGCTCTAGGGCAATGTAGCACACCCAGAGCAGGAGTCCTACTTCAGCCAGATCAGGCCTGCAAAGAAACTGCGTTTCACAGGCCTTTGGAAGAGATGTTCCCGGTAGGCTGCAAGAGCACTGTGCAGAGCGAGTTGTTTCTTAGCTTCCCAAAGAGCTGGAAGCAGGATGCTGTGGGGCCCAACTCGCCCTTTGGAAAGAAGCCTGCACGTTGTGACTTTCAGCTCTAGGGCAATGTAGCACACCCAGAGCAGAAGTCCTACTTCAGCCAGATCAGGCCTGCAAAGAAACTGCGTTTCACGGGCCTTTGGAAGAGATGTTCCCGGTAGGCTGTAAGAGCACTGTGCAGAGCGAGTTGTTTCTCAGCTTCCCAAAGAGCTGGAAGCAAGATGCTGTGGGGCCCAACTCGCCCTTTGGAAAGAAGCCTGCACGTTGTGCCTTTCAGCTCTAGGGCAATGTAGCACACCCAGAGCAGAAGTCCTACTTCAGCCAGATCAGGCCTGCAAAGAAACTGCGTTTCACAGGCCTTTGGAAAAGATGTTCCCGGTAGGCTGTAAGAGCACTGTGCAGAGCGAGTTGTTTCTTAGCTTCCCAAAGAGCTGCAAGCAAGATGCTGTGGGGCCCAACTCGCCCTTTGGAAAGAAGCCTGCAAGTTGCGCCTTTCAGGTCTAGGGCAATGTAGCACACCCAGAGCAGAATTCCTACTTCAGCCAGATCAGGCCTGCAAAGAAACTGCGTTTCACAGGCCTTTTGAAGAGATGTTCCCGGTAGGCTGTAAGAGCACTGTGCAGAGCGAGTTGTTTCTTAGCTTCCCAAAGAGCTGGAAGCAAGATGCTGTGGGGCCCAGCTCGCCCTATGGCAAGAAGCCTGCACGTTGTGCCTTTCAGCTCTAGGGCAATGTAGCACACACAGAGCAGAAGTCCTACTTCAGCCAGATCAGGCCTGCAAAGAAACTACGTTTCACAGGCCTTTGAAAGAGATGTTCCCGGTAGGCTGTAAGAGCACTGTGCAGAGCGAGTTGTTCCTTAGCTTCCCAAAGAGCTGGAAGCAAGATGCTGTGGGGCATAACTCGCCCTTTGGAAAGAAGCCTGCACGTTGCGCCTTTCATCTCTAGGGCAATGTAGCACACCCATAGCAGAAGTCCTACTTCAGCCAGATCAGGCCTGCAAAGAAACTGCGTTTCACAGGCCTTTGGAAGACATGTTCCCGGTAGGCTGTAAGAGCACTGTGCAGAGCGAGTTGTTTCTTAGATTCCCAAAGAGCTGGAATCAAGATGCTTTGGGGCGTATCTCCGTCTTTGTAAATGATTCAGCACTTTGTGCCTTTCAGCTCTAGGTCAATGTAGCACACCCAGAGCAGAAGTTCTACTTCAGCCAGATCAGGCCTGCAAGGAAAACTGCGTTTCACAGGCCTTTGGAAGAGATGTTCCCCATAGGCTGTAAGAGCACTGTGCAGAGCGATTTGTTTCTTAGCTTCCCAAAGAGCTGGAAGCAAGATGCTGTGGGGCCCAACTCGCCCTTTGGAAAGAAGCCTGCACGTTGCGCCTTTCAGCTCTAGGGCAATGTAGCACACCCATAGCAGAAGTCCTACTTCAGCCAGATCAGGCCTGCCAAGAAATTGCGTTTCACAGGCCTTTGGAAGAGATGTTTCCGGTAGGCTGTAAGAGCACTGTGCAGAGCGAGTTGTTTCTTAGCTTCCCAAAGAGCTGGAAGCAAGATGCTGTGGGGCCCAACTCGCCCTTTGGAAAGAAGCCTTCACGTTGTGCCTTTCAGCTCTAGGGCAATGTAGCACACCCAGAGCAGAAGTCCTACTTCAGCCAGATCAGGCCTGCAAAGAAACTGCGTTTCATAGGCCTTTGGAAGAGATGTTCCCGGTAGGCTGTAAGAGCACTGTGCAGAGCGAGTTGTTTCTTAGCTTCCTAAAGAGCTGGAAGCAAGATGCTGTGGGGCCCAGCTCGCCCTTTGGAAAGAAGCCTGCACATTGTGCCTTTCAGCTCTAGGGCAATGTAGCACACCCACAGCAGAAGTGCTACTTCAGCAAGATCAGGCCTGCAAAGAAACGGCGTTTCACAGGCCTTTGGAAGAGATGTTCCCGGTAGGCTGTAAGAGCACTGTGCAGAGCGAGTTGTTTCTTAGCTTCCCAAAGAGCTGGAAGCAAGATGCTGTGGGGCCCAACTCGCCCTTTGGAAAGAGGCCTGCACGTTGTGCCTTTCAGCTCTAGGGCAATGTAGCACACCCAGAGCACAAGTCCTACTTCAGCCAGATCAGGCCTGCAAAGAAACTGCGTTTCACAGGCCTTTGGAAGAGATGTTCCCGGTAGGCTGTAACAGCACTGCGCAGAGCGAGTTGTTTCTTAGCTTCCCAAAGAGCTGGAAGCAAGATGCTGTGGGACCCAACTCGCCCTTTGGAAAGAAGCCTACACGTTGTGCCTTTCAGCTCTAGGGCAATGTAGCACACCCAGAGGAGAAGTCCTACTTCAGCCAGATCAGGCCTGCAAAGAAACTGCGTTTCACAGGCCTTTGGAAGAGATGTTCCCGGTAGGCTTTAAGAGCACTGTGCAGCCGAGTTGTTTCTTAGCTTCCCAAAGAGCTGGAAGCAAGATGCTGTGGGGCCCAACTCGCCCTTTGGAAAGAAGCCTGCACGTTGTGCCTTTCAGCTCTAGGCAATGTGGCACACCCAGAGCAGAAGTCCTACTTCAGCCAGATCAGGCCTGCAAAGAAACTGCATTTCACAGGCCTTTGGAAGAGATGTTCCCGGTAGGCTGTAAGAGCACTGTGCAGAGCGAGTTGTTTCTTAGCTTCCCAAAGAGCTGGAAGCAAGATGCTGTGGGGCCCAACTCGCCCTTTGGAAAGAAGCCTGTTCGTTGTGCCTTTCAGCTCTAGGGCAATGTAGCACACCCAGAGGAGGAGTCCTACTACAGCCAGGTCAGGCCTGCAAAGAAACTGCGTTTCACAGGCCTTTGGAAGAGATGTTCCCGGTAGGCTGTAAAAGCACTGTGCAGAGCGAGTTGTTTCTTAGCTTCCCAAAGAGCTGGAAGCAAGATGCTGTGGGGCCCAACTCGCCCTTTGGAAAGAAGCCGGCACGTTGTGCCTTTCAGCTCTAGGGCAATGTAGCACACCCACAGCAGAAGTTCTACTTCAGCCAGATCAGGCCTGCAAAGAAACTGCTTTTCACGGGCCTTTGGAAGAGATGTTCCCGGTAGGCTGTAAGAGCACTGTGCAGAGCGAGTTGTTTCTTAGCTTCCCAAAGAGCTGGAAGCAAGATGCTGTGGGGCCCAACTCGCCCTTTGGAAAGAAGCCTGCACGTTGAGCCTTTCAGCTCTAGGGCAATGTAGCACACCCAGAGCAGAAGTCCTACTTCAGCCAGATCAGGCATGCAAAGAAACTGCGTTTCACAGGCCTTTGGAAGAGATGTTCCCGGTAGGCTGTAAGAGCACTGTGCAGAGCGAGTTGTTTCTTAGCTTCCCAAAGAGCTGGAAGCAAGATGCTGTGGGGCCCAACTCGCCCTTTGGAAAGAAGCCTGCACGTTGTGCCTTTCAGCTCTAGGGCAATGTAGCACACCCAGAGCAGAAGTTCTACTTCAGCGAGATCAGGCCTGCAAAGAAACTGCTTTTCACGGGCCTTTGGAAGAGATGTTCCCGGTAGGCTGTAAGAGCACTGTGCAGAGCGAGTTGTTTCTTAGCTTCCCAAAGAGCTGGAAGCAAGATGCTGTGGGGCCCAGCTCGCCCTTTGGCAAGAAGCCTGCACGTTGTGCCTTTCAGCTCTAGGGCAATGTAGCACACACAGAGCAGAAGTCCTAGTTCAGCCAGGTCAGGCCTGCAAAGAAACTGCGTTTCACAGGCCTTTGGAAGAGATGTTCCCGGTAGGCTGTAAGAGCACTGTGCAGAGCGAGTTGTTTCTTAGCTTCCCAAAGAGCTGGAAGCAAGATGCTGTGGGGCATAACTCGCCCTTTGGAAAGAAGCCTGCACGTTGCGCCTTTCAGCTCTAGGGCAATGTAGCACACCCATAGCAGAAGTCCTACTTCAGCCAGATCAGGCCTGCAAAGAAACTGCGTTTCACAGGCCTTTGGAAGAGATGTTCCCGGTAGGCTGTAAGAGCACTGTGCAGAGCGAGTTGTTTCTTAGATTCCCAAAGAGCTGGAATCAAGATGCTTTGGGGCGTATCTCCGTCTTTGTAAATGATTCAGCACTTTGTGCCTTTCAGCTCTAGGTCAATGTAGCACACCCAGAGCAGAAGTTCTACTTCAGCCAGATCAGGCCTGCAAGGAAAACTGCGTTTCACAGGCCTTTGGAAGAGATGTTCCCCATAGGCTGTAAGAGCACTGTGCTGAGCGAGTTGTTTCTTAGCTTCCCAAAGAGCTGGAAGCAAGATGCTGTGGGGCCCAACTCGCCCTTTGGAAGGAAGCCTGCACGTTGCGCCTTTCAGCTCTAGGGCAATGTAGCACACCCATAGCAGAAGTCCTACTTCAGCCAGATCAGGCCTGCCAAGAAATTGCGTTTCACAGGCCTTTGGAAGAGATGTTTCCGGTAGGCTGTAAGAGCACTGTGCAGAGCGAGTTGTTTCTTAGCTTCCCAAAGATCTGGAAGCAAGATGCTGTTGGGCCCAACTCACCATTAGGAAAGGATCCTGCACGTTGTGCCTTTCAGCTCTAGGGCAATGTAGCACACCCAGAGCAGAAGTCCTACTTCAGCCAGATCAGGCCTGCAAAGAAACTGCGTTTCACAGGCCTTTGGAAGAGATGTTCTCGGTAGGCTGTCAGAGCACTGTGCAGAGCGAGTTGTTTCTTAGCTTCCCAAAGAGCTGGAAGCAAGATGCTGTGGGGCCAACTCGCCCTTTGGAAAGAAGCCTGCACGTTGCGCCTTTCAGCTCTAGGGCAATGTAGCACACCCAGAGCAGAAGTCCTACTTCAGCCAGATCAGACCTGCAAAGACACTGCGTTTCACAGGCCTTTGGAAGAGATGTTCCCGGTAGGCTGTAAGAGCACTGTGCTGAGCGAGTTGTTTCTTAGCTTCCCAAAGAGCTGGAAGCAAGATGCTGTGGGGCCCAACTCGCCCTTTGGAAAGAAGCCTGCACGTTGTGCCTTTCAGCTCTAGGGCAATGTAGCACACCCAGAGCAGAAGTCCTACTTCAGCCAGATCAGGCCTGCAAAGAAACTGCGTTTCACAGGCCTTTGGAAGAGATGTTCCCGGTAGGCTGTAAGAGCACTGTGCAGATCGAGTTGTTTCTTAGATTCCCAAAGAGCTGGAATCAAGATGCTTTGGGGCGTATCTCCGTCTTTGTAAATGATTCAGCACTTTGTGCCTTTCAGCTCTAGGGCAATGTAGCACACCCAGAGCAGAAGTTCTACTTCAGCCAGATCAGGCCTGCAAGGAAAACTGCGTTTCACAGGCCTTTGGAAGAGATGTTCCCCATAGGCTGTAAGAGCACTGTGCAGAGCGAGTTGTTTCTTATCTTCCCGAAGAGCTGGAAGCAAGATTCTTTAGGGCCTCTCTCCACTTTGGATACAAGGCAGGGCCTTGTGCATGGAAGCTCTAGGGCAATGTAGCACATGCATAGCACAAGTTCTCCTTCAGCCAGATCAGGACTGCAAAGAAACTGCGTTTCACAGGCCTTTGTAAAGATGTTCCCGGAAGGCTGTAGGAGCACTGTGCAGAGCGAGTTGATTCTTAGCTTCACAAAAAGCTTTAAGCAAGATGCTGTGGGGTGTATCTCCGTCTTTGAAAATGATTCAGCACTTTGTGCCTTGGAGCTCTAGGGCAATTTAGCACACCCAGAGCAGAGTTTCTACTCCACCCATATCAGGCCTGCAAAAAACTGCGTTTCACAGTCCCTTTTACGATATGTTCCCGGTAGGCTGTAAGAGCACTGTGCACAGTGAGTTGTTTCTTAGCTTGCCATAGAGCTGGAAGCAAGATGCTTTAGGGCCTCTCTCCAGTTTGGATACAAGACTGGGCCTTGTGCATGGAAGCTCTAGGGCAATGTAGCACACCCAGAGCAGAAGTTCTACTTCAGCCACATGACGCCTGCCAAAAAACTGCGTTTCACAGGCCTTTGTAAGAGATGTTCTCGGTAGGCTGTAAGAGCACTGTGCACAGCGAGTTTTTTCTTAGCTTCCCAAATCGCTGGAAGCAAGATTCTTTAGGGCCTCTCTCCAGGTGGATACAAGGTAGGGCCTTGTGCATGGAAGGTCTAGGGCAATGCAGCACACCCAGAGCAGAAGTTCTACTTCATTCAGATCAGGCCTGCAAAGAAACTACTTTTCATGGGCCTTTGGAAGAGATGTTCCCGGTAGTCTGTAAGAGGAATGTGCAGAGCGAGTTGTTTCTTAGCTTCCCAAAGAGCTGGAAGCTAGATGCTTTGCTCCCAACTCGCCCTTTGGAAAGAAGACCGCACGTTGTGCCTTTCAGCTCTAGAGCAATGTAGCACACCCAGTGCAGAAGTTCTACTTCAGGCAGATCAGGCCTGCAAAGAAACTGCGTTTCACTGGCCTTTGTAAGAGATGTTCCGGTAGGCTGTAAGAATACTGTGCAGAGCGAGCTGTTTCTTACGTTCCCAAGGAGCTGGAAGCAAGATGCTTTGGGGCCTCTCTCCCCCTTTTATACAAGGCTGGTCCTTGTGCGGTGAAGCTCTAGGGCAATGTACAACACCCAGAGCAGGAGTCCTACTTCAGCCAGATCAGGCCTGCAAAGAAACTGCGTTTCACAGGCCTTTGGAAGAGATGTTCCCGGTAGGCTGTAAGAGCACTGTGCAGAGCGAGTTGTTTCTTAGCTTCCCAAAGAGCTGGAAGCAAGATGCTGTGGGGCCCAACTCGCCCTTTGGAAAGAAGCCTGCACGTTGTGCCTTTCAGCTCTAGGCCAATGTAGAACACCCAGAGCAGAAGTCCTACTTCAGCCAGATCAGGCCTGCAAAGAAACTGCGTTTCACAGGCCTTTGGAAGAGATGTTCCCGGTAGGCTGTAAGAGCACTGTGCAGAGCTAGTTGTTTCTTAGCTTCCCAAAGAGCTGGAAGCAAGATGCTGTGGGGCCCAAATCGCCCTTTGGAAAGAAGCCTGCACGTTGTGCATTTCAGCTCTAGGGCAATGTAGCACACCCAGAGCAGGAGTCCTACTTCAGCCAGGTCAGGCCTGGAAAGAAACTGCGTTTCACAGGCCTTTGGAAGAGATGTTCCCGGTAGGCTGTAAGAGCACTGTGCAGAGCGAGTTGTTTCTTAGCTTCCCAAAGAGCTGGAAGCAAGATGCTGTGGGGCCCAACTCGCCCTTTGGAAAGAAGCCTGCACGTTGCGCCTTTCAGCTCTAGGGCAATGTAGCACACCCAGAGCAGAAGTCCTACTTCAGCCAGATCAGGCCTGCAAAGAAACTGCGTTTCACAGGCCTTTGGAAGAGATGTTCCCGGTAGGCTGTAAGAGCACTGTGCAGAGCGAGTTGTTTCTTAGCTTCCCAAAGAGCTGGAAGCAAGATGCTGTGGGGCCCAACTCGCCCTTTGGAAAGAAGCCTGCACGTTGTGCCTTTCAGATCTAGGGCAATGTAGCACACCCAGAGCAGAAGTTCTACTTCAGCGAGATCAGGCCTGCAAAGAAACTGCTTTTCACGGGCCTTTGGAAGAGATGTTCCCGGTAGGCTGTAAGAGCACTGTGCAGAGCGAGTTGTTTCTTAGCTTCCCAAAGAGCTGGAAGCAAGATGCTGTGGGGCCCAACTCGCCCTTTGGAAAGAAGCCTGCACGTTGCGCCTTTCAGCTCTAGGGCAATGTAGCACACCCATAGCAGAAGTCTTACTTCAGCCAGATCAGGCCTGCCAAGAAATTGCATTTCACAGGCCTTTGGAAGAGATGTTTCCGGTAGGCTGTAAGAGCACTGTGCAGAGCGAGTTGTTTCTTAGCTTCCCAAAGAGCTACAAGCAAGATGCTGTGGGGCCCAACTTGCCCTTTGGAAAGAAGCCTGCACGTTGTGCCTTTCAGCTCTAGGGCAAGGTAGCACACCCAGAGCAGGAGTCCTACTTCAGCCAGATCAGGCCTGCAAAGAAACTGCGTTTCACAGTCCTTTGGAAGAGATGTTCCCGGTAGGCTGCAAGAGCACTGTGCAGAGCGAGTTGTTTCTTAGCTTCCCAAAGAGCTGGAAGCAAGATGCTGTGGGGCCCAACTCGCCCTTTGGAAAGAAGCCTGCTTGTTGTGCCTTTCATCTCTAGGGCAATGTAGAACACCCAGAGCAGAAGTCCTACTTCAGCCAGATCAGGCCTGCAAAGAAACTGCGTTTCACAGGCCTTTGGAAGAGATGTTCCCGGTGGGCTGTAAGAGCACTGTGCAGAGCGAGTTGTTTCTTAGCTTTCCAAAGAGCTGGAAGCAAGATGCTGTGGGGACCAACTCGCCCTTTGGAAAGAAGCCTGCACGTTGTGCCTTTCAGCTCTACGGCAATGTAGCACACCCAGAGCAGAAGTCCTACTTCAGCCAGATCAGGCCTGCAAAGAAACTGCGTTTCACAGGCCTTTGGAAGAGATGTTCCCGGTAGGCTGTAAGAGCACTGTGCAGAGCGAGTTGTTTCTTAGCTTCCCAAAGAGCTGGAAGCAAGATGCTGTGGGGCCCAACTCGCCCTTTCGAAGGAAGCCTGCACGTTGTGCCTTTCAGCTCTAGGGCAATGTAGCACACCCAGAGCAGAAGTCCTACTTCAGCCAGATCAGGCCTGCAAACAAACTGCGTTTCACAGGCCTTTGGAAGAGATGTTCCCGGTAGGCTGTAAGAGCACTGTGCAGAGCGACTTGTTTCTTAGCTTCCCAAAGAGCTGGAAGCAAGATGCTTTGGGGCACAACTCGCCCTTTGGAAAGAAGCCTGCACGTTGTGCCTTTCAGCTCTAGGGCAATGTAGCACACTCAGAGCAGAAGTCTTACTTCAGCCAGATCAGGCCTGCAAAGAAACTGCGTTTCTCAGGCCTTTGGAAGAGATGTTCCCGGTAGGCTGTAAGAGCACTGTGCAGAGCGAGTTGTTTCTTAGCTTCGCAAAGAGCTGGAAGCAAGATGCTGTGGGGCCCAACTCGCCCTTTGGAAAGAAGCCTGCACGTTGTGCCTTTCAGCTCTAGGACAATGTTGCACACCCAGAGCAGAAGTCCTACTTCAGCCAGATCAGGCCTGCAAAGAAACTGCATTTCACAGGCCTTTGGAAGAGATGTTCCCGGTAGGCTGTAAGAGCACTGTGCAGAGAGAGTTGTTTCTTAGCTTCCCAAAGAGCTGGAAGCAAGATGCTGTGGGGCCCAAATCGCCCTTTGGAAAGAAGCCTGCACGTTGTGCCTTTCAGCTCTAGGGCAATGTAGCACACCCAGAGCAGAAGTTCTACTTCAGCGAGATCAGGCCTGCAAAGAAAGAGCTTTTCACAGGCCTTTGGAAGAGATGTTCCCGGTAGGCAGTAAGAGCACTGTGCAGAGCGAGTTGTTTCTTAGCTTTCCAAAGAGCTGGAAGCAAGATGCTGTGGGGCCCAACTCGCCCTTTGGAAAGAAGCCTGCACGTTGGGCCTTTCAGCTCGAGGGCAATGTAGCACACCCAGAGCAGAAGTCCTACTTCAGCCAGATCAGGCCTGCAAAGAAACTGCGTTTCACAGGCCTTTTGAAGAGATGTTCCCTGTTGGCATTAAGAGCACTGTGCAGAGCGAGTTGTTTCTTAGCTTCCCAAAGGGCTGGAAGCAAGATGCTGTGGGGCCCAACTCGCCCTTTGGAAAGAGGCCTGCACGTTGTGCCTTTCAGCTGTAGGGCAATGTAGCACACCCAGAGAAGAAGTCCTACTTCAGCCAGATCAGGCATGCAAAGAAACTGCGTTTCACAGGCCTTTGGAAGAGATGTTCCCGGTAGGCTGTAAGAGCACTGTGCAGAGCGAGTTGTTTCTTAGCTTCCCAAAGAGCTGGAAGCAAGATGCTGTGGGACCCAACTCACCCTTAAGAAAGAAGCCTGCACGTTGTGCCTTTCAGCTCTAGGGCAATGTATCACACCCAGAGCAGAAGTCCTACTTCAGCCAGATCAGGCCTGCAAAGAAACTGCGTTTGACAGGCCTTTGGAAGAGATGTTCCCGGTAGGCTGTAAGAGCACTGTGCAGAGCGAGTTGTTTCTTAGCTTTCCAAAAAGCTGGAAGCAAGATGCTGTGGGGCGCAACACGCCCTTTGGAAAGAAGTCTGCACGTTGTGCCTTTCAGCTCTAGGGCAATGTAGCACACCCAGAGTATAAGTCCTACTTCAGCCAGATCAGGCCTGCAAAGAAACTGCGTTTCAGAGGCCTTTGGAAGAGATGTTCCCGGTAGGCTGTAAGAGCACTGTGCAGAGCGAGTTGTTTCTTAGCTTCCCAAAGAGCTGGAAGCAAGATGCTGTGGGGCCGAACTCGCCCTTTGGAAAGAAGCCTGCACGTTGTGCCTTTCTGCTCTTGGGCAATGTAGCACACACAGAGCAGGAGTCCTACTTCAGCCAGATCTGGCCTGCAAAGAAACTGCGTTTCACAGGCCTTTGGAAGAGATGATCCCGGGAGGCTGTAAGAGCACTGTGCAGAGCGAGTTGTTTCTTAGCTTCCCAAAGAGCTGGAAGGAAGATGCTGTGGGGCCCAACTCGCCCTTTTTAAAGAAGCCTGCACGTTGTGCCTTTCAGCTCTAGGGCAATGTAGCACACCCAGAGCAGAAGTCCTACTTCAGCCAGATCAGGCCTGCAAAGATAGTGCGTTTCACAAGCCTTTGGAAGAGATGTTCCCGGTAGGCTGTAAGAGAACTGTGCACAACGAGTGGTTTCTTATCTTCCCAAAGAGCTGGAAGCAAGATGCTGTGGGGCCCAACTCCACCTTTGGAAAGGAGCCTGCACGTTGTGCCTTTCAGCTCTATGGCAATGTAGCACACCCAGAGCAGGAGTCCTACTTGAGCCAGATCAGGCCTGCAAGGAAACTGCGTTTCACAGGCCTTTGGAGGAGATGTTCCCGGTAGGCTGTAAGAGCACTGTGCAGAGCGAGTTGTTTCTTAGCTTCCCAAAGAGCTTCAAGCATGATGCTGTGGGGCCGAACTCGCCCTTTGGAAAGAAGCCTGCACGTTGTGCCTTTCAGCTCTAGGGCAATGTAGCACACCCAGAGCAGGAGTCCTACTTCAGCCAGATCAGGCCTGCAAAGAAACTGCGTTTCACAGGCCTTTGGAAGAGATGTTCCCGGTAGGCTGTAAGAGCACTGTGCAGAGCGAGTTGTTTCTTAGCTTTCCAAAGAGCTGGAAGCAAGATGCTGTGGGGCCCAACTCGCCCTTTGGAAAGAAGCCTGCACGTTGTGCCTTCAGCTCAAGGACAAAGTAGCACACCCAGAGCAGGAGTCCTACTTCAGCCAGATCAGGCCTGCAAAGAAACTGCGTTTCACAGGCCTTTGGAAGAGATGTTCCCGGTAGGCTGTAAGAGCACTGTGCAGAGCGAGTTGTTTCTTAGCTTCCTAAAGAGCTGGAAGCAAGATGCTGTGGGGCCCAACTCGCCCTTTGGAAAGAAGCCTGCACATTGTGCCTTTCAGCTCTAGGGCAATGTAGCACAACCAGAGCAGAAGTCCTACTTCAGCCAGATCAGGCCTGCAAAGAAACTGCGTTTCACAGGTCTTTGGAAGAGATGTTCCCAGTAGGCTGTAAGAGCACTGTGCAGAGCGAGTTGTTTCTTATCTTCCCGAAGAGCTGGAAGCAAGATGCTGTGGGGCCCAACTCGCACTTTGGAAAGAAGCCTGCACGTTGTGCCTTTCAGCTCTAGGGCAATGTAGCACACCCAGAGCAGAAGTCCTACTTCAGCCAGATCAGGCCTGCAAAAGAAACTGCGTTTCACAGGCCTTTGGAAGAGATGTTCCCGGTTGGCTGTAAGAGCACTGTGCAGAGCGAGTTGTTTCTTAGCTTTCCAAAAAGCTGGAAGCAAGATGCTGTGGGGCGCAACTCGCCCTTTGGAAAGAAGTCTGCACGTTGTGCCTTTCAGCTCTAGGGCAATGTAGCACACCCAGAGCAGAAGTCCTACTTCAGCCAGATCAGGCCTGCAAAGAAACTGCGTTTCACAGGCCTTTGGAAGAGATGTTCCCGGTAGGCTGTAAGAGCACTGTGCAGAGCGAGTTGTTTCTTAGCTTCCCAAAGAGCTGGAAGCAAGATGCTGTGGGGCCGAACTCGCCCTTTGGAAAGAAGCCTGCACGTTGTGCCTTTCTGCTCTAGGGCAATGTAGCACAAACAGAGCAGGATTCCTACTTCAGCCAGATCAGGCCTGCAAAGAAACTGCGTTTCACAGGCCTTTGGAAGAGATGTTCCCGGTAGGCTGTAAGAGCACTGTGCAGAGCGAGTTGTTTCTTATCTTCCCAAAGAGCTGGAAGCAAGATGCTGTGGGGCCCAACTCGCCCTTTGGAAAGAAGCCTGCACGTTGTGCCTTTCAGCTCTAGGGAAATGTAGCACACCCAAGGAGAAGTTCTACTTCAGCGAGATGAGTCCTGCAAAGAAACTGCTGTTCACAGGCCTTTGGAAGAGATGTTCCCTGTAGGCTGTAAGAGCACTGTGCAGAGCGAGTTGTTTCTTAGCTTTCCAAAGAGCTGGAAGCAAGATGCTGTGGGGCCCAACTCGCCCTTTGGAAAGAAGCCTGCACGTTGTGCCTTTCAGCTCTAGGGCAATGTAGCACACCCAGAGCAGAAGTCCTACTTCAGCCAGATCAGGCCTGCAAAGAAACTGCGTTTCACAGGCTTTTGGAAGACACGTTCCCGGTAGGCTGTAAGAGCACTGTGCAGAGCGAGTTGTTTCTTAGCTTCCCTAAGAGCTGGAAGCAAGATGCTGTGGGGCCCAACTCGCCCTTTGGAAAGAAGCCTGCACATTGTGCCTTTCAGCTCTAGGGCAATGTAGCACACCCAGAGCAGAAGTCCTACTTCAGCCAGATCAGGCCTGCAAAGAAACTGCGTTTCACAGGCCTTTGGAAGAGATGTTCCCGGTAGGCTGTAAGAGCACTGTGCAGAGCGAGTTGATTCTTAGCTTCCCAAAGAGCTGGAAGAAAGATGCTGTGGGGCCCAACTCGCCCTTTGGAAAGAAGACGGCACGTTGTGCCTTTCAGCTCTAGGGCAATGTAGCACACCCAGAGCAGAAGTCCTACTTCAGCCAGATCAGGAGTGCAAAGAAACTGCGTTTCACAGGCCTTTGGAAGAGATGTTCCCGGTAGGCTGTAAGAGCACTGTGCAGAGCGAGTTGTGTCTTAGCTTCCCAAAGAGCTGGAAGCAAGATGCTGTGGGGCCCAACTCGCCCTTTGGAAAGAAGCCGGCACGTTGTGCCTTTCAGCTCTAGGGCAATGTAGCACACCCAGAGCAGAAGTCCTACTTCAGCCAGATCAGGCCTGCAAAGAAAGTGCGTTTCACAGGCCTTTGGAAGAGATGTTCCCGGTAGGCTGTAACAGCACTGTGCAGAGCGAGTTGTTTCTTAGCTTCCCAAAGAGCTGGAAGCAAGATGCTGTGGGGCCCAACTCGCCCTTTGGAAAGAAGCCTGCACTTTGAGCCTTTGAGCTCTGGGCAATGTAGCACACCCGGAGCAGAAGTCCTACTTCAGCCTGATCAGGCCTGCAAAGAAACTGTGTTTCACAGGCCTTTGGAAGAGATGTTCCCCGTAGGCTGTAAGAGCACTGTGCAGAGCGAGTTGTTTCTTAGCTTCCCAAAGAGCTGTAAGCAAGATGCTGTGGGGCCCAACTCGCCCTTTGGAAAGAAGCCTGCACGTTGTGCCTTTCAGCTCTAGGGCAATGTAGCACACCCAGAGCAGGAGTCCTACTTCAGCCAGATCAGGCCTGCAAAGAAACTGCGTTTCACAGGCCTTTGGAGGAGATGTTCCCGGTAGGCTGTAAGAGCACTGTGCAGAGCGAGTTGTTTCTTAGCTTCCCAAAGAGCTGGAAGCATGATGCTGTGGGGTCCAACTCGCCCTTTGGAATGAAGCCTGCACGTTGTGCCTTCAGCTCAAGGACAAAGTAGCACACCCAGAGCAGGAGTCCTACTTCAGCCAGATCAGGCCTGCAAAGAAACTGCGTTTGACAGGCCTTTGGAAGAGATGTTCCCGGTAGGCTGTAAGAGCACTGTGCAGAGCGAGTTGTTTCTTAGCTTCCCAAAGAGCTGGAAGCAAGATGCTGTGGGGCCCAACTCGCCCTTTGGAAAGAAGCCTGCACGTTGTGCCTTTCAGCTCTAGGGCAATGTAGCACAACCAGAGCAGAAGTCCAACTTCAGCCAGATCAGGCCTGCAAAGGAACTGCGTTTCACAGGTCTTTGGAAGAGATGTTCCCAGTAGGCTGTAAGAGCACTGTGCAGAGCGAGTTGTTTCTTATCTTCCCGAAGAGCTGGAAGCAAGATGCTGTGGGGCCCAACTCGCCCTTTGGAAAGAAGCCTGCATGTTGTGCCTGTCAGCTCTAGGGCAATGTAGCACAGCCAAGGAGAAGTTCTACTTCAGCGAGATGAGTCCTGCAAAGAAACTGCTGTTCACAGGCCTTTGGAAGAGATGTTCCCTGTAGGGTGTAAGAGCACTGTGCAGAGCGAGTTGTTTCTTAGCTTTCCAAAGAGCTGGAAGCAAGATGCTGTGGGGCCCAACTCGCCCTTTGGAAAGAAGCCTGCACGTTGTGCCTTTCAGCTCTAGGGCAAAGTAGCACACCCAGAGCAGAAGTCCTACTTCAGCCAGATCAGGCCTGCAAAGAAACTGCGTTTCACAGGCCTTTGGAAGAGATGTTCCCGGTAGGCTGTAAGAGCAGTGTGCAGAGCGAGTTGTTTCTTAGCTTCCCTAAGAGCTTGAAGCAAGATGCTGTGGGGCCCAACTCGCCCTTTGGAAAGAAGCCTGCACGTTGTGCCTTTGAGCTCTAGGGCAATGTAGCACACCCAGAGTAGAAGTCCTACTTCAGCCATATCAGGCCTGCAAAGAAACTGCGTTTCACCGGCCTTTGAAAGAGAAGTTCCCCGTAGGCTGTAAGAGCACTGTGCAGAGCGAGCTGTTTCTTAGCTTCCCAAAGAGCTGGAAGCAAGATGCTGTGAGGCCTAACTCACCCTTAGGAAAGAAGCCTGCACGTTGTGCCTTTCAGCTCTAGGGCAATGTAGCACACCCAGAGCAGAAGTCCTACTTCAGCCAGATCAGCCCTGCAAAGAAACTGCGTTTCACAGGCTTTTGGAAGAGATGTTCCCGGTAGGCTGTAAGAGCACTGTGCAGAGCGAGTTGTTTCTTAGCTTCCCAAAGAGCTAGAAGAAAGATGCTGTGGGGCCCAACTCGCCCTTTCGAAAGAAGCCTGCACGTTGTGCCTTTCAGCTCTAGGGCAATGTAGCACACCCAGAGCAGAAGTCCTACTTCAGCCAGATCAGGCCTGCAAAGAAACTGCGTTTCACAGGCCTTTGGAAGAGATGTTCCCGGTAGGCTGTGAGAGCACTGTGCAGAGCGAGTTGTTTCTTAGCCTCCCAAAGAGCTGGAAGCAAGATGCTGTTGGGCCCAACTCACCATTAGGAAAGGAGCCTGCACGTTGTGCCTTTCAGCTCTAGGGCAATGTAGCACACCCAGAGCAGAAGTCCTACTTCAGCCAGATCAGGCCTGAAAAGAAACTGCGTTTCATAGGCCTTTGGAAGAGATGTTCCCGGTAGGCTGTAAGAGCACTGTGCAGAGCGAGTTGTTTCTTAGCTTCCCAAAGAGCTGGAAGCAAGATGCTGTGGGGCCCAACTCGCCCTTTGGAAAGAAGCCGGCACGTTGTGCCTTTCAGCTCTAGGGAAATGTAGCACACCCAGAGCAGAAGTCCTACTTCAGCCAGATCAGGCCTGCAAAGAAACTGCGTTTCACAGGCCTTTGGAAGAGATGTTCCCGGTAGGCTGTAAGAGCACTGTGCAGAGCGAGTTGTTTCTTAGCTTCCCAAAGAGCTGGAAGCATGATGCTGTGCGGCCCAACTCGCCCTTTGGAAAGAAGCCTGCACTTTGAGCCTTTGAGCTCTGGGGAATGTAGCACACCCGGAGCAGAAGTCCTACTTCAGCCTGATCAGGCCTGCAAAGAAACTGTGTTTCACAGGCCTTTGGAAGAGATGTTCCCCGTAGGCTGTAAGAGCACTGTGCAGAGCGAGTTGTTTCTTAGCTTCCCAAAGAGCTGTAAGCAAGATGCTGTGGGGCCCAACTCGCCCTTTCGAAAGAAGCCTGCACGTTGTGCCTTTCAGCTCTAGGGCAATGTAGCACACCCAGAGCAGAAGTCCTACTTCAGCCAGATCAGGCCTGCAAAGAAACTGCGTTTCACAGGCCTTTGGAGGAGATGTTCCCGGTAGGCTGTAAGAGCACTGTGCAGAGCGAGTTGTTTCTTATCTTCCCGAAGAGCTGGAAGAAAGATGCTGTGGGGCCCAACTCGCCCTTTGGAAAGAAGCCTGCACGTTGTGCCTTTCAGCTCTAGGGCAATGTAGCACACCCAAGGAGAAGTTCTACTTCAGCGAGATGAGTCCTGCAAAGAAACTGCTGTTCACAGGCCTTTGGAAGAGATGTTCCCTGTAGGCTGTAAGAGCACTGTGCAGAGCGAGTTGTTTCTTAGCTTTCCAAAGAGCTGGAAGCAAGATGCTGTGGGGCCCAACTCGCCCTTTGGAAAGAAGCCTGCACGTTGTGCCTTTCAGCTCCAGGGCAATGTAGCACACCCAGAGCAGAAGTCCTACTTCAGCCAGATCAGGCCTGCAAAGAAACTCCGTTTGACAGGCCTTTGGAAGAGATGTTCCCGGTAGGCTGTAAGAGCACTGTGCAGAGCGAGTTGTTTCTTAGCTTCCCAAAGAGCTGGAAGCAAGATGCTGTGGGGCCCAACTCGCCCTTTGGAAAGGAGCCTGCACGTTGTGCCTTTGAGCTCTAGGGCAATGTAGCACACCCAGAGTAGAAGTCCTACTTCAGCCATATCAGGCCTGCAAAGAAACTGCGTTTAACCGGCCTTTGAAAGAGAAGTTCCCGGTAGGCTGTAAGAGCACTGTGCAGAGCGAGTTGTTTCTTAGCTTCCCTAAGAGCTTGAAGCAAGATGCTTTGGGGCCCAACTCGCCCTTTGGAAAGAAGCCTGCACGTTGTGCCTTTCAGCTCTAGGCAATGTAGCACACCCAGAGCAGAGGTCCTACTTCAGCCAGACCAGGCCTGCAAAGAAACTGCGTTTCACAGGCCTTTGGAAGAGATGTTCCCGGGAGGCTGTAAGAGCACTGTGCAGAGCGAGTTGTTTCTTAGCTTCCCAAAGAGCTGGAAGCAAGATGCTGTGGGGCCCAACTCGCCCTTTGGAAAGAAGCCTGCACGTTGTGCCTTTCAGCTCTAGGGCAATATAGCACACCCAGAGCAGAAGTTCTACTTCAACCAGATCAGGCCTGCAAAGAAACTGCTTTTCACGGGCCTTTGGAAGAGATGTTCCCGGTAGGCTGTAAGAGCACTGTGCAGAGCGAGTTGTTTCTTAGCTTCCCAAAGAGCTGGAAGCAAGATGCTGTGGGGCCCAACTCGCCCTTTGGAAACAAGCCTGCACGTTGTGCCTTTCAGCTCTAGGGCAATGTAGCACACCCAGAGCAGAAGTCCTACTTCAGCCAGATCAGGCCTGCAAAGAAACTGCGTTTCACAGGCCTTTGGAAGAGATGTTCCCGGTAGGCTGTAAGAGCACTGTGCAGAGCGAGTTGTTTCTTAGCTTCCCAAAGAGCTGAAAGCAAGATGCTGTGGGGCCCAACTCGCCCTTTGGAAAGAAGCCTGCACGTTGTGCCTTTCAGCTCTAGGGCAATGTAGCACACCCAGAGAAGAAGTCCTACTTCAGCCAGATCAGGCCTGCAAAGAAACTGCGTTTCACAGGCCTTTGGAAGAGATGTTCCCGGTAGGCTTTAAGAGCACTGTGCAGAGCGAGTTGTTTCTTAGCTTCCCAAAGAGCTGGAAGCAAGATGCTGTTGGGCCCAACTCGCCCTTTGGAAAGAAGCCTGCACGTTGTGCCTTTCATCTCTAGGCAATGTGGCACACCCAGAGCAGAAGTCCTACTTCAGCCAGATCAGGCCTGCAAAGAAACTGCGTTTCACAGGCCTTTGGAAGAGATGTTCCCGGTAGGCTGTAAGAGCACTGTGCAGAGCGAGTTGTTTCTTAGCTTCCCAAAGAGCTGGAAGCAAGATGCTGTGGGGCCCAACTCGCCCTTTGGAAAGAAGCCTGTTCGTTGTGCCTTTCAGCTCTAGGGCAATGTAGCACACCCAGAGCAGGAGTCCTACTACAGCCAGGTCAGGCCAGCAAAGAAACTGCGTTTCACAGGCCTTTGGAAGAGATGTTCCCGGTAGGCTGTAAGAGCACTGTGCAGAGCGAGTTGTTTCTTAGCTTCCCAAAGAGCTGGAAGCAAGATGCTGTGGGGCCCAACTCGCCCTTTGGAAAGAAGCCGGCACGTTGTGCCTTTCAGCTCTAGGGCAATGTAGCACACCCAGAGCAGAAGTCCTACTTCAGCCAGATCAGGCCTGCAAAGAAACTGCGTTTCACAGGCCTTTGGAAGAGATGTTCCCGGTAGGCTGTAAGAGCACTGTGCAGAGCGAGTTGTTTCTTAGCTTCCCAAAGAGCTGGAAGCAAGATGCTGTGGGGCCAAACTCGCCCTTTGGAAAGAAGCCTGCACGTTGTGCCTTTCAGCTCTAGGGCAATGTAGCACACCCAGAGCAGAAGTTCTACTTCAGCCAGATCAGGCCTGCAAAGAATCTGCTTTTCACGGGCCTTTGGAAGAGATGTTCCCGGTAGGCTGTAAGAGCACTGTGCAGAGCGAGTTGTTTCTTAGCTTCCCAAAGAGCTGGAAGCAAGATGCTGTGGGGCCCAACTCGCCCTTTGGAAAGAAGCCTGCACGTTGAGCCTTTCAGCTCTAGGGCAATGTAGCACACCCAGAGCAGAAGTCCTACTTCAGCCAGATCAGGCCTGCAAAGAAACTGCGTTTCACAGGCCTTTGGAAGAGATGTTCCCGGTAGGCTGTAAGAGCACTGTGCAGAGCGAGTTGTTTCTTAGCTTCCCAAAGAGCTGGAAGCAAGATGCTGTGGGGCCCAACTCGCCCTTTGGAAAGAAGCCTGCACGTTGTGCCTTTCAGCTCTAGGGCAATGTAGCACACCCAGAGCAGAAGTTCTACTTCAGCGAGATCAGGCCTGCAAAGAAACTGCTTTTCACGGGCCTTTGGAAGAGATGTTCCCGGTAGGCTGTAAGAGCACTGTGCAGAGCGAGTTCTTTCTTAGCTTTCCAAAGAGCTGGAAGCAAGATGCTGTGGGGCCCAACTCGCCCTTTGGAAAGAAGCCTGCACGTTGTGCCTTTCAGCTCTAGGCCAATGTAGAACACCCAGAGCAGAAGTTCTACTTCAGCCAGATCAGGCCTGCAAAGAAACTGCTTTTCACGGTCCTTTGGAAGAGTTGTTCCCGGTAGGCTGTAAGAGCACTGTGCAGAGCGAGTTGTTTCTTAGATTCCCAAAGAGCTGGAATCAAGATGCTTTGGGGCGTATCTCCGTCTTTGTAAATGATTCAGCACTTTGTGCCTTTCAGCTCTAGGTCAATGTAGCACACCCAGAGCAGAAGTTCTACTTCAGCCAGATCAGGCCTGCAAGGAAAACTGCGTTTCACAGGCCTTTGGAAGAGATGTTCCCCATAGGCTGTAAGAGCACTGTGCAGAGCGAGTTGTTTCTTAGCTTCCCAAAGAGCTGGAAGCAAGATGCTGTGGGGCCCAACTCGCCCTTTGGAAACAAGCCTGCACGTTGCGCCTTTCAGCTCTAGGGCAATGTAGCACACCCATAGCAGAAGTCCTACTTCAGCCAGATCAGGCCTGCCAAGAAATTGCGTTTCACAGGCCTTTGGAAGAGATGTTTCCGGTAGGCTGTAAGAGCACTGTGCAGAGCGAGTTGTTTCTTAGCTTCCCAAAGAGCTGGAAGCAAGATGCTGTGGGGCCCAACTCGCCCTTTGGAAAGAAGCCTGCACGTTGTGCCTTTCAGCTCTAGGGCAATGTAGCACACCCAGAGCAGAAGTCCTACTTCAGCCAGATCAGGCCTGCAAAGAAACTGCGTTTCACAGGCCTTTGGAAGAGATGTTCCCGGTAGGCTGTAAGAGCACTGTGCAGAGCGAGTTGTTTCTTAGCTTCCTAAAGAGCTGGAAGCAAGATGCTGTGGGGCCCAGCTCGCCCTTTGGAAAGAAGCCTGCACATTGTGCCTTTCAGCTCTAGGGCAATGTAGCACACCCAGAGCAGAAGTGCTACTTCAGCAAGATCAGGCCTGCAAAGAAACTGCGTTTCACAGGCCTTTGGAAGAGATGTTCCCGGTAGGCTGTAAGAGCACTGTGCAGAGCGAGTTGTTTCTTAGCTTCCCAAAGAGCTGGAAGCAAGATGCTGTGGGGCCCAACTCGCCCTTTGGAAAGAGGCCTGCACGTTGTGCCTTTCAGCTCTAGGGCAATGTAGCACACCCAGAGCAGAAGTCCTACTTCAGCCAGATCAGGCCTGCAAAGAAACTGCGTTTCACAGGCCTTTGGAAGAGATGTTCCCGGTAGGCTGTAACAGCACTGCGCAGAGCGAGTTGTTTCTTAGCTTCCCAAAGAGCTGGAAGCAAGATGCTGTGGGACCCAACTCGCCCTTTGGAAAGAAGCCTACACATTGTGCCTTTCAGCTCTAGGGCAATGTAGCACACCCAGAGGAGAAGTCCTACTTCAGCCAGATCAGGCCTGCAAAGAAACTGCGTTTCACAGGCCTTTGGAAGAGATGTTCCCGGTAGGCTTTAAGAGCACTGTGCAGCCGAGTTGTTTCTTAGCTTCCCAAAGAGCTGGAAGCAAGATGCTGTGGGGCCCAACTCGCCCTTTGGAAAGAAGCCTGCACGTTGTGCCTTTCAGCTCTAGACAATGTGGCACACCCAGAGCAGAAGTCCTACTTCAGCCAGATCAGGCCTGCAAAGAAACTGCGTTTCACAGGCCTTTGGAAGAGATGTTCCCGGTAGGCTGTAAGAGCACTGTGCAGAGCGAGTTGTTTCTTAGCTTCCCAAAGAGCTGGAAGCAAGATGCTGTGGGGCCCAACTCGCCCTTTGGAAAGAAGCCTGTTCGTTGTGCCTTTCAGCTCTAGGGCAATGTAGCACACCCAGAGCAGGAGTCCTACTACAGCCAGGTCAGGCCAGCAAAGAAACTGCGTTTCACAGGCCTTTGGAAGAGATGTTCCCGGTAGGCTGTAAGAGCACTGTGCAGAGCGAGTTGTTTCTTAGCTTCCCAAAGAGCTGGAAGCAAGATGCTGTGGGGCCCAACTCGCCCTTTGGAAAGAAGCCGGCACGTTGTGCCTTTCAGCTCTAGGGCAATGTAGCACACCCAGAGCAGAAGTCCTACTTCAGCCAGATCAGGCCTGAAAAGAAACTGCGTTTCACAGGCCTTTGGAAGAGATGTTCCCGGTAGGCTGTAAGAGCACTGTGCAGAGCGACTTGTTTCTTAGCTTCCCAAAGAGCTGGAAGCAAGATGCTGTGGGGCCAAACTCGCCCTTTGGAAAGAAGCCTGCACGTTGTGCCTTTCAGCTCTAGGGCAATGTAGCACACCCAGAGCAGAAGTTCTACTTCAGCCAGATCAGGCCTGCAAAGAATCTGCTTTTCACGGGCCTTTGGAAGAGATGTTCCCGGTAGGCTGTAAGAGCACTGTGCAGAGCGAGTTGTTTCTTAGCTTCCCAAAGAGCTGGAAGCAAGATGCTGTGGGGCCCAACTCGCCCTTTGGAAAGAAGCCTGCACGTTGTGCCTTTCAGCTCTAGGGCAATGTAGCACACCCAGAGCAGAAGTCCTACTTCAGCCAGATCAGGCCTGCAAAGAAACTGCGTTTCACAGGCCTTTGGAAGAGATGTTCCCGGTAGGCTGTAAGAGCACTGTGCAGAGCGAGTTGTTTCTTAGCTTCCCAAAGAGCTGGAAGCAAGATGCTGTGGGGCCCAACTCGCCCTTTGGAAAGAAGCCTGCACGTTGTGCCTTTCAGCTCTAGGGCAATGTAGCACACCCAGAGCAGAAGTTCTACTTCAGCGAGATCAGGCCTGCAAAGAAACTGCTTTTCACGGGCCTTTGGAAGAGATGTTCCCGGTAGGCTGTAAGAGCACTGTGCAGAGCGAGTTCTTTCTTAGCTTTCCAAAGAGCTGGAAGCAAGATGCTGTGGGGCCCAACTCGCCCTTTGGAAAGAAGCCTGCACGTTGTGCCTTTCAGCTCTAGGCCAATGTAGAACACCCAGAGCAGAAGTTCTACTTCAGCCAGATAAGGCCTGCAAAGAAACTGCTTTTCACGGGCCTTTGGAAGAGTTGTTCCCGGTAGGCGGTAAGAGCACTGTGCAGAGCGAGTTGTTTCTTAGCTTCCCAAAGAGCTGGAAGCAAGATGCTGTGGGGCCCAACTCGCCCTTTGGAAAGAAGCCTGCACGTTGTGCCTTTCAGCTCTAGGCAATGTAGCACACCCAGAGCAGAAGTCCTACTTCAGCCAGATCAGGCCTGCAAAGAAACTCCGTTTCACAGGCCTTTGGAAGAGATGTTCCCGGTAGGCTGTAAGAGCACTGTGCAGGGCGAGTTGTTTCTTATCTTCCCAAAGAGCTGGAAGCAAGATGCTGTGAGGCCCAGCTCGCCCTTTGGCAAGAAGCCTGCACGTTGTGCCTTTCAGCTCTAGGGCAATGTAGCACACCCAGAGCAGAAGTCCTACTTCAGCCAGATCAGGCCTGCAAAGAAACTGCATTTCACAGGCCTTTGGAAGAGATGTTCCCGATAGGCTGTAAGAGCACTGTGCAGAGCGAGTTGTTTCTTAGCTTCCCAAAGAGCTGGAAGCAAGATGCTGTGGGGCCCAGCTCGCCCTTTGGAAAGAAGCCTGCACGTTGTGCCTTTCAGCTCTGGGGCAAGGTAGCACACCCAGAGCAGAAGTCCTACTTCAGCCAGACCAGGCCTGCAAAGAAACTGCGTTTCTCAGGCCTTTGGAAGAGATGTTCTCGGTAGGCTGTAAGAGCACTGTGCAGAGCGAGTTGTTTCTTAGCTTCCAAAAGTGCTGGAAGCAAGATGCTGTGGGGCCCAACTCGCCCTTTTTAAAGAAGCCTGCACGTTGTGCCTATCAGCTCTAGGGCAATGTAGCACACCCAGAGCAGAAGTCCTACTTCAGCCCGATCAGGCCAGCAAAGAAACTGCGTTTCACAGGCCTTTGGAAGAGATGTTCCCGGTAGGCTGTAAGAGCACTGTGCAGAGCGAGTTGTTTCTTAGCTTCCCAAAGAGCTGGAAGCAAGATGCTGTGGGGCCCAACTCGCCCTTTGGAAAGAAGCCTGCACGTTGCGCCTTTCAGCTCTAGGGCAATGTAGCACACCCAGAGCAGGAGTCCTACTTCAGCCAGATCAGGCCTGCAAAGAAACTGCGTTTCACAGGCCTTTGGAAGAGATGTTCCCGGTAGGCTGCAAGAGCACTGTGCAGAGCGAGTTGTTTCTTAGCTTCCCAAAGAGCTGGAAGCAGGATGCTGTGGGGCCCAACTCGCCCTTTGGAAAGAAGCCTGCACGTTGTGACTTTCAGCTCTAGGGCAATGTAGCACACCCAGAGCAGAAGTCCTACTTCAGCCAGATCAGGCCTGCAAAGAAACTGCGTTTCACGGGCCTTTGGAAGAGATGTTCCCGGTAGGCTGTAAGAGCACTGTGCAGAGCGAGTTGTTTCTCAGCTTCCCAAAGAGCTGGAAGCAAGATGCTGTGGGGCCCAACTCGCCCTTTGGAAAGAAGCCTGCACGTTGTGCCTTTCAGCTCTAGGGCAATGTAGCACACCCAGAGCAGAAGTCCTACTTCAGCCAGATCAGGCCTGCAAAGAAACTGCGTTTCACAGGCCTTTGGAAAAGATGTTCCCGGTAGGCTGTAAGAGCACTGTGCAGAGCGAGTTGTTTCTTAGCTTCCCAAAGAGCTGGAAGCAAGATGCTGTGGGGCCCAACTCGCCCTTTGGAAAGAAGCCTGCAAGTTGCGCCTTTCAGGTCTAGGGCAATGTAGCACACCCAGAGCAGAATTCCTACTTCAGCCAGATCAGGCCTGCAAAGAAACTGCGTTTCACAGGCCTTTTGAAGAGATGTTCCCGGTAGGCTGTAAGAGCACTGTGCAGAGCGAGTTGTTTCTTAGCTTCCCAAAGAGCTGGAAGCAAGATGCTGTGGGGCCCAGCTCGCCCTTTGGCAAGAAGCCTGCACGTTGTGCCTTTCAGCTCTAGGGCAATGTAGCACACACAGAGCAGGAGTCCTACTTCAGCCAGATCAGGCCTGCAAAGAAACTGCGTTTGACAGGCCTTTGGAAGAGATGTTCCCGGTAGGCTGTAAGAGCACTGTGCAGAGCGAGTTGTTCCTTAGCTTCCCAAAGAGCTGGAAGCAAGATGCTGTGGGGCATAACTCGCCCTTTGGAAAGAAGCCTGCACGTTGCGCCTTTCATCTCTAGGGCAATGTAGCACACCCATAGCAGAAGTCCTACTTCAGCCAGATCAGGCCTGCAAAGAAACTGCGTTTCACAGGCCTTTGGAAGACATGTTCCCGGTAGGCTGTAAGAGCACTGTGCAGAGCGAGTTGTTTCTTAGATTCCCAAAGAGCTGGAATCAAGATGCTTTGGGGCGTATCTCCGTCTTTGTAAATGATTCAGCACTTTGTGCCTTTCAGCTCTAGGTCAATGTAGCACACCCAGAGCAGAAGTTCTACTTCAGCCAGATCAGGCCTGCAAGGAAAACTGCGTTTCACAGGCCTTTGGAAGAGATGTTCCCCATAGGCTGTAAGAGCACTGTGCAGAGCGAGTTGTTTCTTAGCTTCCCAAAGAGCTGGAAGCAAGATGCTGTGGGGCCCAACTCGCCCTTTGGAAAGAAGCCTGCACGTTGCGCCTTTCAGCTCTAGGGCAATGTAGCACACCCATAGCAGAAGTCCTACTTCAGCCAGATCAGGCCTGCCAAGAAATTGCGTTTCACAGGCCTTTGGAAGAGATGTTTCCGGTAGGCTGTAAGAGCACTGTGCAGAGCGAGTTGTTTCTTAGCTTCCCAAAGAGCTGGAAGCAAGATGCTGTGGGGCCCAACTCGCCCTTTGGAAAGAAGCCTTCACGTTGTGCCTTTCCGCTCTAGGGCAATGTAGCACACCCAGAGCAGAAGTCCTACTTCAGCCAGATCAGGCCTGCAAAGAAACTGCGTTTCATAGGCCTTTGGAAGAGATGTTCCCGGTAGGCTGTAAGAGCACTGTGCAGAGCGAGTTGTTTCTTAGCTTCCTAAAGAGCTGGAAGCAAGATGCTGTGGGGCCCAGCTCGCCCTTTGGAAAGAAGCCTGCACATTGTGCCTTTCAGCTCTAGGGCAATGTAGCACACCCACAGCAGAAGTGCTACTTCAGCAAGATCAGGCCTGCAAAGAAACGGCGTTTCACAGGCCTTTGGAAGAGATGTTCCCGGTAGGCTGTAAGAGCACTGTGCAGAGCGAGTTGTTTCTTAGCTTCCCAAAGAGCTGGAAGCAAGATGCTGTGGGGCCCAACTCGCCCTTTGGAAAGAGGCCTGCACGTTGTGCCTTTCAGCTCTAGGGCAATGTAGCACACCCAGAGCAGAAGTCCTACTTCAGCCAGATCAGGCCTGCAAAGAAACTGCGTTTCACAGGCCTTTGGAAGAGATGTTCCCGGTAGGCTGTAAGAGCACTGTGCAGAGCGAGCTGTTTCTTAGCTTCCCAAAGAGCTGGAAGCAAGATGCTGTGGGGCCAAACTCGCCCTTTGGAAAGAAGCCTGCACGTTGTGCCTTTCAGCTCTAGGGCAATGTAGCACACCCACAGCAGAAGTTCTACTTCAGCCAGATCAGGCCTGCAAAGAAACTGCTTTTCACGGGCCTTTGGAAGAGATGTTCCCGGTAGGCTGTAAGAGCACTGTGCAGAGCGAGTTGTTTCTTAGCTTCCCAAAGAGCTGGAAGCAAGATGCTGTGGGGCCCAACTCGCCCTTTGGAAAGAAGCCTGTACGTTGAGCCTTTCAGCTCTAGGGCAATGTAGCACACCCAGAGCAGAAGTCGTACTTCAGCCAGATCAGGCCTGCAAAGAAACTGCGTTTCACAGGCCTTTGGAAGAGATGTTCCCGGTAGGCTGTAAGAGCACTGTGCAGAGCGAGTTGTTTCTTAGCTTCCCAAAGAGCTGGAAGCAAGATGCTGTGGGGCCCAACTCGCCCTTTGGAAAGAAGCCTGCACGTTGTGCCTTTCAGCTCTAGGGCAATGTAGCACACCCAGAGCAGAAGTTCTACTTCAGCGAGATCAGGCCTGCAAAGAAACTGCTTTTCACGGGCCTTTGGAAGAGATGTTCCCGGTAGGCTGTAAGAGCACTGTGCAGAGCGAGTTGTTTCTTAGCTTCCCAAAGAGCTGGAAGCAAGATGCTGTGGGGCCCAGCTCGCCCTTTGGCAAGAAGCCTGCACGTTGTGCCTTTCAGCTCTAGGGCAATGTAGCACACACAGAGCAGAAGTCCTAGTTCAGCCAGGTCAGGCCTGCAAAGAAACTGCGTTTCACAGGCCTTTGGAAGAGATGTTCCCGGTAGGCTGTAAGAGCACTGTGCAGAGCGAGTTGTTTCTTAGCTTCCCAAAGAGCTGGAAGCAAGATGCTGTGGGGCATAACTCGCCCTTTGGAAAGAAGCCTGCACGTTGCGCCTTTCAGCTCTAGGGCAATGTAGCACACCCATAGCAGAAGTCCTACTTCAGCCAGATCAGGCCTGCAAAGAAACTGCGTTTCACAGGCCTTTGGAAGAGATGTTCCCGGTAGGCTGTAAGAGCACTGTGCAGAGCGAGTTGTTTCTTAGATTCCCAAAGAGCTGGAATCAAGATGCTTTGGGGCGTATCTCCGTCTTTGTAAATGATTCAGCACTTTGTGCCTTTCAGCTCTAGGTCAATGTAGCACACCCAGAGCAGAAGTTCTACTTCAGCCAGATCAGGCCTGCAAGGAAAACTGCGTTTCACAGGCCTTTGGAAGAGATGTTCCCCATAGGCTGTAAGAGCACTGTGCAGAGCGAGTTGTTTCTTAGCCTCCCAAAGAGCTGGAAGCAAGATGCTGTTGGGCCCAACTCACCATTAGGAAAGGAGCCTGCACGTTGTGCCTTTCAGCTCTAGGGCAATGTAGCACACCCAGAGCAGAAGTCCTACTTCAGCCAGATCAGGCCTGAAAAGAAACTGCGTTTCATAGGCCTTTGGAAGAGATGTTCCCGGTAGGCTGTAAGAGCACTGTGCAGAGCGAGTTGTTTCTTAGCTTCCCAAAGAGCTGGAAGCAAGATGCTGTGGGGCCCAACTCGCCCTTTGGAAAGAAGCCGGCACGTTGTGCCTTTCAGCTCTAGGGAAATGTAGCACACCCAGAGCAGAAGTCCTACTTCAGCCAGATCAGGCCTGCAAAGAAACTGCGTTTCACAGGCCTTTGGAAGAGATGTTCCCGGTAGGCTGTAAGAGCACTGTGCAGAGCGAGTTGTTTCTTAGCTTCCCAAAGAGCTGGAAGCATGATGCTGTGCGGCCCAACTCGCCCTTTGGAAAGAAGCCGGCACGTTGTGCCTTTCAGCTCTAGGGCAATGTAGCACACCCAGAGCAGAAGTCCTACTTCAGCCAGATCAGGCCTGAAAAGAAACTGCGTTTCACAGGCCTTTGGAAGAGATGTTCCCGGTAGGCTGTAAGAGCACTGTGCAGAGCGACTTGTTTCTTAGCTTCCCAAAGAGCTGGAAGCAAGATGCTGTGGGGCCAAACTCGCCCTTTGGAAAGAAGCCTGCACGTTGTGCCTTTCAGCTCTAGGGCAATGTAGCACACCCAGAGCAGAAGTTCTACTTCAGCCAGATCAGGCCTGCAAAGAATCTGCTTTTCACGGGCCTTTGGAAGAGATGTTCCCGGTAGGCTGTAAGAGCACTGTGCAGAGCGAGTTGTTTCTTAGCTTCCCAAAGAGCTGGAAGCAAGATGCTGTGGGGCCCAACTCGCCCT
Source organism: Equus caballus (assembly GCF_041296265.1). NCBI lineage: Eukaryota > Metazoa > Chordata > Mammalia > Perissodactyla > Equidae > Equus > Equus caballus. The sequence continues at coordinate 71,736,059 of NC_091684.1, forward strand.
TTGGAAAGAAGCCTGCACGTTGTGCCTTTCAGCTCTAGGGCAATGTAGCACACCCAGAGCAGAAGTCCTACTTCAGCCAGATCAGGCCTGCAAAGAAACTGCGTTTCACAGGCCTTTGGAAGAGATGTTCCCGGTAGGCTGTAAGAGCACTGTGCAGAGCGAGTTGTTTCTTAGCTTCCCAAAGAGCTGGAAGCAAGATGCTGTGGGGCCCAACTCGCCCTTTGGAAAGAAGCCTGCACGTTGTGCCTTTCAGCTCTAGGGCAATGTAGCACACCCAGAGCAGAAGTTCTACTTCAGCGAGATCAGGCCTGCAAAGAAACTGCTTTTCACGGGCCTTTGGAAGAGATGTTCCCGGTAGGCTGTAAGAGCACTGTGCAGAGCGAGTTCTTTCTTAGCTTTCCAAAGAGCTGGAAGCAAGATGCTGTGGGGCCCAACTCGCCCTTTGGAAAGAAGCCTGCACGTTGTGCCTTTCAGCTCTAGGCCAATGTAGAACACCCAGAGCAGAAGTTCTACTTCAGCCAGATAAGGCCTGCAAAGAAACTGCTTTTCACGGGCCTTTGGAAGAGTTGTTCCCGGTAGGCGGTAAGAGCACTGTGCAGAGCGAGTTGTTTCTTAGCTTCCCAAAGAGCTGGAAGCAAGATGCTGTGGGGCCCAACTCGCCCTTTGGAAAGAAGCCTGCACGTTGTGCCTTTCAGCTCTAGGCAATGTAGCACACCCAGAGCAGAAGTCCTACTTCAGCCAGATCAGGCCTGCAAAGAAACTCCGTTTCACAGGCCTTTGGAAGAGATGTTCCCGGTAGGCTGTAAGAGCACTGTGCAGGGCGAGTTGTTTCTTATCTTCCCAAAGAGCTGGAAGCAAGATGCTGTGAGGCCCAGCTCGCCCTTTGGCAAGAAGCCTGCACGTTGTGCCTTTCAGCTCTAGGGCAATGTAGCACACCCAGAGCAGAAGTCCTACTTCAGCCAGATCAGGCCTGCAAAGAAACTGCATTTCACAGGCCTTTGGAAGAGATGTTCCCGATAGGCTGTAAGAGCACTGTGCAGAGCGAGTTGTTTCTTAGCTTCCCAAAGAGCTGGAAGCAAGATGCTGTGGGGCCCAGCTCGCCCTTTGGAAAGAAGCCTGCACGTTGTGCCTTTCAGCTCTGGGGCAAGGTAGCACACCCAGAGCAGAAGTCCTACTTCAGCCAGACCAGGCCTGCAAAGAAACTGCGTTTCTCAGGCCTTTGGAAGAGATGTTCTCGGTAGGCTGTAAGAGCACTGTGCAGAGCGAGTTGTTTCTTAGCTTCCAAAAGTGCTGGAAGCAAGATGCTGTGGGGCCCAACTCGCCCTTTTTAAAGAAGCCTGCACGTTGTGCCTATCAGCTCTAGGGCAATGTAGCACACCCAGAGCAGAAGTCCTACTTCAGCCCGATCAGGCCAGCAAAGAAACTGCGTTTCACAGGCCTTTGGAAGAGATGTTCCCGGTAGGCTGTAAGAGCACTGTGCAGAGCGAGTTGTTTCTTAGCTTCCCAAAGAGCTGGAAGCAAGATGCTGTGGGGCCCAACTCGCCCTTTGGAAAGAAGCCTGCACGTTGCGCCTTTCAGCTCTAGGGCAATGTAGCACACCCAGAGCAGGAGTCCTACTTCAGCCAGATCAGGCCTGCAAAGAAACTGCGTTTCACAGGCCTTTGGAAGAGATGTTCCCGGTAGGCTGCAAGAGCACTGTGCAGAGCGAGTTGTTTCTTAGCTTCCCAAAGAGCTGGAAGCAGGATGCTGTGGGGCCCAACTCGCCCTTTGGAAAGAAGCCTGCACGTTGTGACTTTCAGCTCTAGGGCAATGTAGCACACCCAGAGCAGAAGTCCTACTTCAGCCAGATCAGGCCTGCAAAGAAACTGCGTTTCACGGGCCTTTGGAAGAGATGTTCCCGGTAGGCTGTAAGAGCACTGTGCAGAGCGAGTTGTTTCTCAGCTTCCCAAAGAGCTGGAAGCAAGATGCTGTGGGGCCCAACTCGCCCTTTGGAAAGAAGCCTGCACGTTGTGCCTTTCAGCTCTAGGGCAATGTAGCACACCCAGAGCAGAAGTCCTACTTCAGCCAGATCAGGCCTGCAAAGAAACTGCGTTTCACAGGCCTTTGGAAAAGATGTTCCCGGTAGGCTGTAAGAGCACTGTGCAGAGCGAGTTGTTTCTTAGCTTCCCAAAGAGCTGCAAGCAAGATGCTGTGGGGCCCAACTCGCCCTTTGGAAAGAAGCCTGCAAGTTGCGCCTTTCAGGTCTAGGGCAATGTAGCACACCCAGAGCAGAATTCCTACTTCAGCCAGATCAGGCCTGCAAAGAAACTGCGTTTCACAGGCCTTTTGAAGAGATGTTCCCGGTAGGCTGTAAGAGCACTGTGCAGAGCGAGTTGTTTCTTAGCTTCCCAAAGAGCTGGAAGCAAGATGCTGTGGGGCCCAGCTCGCCCTTTGGCAAGAAGCCTGCACGTTGTGCCTTTCAGCTCTAGGGCAATGTAGCACACACAGAGCAGGAGTCCTACTTCAGCCAGATCAGGCCTGCAAAGAAACTGCGTTTGACAGGCCTTTGGAAGAGATGTTCCCGGTAGGCTGTAAGAGCACTGTGCAGAGCGAGTTGTTCCTTAGCTTCCCAAAGAGCTGGAAGCAAGATGCTGTGGGGCATAACTCGCCCTTTGGAAAGAAGCCTGCACGTTGCGCCTTTCATCTCTAGGGCAATGTAGCACACCCATAGCAGAAGTCCTACTTCAGCCAGATCAGGCCTGCAAAGAAACTGCGTTTCACAGGCCTTTGGAAGACATGTTCCCGGTAGGCTGTAAGAGCACTGTGCAGAGCGAGTTGTTTCTTAGATTCCCAAAGAGCTGGAATCAAGATGCTTTGGGGCGTATCTCCGTCTTTGTAAATGATTCAGCACTTTGTGCCTTTCAGCTCTAGGTCAATGTAGCACACCCAGAGCAGAAGTTCTACTTCAGCCAGATCAGGCCTGCAAGGAAAACTGCGTTTCACAGGCCTTTGGAAGAGATGTTCCCCATAGGCTGTAAGAGCACTGTGCAGAGCGAGTTGTTTCTTAGCTTCCCAAAGAGCTGGAAGCAAGATGCTGTGGGGCCCAACTCGCCCTTTGGAAAGAAGCCTGCACGTTGCGCCTTTCAGCTCTAGGGCAATGTAGCACACCCATAGCAGAAGTCCTACTTCAGCCAGATCAGGCCTGCCAAGAAATTGCGTTTCACAGGCCTTTGGAAGAGATGTTTCCGGTAGGCTGTAAGAGCACTGTGCAGAGCGAGTTGTTTCTTAGCTTCCCAAAGAGCTGGAAGCAAGATGCTGTGGGGCCCAACTCGCCCTTTGGAAAGAAGCCTTCACGTTGTGCCTTTCCGCTCTAGGGCAATGTAGCACACCCAGAGCAGAAGTCCTACTTCAGCCAGATCAGGCCTGCAAAGAAACTGCGTTTCATAGGCCTTTGGAAGAGATGTTCCCGGTAGGCTGTAAGAGCACTGTGCAGAGCGAGTTGTTTCTTAGCTTCCTAAAGAGCTGGAAGCAAGATGCTGTGGGGCCCAGCTCGCCCTTTGGAAAGAAGCCTGCACATTGTGCCTTTCAGCTCTAGGGCAATGTAGCACACCCACAGCAGAAGTGCTACTTCAGCAAGATCAGGCCTGCAAAGAAACGGCGTTTCACAGGCCTTTGGAAGAGATGTTCCCGGTAGGCTGTAAGAGCACTGTGCAGAGCGAGTTGTTTCTTAGCTTCCCAAAGAGCTGGAAGCAAGATGCTGTGGGGCCCAACTCGCCCTTTGGAAAGAGGCCTGCACGTTGTGCCTTTCAGCTCTAGGGCAATGTAGCACACCCAGAGCAGAAGTCCTACTTCAGCCAGATCAGGCCTGCAAAGAAACTGCGTTTCACAGGCCTTTGGAAGAGATGTTCCCGGTAGGCTGTAAGAGCACTGTGCAGAGCGAGCTGTTTCTTAGCTTCCCAAAGAGCTGGAAGCAAGATGCTGTGGGGCCAAACTCGCCCTTTGGAAAGAAGCCTGCACGTTGTGCCTTTCAGCTCTAGGGCAATGTAGCACACCCACAGCAGAAGTTCTACTTCAGCCAGATCAGGCCTGCAAAGAAACTGCTTTTCACGGGCCTTTGGAAGAGATGTTCCCGGTAGGCTGTAAGAGCACTGTGCAGAGCGAGTTGTTTCTTAGCTTCCCAAAGAGCTGGAAGCAAGATGCTGTGGGGCCCAACTCGCCCTTTGGAAAGAAGCCTGTACGTTGAGCCTTTCAGCTCTAGGGCAATGTAGCACACCCAGAGCAGAAGTCGTACTTCAGCCAGATCAGGCCTGCAAAGAAACTGCGTTTCACAGGCCTTTGGAAGAGATGTTCCCGGTAGGCTGTAAGAGCACTGTGCAGAGCGAGTTGTTTCTTAGCTTCCCAAAGAGCTGGAAGCAAGATGCTGTGGGGCCCAACTCGCCCTTTGGAAAGAAGCCTGCACGTTGTGCCTTTCAGCTCTAGGGCAATGTAGCACACCCAGAGCAGAAGTTCTACTTCAGCGAGATCAGGCCTGCAAAGAAACTGCTTTTCACGGGCCTTTGGAAGAGATGTTCCCGGTAGGCTGTAAGAGCACTGTGCAGAGCGAGTTGTTTCTTAGCTTCCCAAAGAGCTGGAAGCAAGATGCTGTGGGGCCCAGCTCGCCCTTTGGCAAGAAGCCTGCACGTTGTGCCTTTCAGCTCTAGGGCAATGTAGCACACACAGAGCAGAAGTCCTAGTTCAGCCAGGTCAGGCCTGCAAAGAAACTGCGTTTCACAGGCCTTTGGAAGAGATGTTCCCGGTAGGCTGTAAGAGCACTGTGCAGAGCGAGTTGTTTCTTAGCTTCCCAAAGAGCTGGAAGCAAGATGCTGTGGGGCATAACTCGCCCTTTGGAAAGAAGCCTGCACGTTGCGCCTTTCAGCTCTAGGGCAATGTAGCACACCCATAGCAGAAGTCCTACTTCAGCCAGATCAGGCCTGCAAAGAAACTGCGTTTCACAGGCCTTTGGAAGAGATGTTCCCGGTAGGCTGTAAGAGCACTGTGCAGAGCGAGTTGTTTCTTAGATTCCCAAAGAGCTGGAATCAAGATGCTTTGGGGCGTATCTCCGTCTTTGTAAATGATTCAGCACTTTGTGCCTTTCAGCTCTAGGTCAATGTAGCACACCCAGAGCAGAAGTTCTACTTCAGCCAGATCAGGCCTGCAAGGAAAACTGCGTTTCACAGGCCTTTGGAAGAGATGTTCCCCATAGGCTGTAAGAGCACTGTGCAGAGCGAGTTGTTTCTTAGCCTCCCAAAGAGCTGGAAGCAAGATGCTGTTGGGCCCAACTCACCATTAGGAAAGGAGCCTGCACGTTGTGCCTTTCAGCTCTAGGGCAATGTAGCACACCCAGAGCAGAAGTCCTACTTCAGCCAGATCAGGCCTGAAAAGAAACTGCGTTTCATAGGCCTTTGGAAGAGATGTTCCCGGTAGGCTGTAAGAGCACTGTGCAGAGCGAGTTGTTTCTTAGCTTCCCAAAGAGCTGGAAGCAAGATGCTGTGGGGCCCAACTCGCCCTTTGGAAAGAAGCCGGCACGTTGTGCTTTTCAGCTCTAGGGAAATGTAGCACACCCAGAGCAGAAGTCCTACTTCAGCCAGATCAGGCCTGCAAAGAAACTGCGTTTCACAGGCCTTTGGAAGAGATGTTCCCGGTAGGCTGTAAGAGCACTGTGCAGAGCGAGTTGTTTCTTAGCTTCCCAAAGAGCTGGAAGCATGATGCTGTGCGGCCCAACTCGCCCTTTGGAAAGAAGCCTGCACTTTGAGCCTTTGAGCTCTGGGGAATGTAGCACACCCGGAGCAGAAGTCCTACTTCAGCCTGATCAGGCCTGCAAAGAAACTGTGTTTCACAGGCCTTTGGAAGAGATGTTCCCCGTAGGCTGTAAGAGCACTGTGCAGAGCGAGTTGTTTCTTAGCTTCCCAAAGAGCTGTAAGCAAGATGCTGTGGGGCCCAACTCGCCCTTTCGAAAGAAGCCTGCACGTTGTGCCTTTCAGCTCTAGGGCAATGTAGCACACCCAGAGCAGAAGTCCTACTTCAGCCAGATCAGGCCTGCAAAGAAACTGCGTTTCACAGGCCTTTGGAGGAGATGTTCCCGGTAGGCTGTAAGAGCACTGTGCAGAGCGAGTTGTTTCTTATCTTCCCGAAGAGCTGGAAGAAAGATGCTGTGGGGCCCAACTCGCCCTTTGGAAAGAAGCCTGCACGTTGTGCCTTTCAGCTCTAGGGCAATGTAGCACACCCAAGGAGAAGTTCTACTTCAGCGAGATGAGTCCTGCAAAGAAACTGCTGTTCACAGGCCTTTGGAAGAGATGTTCCCTGTAGGCTGTAAGAGCACTGTGCAGAGCGAGTTGTTTCTTAGCTTTCCAAAGAGCTGGAAGCAAGATGCTGTGGGGCCCAACTCGCCCTTTGGAAAGAAGCCTGCACGTTGTGCCTTTCAGCTCCAGGGCAATGTAGCACACCCAGAGCAGAAGTCCTACTTCAGCCAGATCAGGCCTGCAAAGAAACTCCGTTTGACAGGCCTTTGGAAGAGATGTTCCCGGTAGGCTGTAAGAGCACTGTGCAGAGCGAGTTGTTTCTTAGCTTCCCAAAGAGCTGGAAGCAAGATGCTGTGGGGCCCAACTCGCCCTTTGGAAAGGAGCCTGCACGTTGTGCCTTTGAGCTCTAGGGCAATGTAGCACACCCAGAGTAGAAGTCCTACTTCAGCCATATCAGGCCTGCAAAGAAACTGCGTTTAACCGGCCTTTGAAAGAGAAGTTCCCGGTAGGCTGTAAGAGCACTGTGCAGAGCGAGTTGTTTCTTAGCTTCCCTAAGAGCTTGAAGCAAGATGCTTTGGGGCCCAACTCGCCCTTTGGAAAGAAGCCTGCACGTTGTGACTTTGAGCTCTAGGGCAATGTAGCACACCCAGAGTAGAAGTCCTACTTCAGCCATATCAGGCCTGCAAAGAAACTGCGTTTCACCGGCCTTTGAAAGAGAAGTTCCCGGTAGGCTGTAAGAGCACTGTGCAGAGCGAGTTGTTTCTTACCTTCCCAAAGAGCTGGAAGCAAGATGCTGTGAGGCCTAACTCACCCTTAGGAAAGAAGCCTGCACGTTGTGCCTTTCAGCTCTAGGGCAATGTAGCACACCCAGAGCAGAAGTCCTACTTCAGCCAGATCAGTCCTGCAAAGAGACTGCGTTTCACAGGCTTTTGGAAGAGATGTTCCCGGTAGGCTGTAAGAGCACTGTGCAGAGCGAGTTTTTTCTTAGCTTCCCAAAGAGCTAGAAGAAAGATGCTGTGGGGCCCAACTCGCCCTTTCGAAAGAAGACTGCACGTTGTGCCTTTCAGCTCTAGGGCAATGTAGCACACCCAGAGCAGAAGTCCTACTTCAGGCAGATCAGGCCTGCAAAGAAACTGCGTTTCACAGGCCTTTGGAAGAGATGTTCCCGGTAGGCTGTGAGAGCACTGTGCAGAGCGAGTTGTTTCTTAGCCTCCCAAAGAGCTGGAAGCAAGATGCTGTTGGGCCCAACTCACCATTAGGAAAGGAGCCTGCACGTTGTGCCTTTCAGCTCTAGGGCAATGTAGCAGACCCAGAGCAGAAGTCCTAATTCATCCAGATCAGGACTGAAAAGAAACTGCGTTTCACAGGCCTTTGGAAGAGATGTTCCCGGTAGGCTGTAAGAGCACTGTGCAGAGCGAGTTGTTTCTTAGCTTCCCAAAGAGCTGGAAGCAAGATGCTGTGGGGCCCAACTCGCCCTTTGGAAAGAAGCCTGCACGTTGTGCCTTTCAGCTCTAGGCAATGTAGCACACCCAGAGCAGAGGTCCTACTTCAGCCAGACCAGGCCTGCAAAGAAACTGCGTTTCACAGGCCTTTGGAAGAGATGTTCCCGGGAGGCTGTAAGAGCACTGTGCAGAGCGAGTTGTTTCTTAGCTTCCCAAAGAGCTGGAAGCAAGATGCTGTGGGGCCCAACTCGCCCTTTGGAAAGAAGCCTGCACGTTGTGCCTTTCAGCTCTAGGGCAATATAGCACACCCAGAGCAGAAGTTCTACTTCAACCAGATCAGGCCTGCAAAGAAACTGCTTTTCACGGGCCTTTGGAAGAGATGTTCCCGGTAGGCTGTAAGAGCACTGTGCAGAGCGAGTTGTTTCTTAGCTTCCCAAAGAGCTGGAAGCAAGATGCTGTGGGGCCCAACTCGCCCTTTGGAAACAAGCCTGCACGTTGTGCCTTTCAGCTCTAGGGCAATGTAGCACACCCAGAGCAGAAGTCCTACTTCAGCCAGATCAGGCCTGCAAAGAAACTGCGTTTCACAGGCCTTTGGAAGAGATGTTCCCGGTAGGCTGTAAGAGCACTGTGCAGAGCGAGTTGTTTCTTAGCTTCCCAAAGAGCTGAAAGCAAGATGCTGTGGGGCCCAACTCGCCCTTTGGAAAGAAGCCTGCACGTTGTGCCTTTCAGCTCTAGGGCAATGTAGCACACCCAGAGAAGAAGTCCTACTTCAGCCAGATCAGGCCTGCAAAGAAACTGCGTTTCACAGGCCTTTGGAAGAGATGTTCCCGGTAGGCTTTAAGAGCACTGTGCAGAGCGAGTTGTTTCTTAGCTTCCCAAAGAGCTGGAAGCAAGATGCTGTTGGGCCCAACTCGCCCTTTGGAAAGAAGCCTGCACGTTGTGCCTTTCAGCTCTAGGCAATGTGGCACACCCAGAGCAGAAGTCCTACTTCAGCCAGATCAGGCCTGCAAAGAAACTGCGTTTCACAGGCCTTTGGAAGAGATGTTCCCGGTAGGCTGTAAGAGCACTGTGCAGAGCGAGTTGTTTCTTAGCTTCCCAAAGAGCTGGAAGCAAGATGCTGTGGGGCCCAACTCGCCCTTTGGAAAGAAGCCTGTTCGTTGTGCCTTTCAGCTCTAGGGCAATGTAGCACACCCAGAGCAGGAGTCCTACTACAGCCAGGTCAGGCCAGCAAAGAAACTGCGTTTCACAGGCCTTTGGAAGAGATGTTCCCGGTAGGCTGTAAGAGCACTGTGCAGAGCGAGTTGTTTCTTAGCTTCCCAAAGAGCTGGAAGCAAGATGCTGTGGGGCCCAACTCGCCCTTTGGAAAGAAGCCGGCACGTTGTGCCTTTCAGCTCTAGGGCAATGTAGCACACCCAGAGCAGAAGTCCTACTTCAGCCAGATCAGGCCTGCAAAGAAACTGCGTTTCACAGGCCTTTGGAAGAGATGTTCCCGGTAGGCTGTAAGAGCACTGTGCAGAGCGAGTTGTTTCTTAGCTTCCCAAAGAGCTGGAAGCAAGATGCTGTGGGGCCAAACTCGCCCTTTGGAAAGAAGCCTGCACGTTGTGCCTTTCAGCTCTAGGGCAATGTAGCACACCCAGAGCAGAAGTTCTACTTCAGCCAGATCAGGCCTGCAAAGAATCTGCTTTTCACGGGCCTTTGGAAGAGATGTTCCCGGTAGGCTGTAAGAGCACTGTGCAGAGCGAGTTGTTTCTTAGCTTCCCAAAGAGCTGGAAGCAAGATGCTGTGGGGCCCAACTCGCCCTTTGGAAAGAAGCCTGCACGTTGAGCCTTTCAGCTCTAGGGCAATGTAGCACACCCAGAGCAGAAGTCCTACTTCAGCCAGATCAGGCCTGCAAAGAAACTGCGTTTCACAGGCCTTTGGAAGAGATGTTCCCGGTAGGCTGTAAGAGCACTGTGCAGAGCGAGTTGTTTCTTAGCTTCCCAAAGAGCTGGAAGCAAGATGCTGTGGGGCCCAACTCGCCCTTTGGAAAGAAGCCTGCACGTTGTGCCTTTCAGCTCTAGGGCAATGTAGCACACCCAGAGCAGAAGTTCTACTTCAGCGAGATCAGGCCTGCAAAGAAACTGCTTTTCACGGGCCTTTGGAAGAGATGTTCCCGGTAGGCTGTAAGAGCACTGTGCAGAGCGAGTTCTTTCTTAGCTTTCCAAAGAGCTGGAAGCAAGATGCTGTGGGGCCCAACTCGCCCTTTGGAAAGAAGCCTCCACGTTGTGCCTTTCAGCTCTAGGCCAATGTAGAACACCCAGAGCAGAAGTTCTACTTCAGCCAGATCAGGCCTGCAAAGAAACTGCTTTTCACGGTCCTTTGGAAGAGTTGTTCCCGGTAGGCTGTAAGAGCACTGTGCAGAGCGAGTTGTTTCTTAGATTCCCAAAGAGCTGGAATCAAGATGCTTTGGGGCGTATCTCCGTCTTTGTAAATGATTCAGCACTTTGTGCCTTTCAGCTCTAGGTCAATGTAGCACACCCAGAGCAGAAGTTCTACTTCAGCCAGATCAGGCCTGCAAGGAAAACTGCGTTTCACAGGCCTTTGGAAGAGATGTTCCCCATAGGCTGTAAGAGCACTGTGCAGAGCGAGTTGTTTCTTAGCTTCCCAAAGAGCTGGAAGCAAGATGCTGTGGGGCCCAACTCGCCCTTTGGAAAGAAGCCTGCACGTTGCGCCTTTCAGCTCTAGGGCAATGTAGCACACCCATAGCAGAAGTCCTACTTCAGCCAGATCAGGCCTGCCAAGAAATTGCGTTTCACAGGCCTTTGGAAGAGATGTTTCCGGTAGGCTGTAAGAGCACTGTGCAGAGCGAGTTGTTTCTTAGCTTCCCAAAGAGCTGGAAGCAAGATGCTGTGGGGCCCAACTCGCCCTTTGGAAAGAAGCCTGCTCGTTGTGCCTTTCAGCTCTAGGGCAATGTAGCACACCCAGAGCAGAAGTCCTACTTCAGCCAGATCAGGCCTGCAAAGAAACTGCGTTTCACAGGCCTTTGGAAGAGATGTTCCCGGTAGGCTGTAAGAGCACTGTGCAGAGCGAGTTGTTTCTTAGCTTCCTAAAGAGCTGGAAGCAAGATGCTGTGGGGCCCAGCTCGCCCTTTGGAAAGAAGCCTGCACATTGTGCCTTTCAGCTCTAGGGCAATGTAGCACACCCAGAGCAGAAGTGCTACTTCAGCAAGATCAGGCCTGCAAAGAAACTGCGTTTCACAGGCCTTTGGAAGAGATGTTCCCGGTAGGCTGTAAGAGCACTGTGCAGAGCGAGTTGTTTCTTAGCTTCCCAAAGAGCTGGAAGCAAGATGCTGTGGGGCCCAACTCGCCCTTTGGAAAGAGGCCTGCACGTTGTGCCTTTCAGCTCTAGGGCAATGTAGCACACCCAGAGCAGAAGTCCTACTTCAGCCAGATCAGGCCTGCAAAGAAACTGCGTTTCACAGGCCTTTGGAAGAGATGTTCCCGGTAGGCTGTAACAGCACTGCGCAGAGCGAGTTGTTTCTTAGCTTCCCAAAGAGCTGGAAGCAAGATGCTGTGGGACCCAACTCGCCCTTTGGAAAGAAGCCTACACATTGTGCCTTTCAGCTCTAGGGCAATGTAGCACACCCAGAGGAGAAGTCCTACTTCAGCCAGATCAGGCCTGCAAAGAAACTGCGTTTCACAGGCCTTTGGAAGAGATGTTCCCGGTAGGCTTTAAGAGCACTGTGCAGCCGAGTTGTTTCTTAGCTTCCCAAAGAGCTGGAAGCAAGATGCTGTGGGGCCCAACTCGCCCTTTGGAAAGAAGCCTGCACGTTGTGCCTTTCAGCTCTAGACAATGTGGCACACCCAGAGCAGAAGTCCTACTTCAGCCAGATCAGGCCTGCAAAGAAACTGCGTTTCACAGGCCTTTGGAAGAGATGTTCCCGGTAGGCTGTAAGAGCACTGTGCAGAGCGAGTTGTTTCTTAGCTTCCCAAAGAGCTGGAAGCAAGATGCTGTGGGGCCCAACTCGCCCTTTGGAAAGAAGCCTGCACGTTGTGCCTTTCAGCTCTAGGGCAATGTAGCACACCCAGAGCAGAAGTCCTACTTCAGCCAGATCAGGCCTGCAAAGAAACTGCGTTTCACAGGCCTTTGGAAGAGATGTTCCCGGTAGGCTGTAAGAGCACTGTGCAGAGCGAGTTGTTTCTTAGCTTCCCAAAGAGCTGGAAGCAAGATGCTGTGGGGCCCAACTCGCCCTTTGGAAAGAAGCCTGCACGTTGTGCCTTTCAGCTCTAGGGCAATGTAGCACACCCAGAGCAGAAGTTCTACTTCAGCGAGATCAGGCCTGCAAAGAAACTGCTTTTCACGGGCCTTTGGAAGAGATGTTCCCGGTAGGCTGTAAGAGCACTGTGCAGAGCGAGTTCTTTCTTAGCTTTCCAAAGAGCTGGAAGCAAGATGCTGTGGGGCCCAACTCGCCCTTTGGAAAGAAGCCTGCACGTTGTGCCTTTCAGCTCTAGGCCAATGTAGAACACCCAGAGCAGAAGTTCTACTTCAGCCAGATAAGGCCTGCAAAGAAACTGCTTTTCACGGGCCTTTGGAAGAGTTGTTCCCGGTAGGCGGTAAGAGCACTGTGCAGAGCGAGTTGTTTCTTAGCTTCCCAAAGAGCTGGAAGCAAGATGCTGTGGGGCCCAACTCGCCCTTTGGAAAGAAGCCTGCACGTTGTGCCTTTCAGCTCTAGGCAATGTAGCACACCCAGAGCAGAAGTCCTACTTCAGCCAGATCAGGCCTGCAAAGAAACTCCGTTTCACAGGCCTTTGGAAGAGATGTTCCCGGTAGGCTGTAAGAGCACTGTGCAGGGCGAGTTGTTTCTTATCTTCCCAAAGAGCTGGAAGCAAGATGCTGTGAGGCCCAGCTCGCCCTTTGGCAAGAAGCCTGCACGTTGTGCCTTTCAGCTCTAGGGCAATGTAGCACACCCAGAGCAGAAGTCCTACTTCAGCCAGATCAGGCCTGCAAAGAAACTGCATTTCACAGGCCTTTGGAAGAGATGTTCCCGATAGGCTGTAAGAGCACTGTGCAGAGCGAGTTGTTTCTTAGCTTCCCAAAGAGCTGGAAGCAAGATGCTGTGGGGCCCAGCTCGCCCTTTGGAAAGAAGCCTGCACGTTGTGCCTTTCAGCTCTGGGGCAAGGTAGCACACCCAGAGCAGAAGTCCTACTTCAGCCAGACCAGGCCTGCAAAGAAACTGCGTTTCTCAGGCCTTTGGAAGAGATGTTCTCGGTAGGCTGTAAGAGCACTGTGCAGAGCGAGTTGTTTCTTAGCTTCCAAAAGTGCTGGAAGCAAGATGCTGTGGGGCCCAACTCGCCCTTTTTAAAGAAGCCTGCACGTTGTGCCTATCAGCTCTAGGGCAATGTAGCACACCCAGAGCAGAAGTCCTACTTCAGCCCGATCAGGCCAGCAAAGAAACTGCGTTTCACAGGCCTTTGGAAGAGATGTTCCCGGTAGGCTGTAAGAGCACTGTGCAGAGCGAGTTGTTTCTTAGCTTCCCAAAGAGCTGGAAGCAAGATGCTGTGGGGCCCAACTCGCCCTTTGGAAAGAAGCCTGCACGTTGCGCCTTTCAGCTCTAGGGCAATGTAGCACACCCAGAGCAGGAGTCCTACTTCAGCCAGATCAGGCCTGCAAAGAAACTGCGTTTCACAGGCCTTTGGAAGAGATGTTCCCGGTAGGCTGCAAGAGCACTGTGCAGAGCGAGTTGTTTCTTAGCTTCCCAAAGAGCTGGAAGCAGGATGCTGTGGGGCCCAACTCGCCCTTTGGAAAGAAGCCTGCACGTTGTGACTTTCAGCTCTAGGGCAATGTAGCACACCCAGAGCAGAAGTCCTACTTCAGCCAGATCAGGCCTGCAAAGAAACTGCGTTTCACGGGCCTTTGGAAGAGATGTTCCCGGTAGGCTGTAAGAGCACTGTGCAGAGCGAGTTGTTTCTCAGCTTCCCAAAGAGCTGGAAGCAAGATGCTGTGGGGCCCAACTCGCCCTTTGGAAAGAAGCCTGCACGTTGTGCCTTTCAGCTCTAGGGCAATGTAGCACACCCAGAGCAGAAGTCCTACTTCAGCCAGATCAGGCCTGCAAAGAAACTGCGTTTCACAGGCCTTTGGAAAAGATGTTCCCGGTAGGCTGTAAGAGCACTGTGCAGAGCGAGTTGTTTCTTAGCTTCCCAAAGAGCTGCAAGCAAGATGCTGTGGGGCCCAACTCGCCCTTTGGAAAGAAGCCTGCAAGTTGCGCCTTTCAGGTCTAGGGCAATGTAGCACACCCAGAGCAGAATTCCTACTTCAGCCAGATCAGGCCTGCAAAGAAACTGCGTTTCACAGGCCTTTTGAAGAGATGTTCCCGGTAGGCTGTAAGAGCACTGTGCAGAGCGAGTTGTTTCTTAGCTTCCCAAAGAGCTGGAAGCAAGATGCTGTGGGGCCCAGCTCGCCCTTTGGCAAGAAGCCTGCACGTTGTGCCTTTCAGCTCTAGGGCAATGTAGCACACACAGAGCAGGAGTCCTACTTCAGCCAGATCAGGCCTGCAAAGAAACTGCGTTTGACAGGCCTTTGGAAGAGATGTTCCCGGTAGGCTGTAAGAGCACTGTGCAGAGCGAGTTGTTCCTTAGCTTCCCAAAGAGCTGGAAGCAAGATGCTGTGGGGCATAACTCGCCCTTTGGAAAGAAGCCTGCACGTTGCGCCTTTCATCTCTAGGGCAATGTAGCACACCCATAGCAGAAGTCCTACTTCAGCCAGATCAGGCCTGCAAAGAAACTGCGTTTCACAGGCCTTTGGAAGACATGTTCCCGGTAGGCTGTAAGAGCACTGTGCAGAGCGAGTTGTTTCTTAGATTCCCAAAGAGCTGGAATCAAGATGCTTTGGGGCGTATCTCCGTCTTTGTAAATGATTCAGCACTTTGTGCCTTTCAGCTCTAGGTCAATGTAGCACACCCAGAGCAGAAGTTCTACTTCAGCCAGATCAGGCCTGCAAGGAAAACTGCGTTTCACAGGCCTTTGGAAGAGATGTTCCCCATAGGCTGTAAGAGCACTGTGCAGAGCGAGTTGTTTCTTAGCTTCCCAAAGAGCTGGAAGCAAGATGCTGTGGGGCCCAACTCGCCCTTTGGAAAGAAGCCTGCACGTTGCGCCTTTCAGCTCTAGGGCAATGTAGCACACCCATAGCAGAAGTCCTACTTCAGCCAGATCAGGCCTGCCAAGAAATTGCGTTTCACAGGCCTTTGGAAGAGATGTTTCCGGTAGGCTGTAAGAGCACTGTGCAGAGCGAGTTGTTTCTTAGCTTCCCAAAGAGCTGGAAGCAAGATGCTGTGGGGCCCAACTCGCCCTTTGGAAAGAAGCCTTCACGTTGTGCCTTTCCGCTCTAGGGCAATGTAGCACACCCAGAGCAGAAGTCCTACTTCAGCCAGATCAGGCCTGCAAAGAAACTGCGTTTCATAGGCCTTTGGAAGAGATGTTCCCGGTAGGCTGTAAGAGCACTGTGCAGAGCGAGTTGTTTCTTAGCTTCCTAAAGAGCTGGAAGCAAGATGCTGTGGGGCCCAGCTCGCCCTTTGGAAAGAAGCCTGCACATTGTGCCTTTCAGCTCTAGGGCAATGTAGCACACCCACAGCAGAAGTGCTACTTCAGCAAGATCAGGCCTGCAAAGAAACGGCGTTTCACAGGCCTTTGGAAGAGATGTTCCCGGTAGGCTGTAAGAGCACTGTGCAGAGCGAGTTGTTTCTTAGCTTCCCAAAGAGCTGGAAGCAAGATGCTGTGGGGCCCAACTCGCCCTTTGGAAAGAGGCCTGCACGTTGTGCCTTTCAGCTCTAGGGCAATGTAGCACACCCAGAGCAGAAGTCCTACTTCAGCCAGATCAGGCCTGCAAAGAAACTGCGTTTCACAGGCCTTTGGAAGAGATGTTCCCGGTAGGCTGTAAGAGCACTGTGCAGAGCGAGCTGTTTCTTAGCTTCCCAAAGAGCTGGAAGCAAGATGCTGTGGGGCCAAACTCGCCCTTTGGAAAGAAGCCTGCACGTTGTGCCTTTCAGCTCTAGGGCAATGTAGCACACCCACAGCAGAAGTTCTACTTCAGCCAGATCAGGCCTGCAAAGAAACTGCTTTTCACGGGCCTTTGGAAGAGATGTTCCCGGTAGGCTGTAAGAGCACTGTGCAGAGCGAGTTGTTTCTTAGCTTCCCAAAGAGCTGGAAGCAAGATGCTGTGGGGCCCAACTCGCCCTTTGGAAAGAAGCCTGTACGTTGAGCCTTTCAGCTCTAGGGCAATGTAGCACACCCAGAGCAGAAGTCGTACTTCAGCCAGATCAGGCCTGCAAAGAAACTGCGTTTCACAGGCCTTTGGAAGAGATGTTCCCGGTAGGCTGTAAGAGCACTGTGCAGAGCGAGTTGTTTCTTAGCTTCCCAAAGAGCTGGAAGCAAGATGCTGTGGGGCCCAACTCGCCCTTTGGAAAGAAGCCTGCACGTTGTGCCTTTCAGCTCTAGGGCAATGTAGCACACCCAGAGCAGAAGTTCTACTTCAGCGAGATCAGGCCTGCAAAGAAACTGCTTTTCACGGGCCTTTGGAAGAGATGTTCCCGGTAGGCTGTAAGAGCACTGTGCAGAGCGAGTTGTTTCTTAGCTTCCCAAAGAGCTGGAAGCAAGATGCTGTGGGGCCCAGCTCGCCCTTTGGCAAGAAGCCTGCACGTTGTGCCTTTCAGCTCTAGGGCAATGTAGCACACACAGAGCAGAAGTCCTAGTTCAGCCAGGTCAGGCCTGCAAAGAAACTGCGTTTCACAGGCCTTTGGAAGAGATGTTCCCGGTAGGCTGTAAGAGCACTGTGCAGAGCGAGTTGTTTCTTAGCTTCCCAAAGAGCTGGAAGCAAGATGCTGTGGGGCATAACTCGCCCTTTGGAAAGAAGCCTGCACGTTGCGCCTTTCAGCTCTAGGGCAATGTAGCACACCCATAGCAGAAGTCCTACTTCAGCCAGATCAGGCCTGCAAAGAAACTGCGTTTCACAGGCCTTTGGAAGAGATGTTCCCGGTAGGCTGTAAGAGCACTGTGCAGAGCGAGTTGTTTCTTAGATTCCCAAAGAGCTGGAATCAAGATGCTTTGGGGCGTATCTCCGTCTTTGTAAATGATTCAGCACTTTGTGCCTTTCAGCTCTAGGTCAATGTAGCACACCCAGAGCAGAAGTTCTACTTCAGCCAGATCAGGCCTGCAAGGAAAACTGCGTTTCACAGGCCTTTGGAAGAGATGTTCCCCATAGGCTGTAAGAGCACTGTGCAGAGCGAGTTGTTTCTTAGCTTCCCAAAGAGCTGGAAGCAAGATGCTGTGGGGCCCAACTCGCCCTTTGGAAGGAAGCCTGCACGTTGCGCCTTTCAGCTCTAGGGCAATGTAGCACACCCATAGCAGAAGTCCTACTTCAGCCAGATCAGGCCTGCCAAGAAATTGCGTTTCACAGGCCTTTGGAAGAGATGTTTCCGGTAGGCTGTAAGAGCACTGTGCAGAGCGAGTTGTTTCTTAGCTTCCCAAAGATCTGGAAGCAAGATGCTGTTGGGCCCAACTCACCATTAGGAAAGGATCCTGCACGTTGCGCCTTTCATCTCTAGGGCAATGTAGCACACCCATAGCAGAAGTCCTACTTCAGCCAGATCAGGCCTGCAAAGAAACTGCGTTTCACAGGCCTTTGGAAGACATGTTCCCGGTAGGCTGTAAGAGCACTGTGCAGAGCGAGTTGTTTCTTAGATTCCCAAAGAGCTGGAATCAAGATGCTTTGGGGCGTATCTCCGTCTTTGTAAATGATTCAGCACTTTGTGCCTTTCAGCTCTAGGTCAATGTAGCACACCCAGAGCAGAAGTTCTACTTCAGCCAGATCAGGCCTGCAAGGAAAACTGCGTTTCACAGGCCTTTGGAAGAGATGTTCCCCATAGGCTGTAAGAGCACTGTGCAGAGCGAGTTGTTTCTTAGCTTCCCAAAGAGCTGGAAGCAAGATGCTGTGGGGCCCAACTCGCCCTTTGGAAAGAAGCCTGCACGTTGCGCCTTTCAGCTCTAGGGCAATGTAGCACACCCATAGCAGAAGTCCTACTTCAGCCAGATCAGGCCTGCCAAGAAATTGCGTTTCACAGGCCTTTGGAAGAGATGTTTCCGGTAGGCTGTAAGAGCACTGTGCAGAGCGAGTTGTTTCTTAGCTTCCCAAAGAGCTGGAAGCAAGATGCTGTGGGGCCCAACTCGCCCTTTGGAAAGAAGCCTGCACGTTGTGCCTTTCCGCTCTAGGGCAATGTAGCACACCCAGAGCAGAAGTCCTACTTCAGCCAGATCAGGCCTGCAAAGAAACTGCGTTTCATAGGCCTTTGGAAGAGATGTTCCCGGTAGGCTGTAAGAGCACTGTGCAGAGCGAGTTGTTTCTTAGCTTCCTAAAGAGCTGGAAGCAAGATGCTGTGGGGCCCAGCTCGCCCTTTGGAAAGAAGCCTGCACATTGTGCCTTTCAGCTCTAGGGCAATGTAGCACACCCACAGCAGAAGTGCTACTTCAGCAAGATCAGGCCTGCAAAGAAACGGCGTTTCACAGGCCTTTGGAAGAGATGTTCCCGGTAGGCTGTAAGAGCACTGTGCAGAGCGAGTTGTTTCTTAGCTTCCCAAAGAGCTGGAAGCAAGATGCTGTGGGGCCCAACTCGCCCTTTGGAAAGAGGCCTGCACGTTGTGCCTTTCAGCTCTAGGGCAATGTAGCACACCCAGAGCAGAAGTCCTACTTCAGCCAGATCAGGCCTGCAAAGAAACTGCGTTTCACAGGCCTTTGGAAGAGATGTTCCCGGTAGGCTGTAAGAGCACTGTGCAGAGCGAGCTGTTTCTTAGCTTCCCAAAGAGCTGGAAGCAAGATGCTGTGGGGCCAAACTCGCCCTTTGGAAAGAAGCCTGCACGTTGTGCCTTTCAGCTCTAGGGCAATGTAGCACACCCACAGCAGAAGTTCTACTTCAGCCAGATCAGGCCTGCAAAGAAACTGCTTTTCACGGGCCTTTGGAAGAGATGTTCCCGGTAGGCTGTAAGAGCACTGTGCAGAGCGAGTTGTTTCTTAGCTTCCCAAAGAGCTGGAAGCAAGATGCTGTGGGGCCCAACTCGCCCTTTGGAAAGAAGCCTGCACGTTGAGCCTTTCAGCTCTAGGGCAATGTAGCACACCCAGAGCAGAAGTCGTACTTCAGCCAGATCAGGCCTGCAAAGAAACTGCGTTTCACAGGCCTTTGGAAGAGATGTTCCCGGTAGGCTGTAAGAGCACTGTGCAGAGCGAGTTGTTTCTTAGCTTCCCAAAGAGCTGGAAGCAAGATGCTGTGGGGCCCAACTCGCCCTTTGGAAAGAAGCCTGCACGTTGTGCCTTTCAGCTCTAGGGCAATGTAGCACACCCAGAGCAGAAGTTCTACTTCAGCGAGATCAGGCCTGCAAAGAAACTGCTTTTCACGGGCCTTTGGAAGAGATGTTCCCGGTAGGCTGTAAGAGCACTGTGCAGAGCGAGTTGTTTCTTAGCTTCCCAAAGAGCTGGAAGCAAGATGCTGTGGGGCCCAGCTCGCCCTTTGGCAAGAAGCCTGCACGTTGTGCCTTTCAGCTCTAGGGCAATGTAGCACACACAGAGCAGAAGTCCTAGTTCAGCCAGGTCAGGCCTGCAAAGAAACTGCGTTTCACAGGCCTTTGGAAGAGATGTTCCCGGTAGGCTGTAAGAGCACTGTGCAGAGCGAGTTGTTTCTTAGCTTCCCAAAGAGCTGGAAGCAAGATGCTGTGGGGCATAACTCGCCCTTTGGAAAGAAGCCTGCACGTTGCGCCTTTCAGCTCTAGGGCAATGTAGCACACCCATAGCAGAAGTCCTACTTCAGCCAGATCAGGCCTGCAAAGAAACTGCGTTTCACAGGCCTTTGGAAGAGATGTTCCCGGTAGGCTGTAAGAGCACTGTGCAGAGCGAGTTGTTTCTTAGATTCCCAAAGAGCTGGAATCAAGATGCTTTGGGGCGTATCTCCGTCTTTGTAAATGATTCAGCACTTTGTGCCTTTCAGCTCTAGGTCAATGTAGCACACCCAGAGCAGAAGTTCTACTTCAGCCAGATCAGGCCTGCAAGGAAAACTGCGTTTCACAGGCCTTTGGAAGAGATGTTCCCCATAGGCTGTAAGAGCACTGTGCAGAGCGAGTTGTTTCTTAGCTTCCCAAAGAGCTGGAAGCAAGATGCTGTGGGGCCCAACTCGCCCTTTGGAAGGAAGCCTGCACGTTGCGCCTTTCAGCTCTAGGGCAATGTAGCACACCCATAGCAGAAGTCCTACTTCAGCCAGATCAGGCCTGCCAAGAAATTGCGTTTCACAGGCCTTTGGAAGAGATGTTTCCGGTAGGCTGTAAGAGCACTGTGCAGAGCGAGTTGTTTCTTAGCTTCCCAAAGATCTGGAAGCAAGATGCTGTTGGGCCCAACTCACCATTAGGAAAGGATCCTGCACGTTGTGCCTTTCAGCTCTAGGGCAATGTAGCACACCCAGAGCAGAAGTCCTACTTCAGCCAGATCAGGCCTGCAAAGAAACTGCGTTTCACAGGCCTTTGGAAGAGATGTTCTCGGTAGGCTGTAAGAGCACTGTGCAGAGCGAGTTGTTTCTTAGCTTCCCAAAGAGCTGGAAGCAAGATGCTGTGGGGCCAACTCGCCCTTTGGAAAGAAGCCTGCACGTTGCGCCTTTCAGCTCTAGGGCAATGTAGCACACCCAGTGCAGAAGTCCTACTTCAGCCAGATCAGACCTGCAAAGACACTGCGTTTCACAGGCCTTTGGAAGAGATGTTCCCGGTAGGCTGTAAGAGCACTGTGCTGAGCGAGTTGTTTCTTAGCTTCCCAAAGAGCTGGAAGCAAGATGCTGTGGGGCCCAACTCGCCCTTTGGAAAGAAGCCTGCACGTTGTGCCTTTCAGCTCTAGGGCAATGTAGCACACCCAGAGCAGAAGTCCTACTTCAGCCAGATCAGGCCTGCAAAGAAACTGCGTTTCACAGGCCTTTGGAAGAGATGTTCCCGGTAGGCTGTAAGAGCACTGTGCAGATCGAGTTGTTTCTTAGATTCCCAAAGAGCTGGAATCAAGATGCTTTGGGGCGTATCTCCGTCTTTGTAAATGATTCAGCACTTTGTGCCTTTCAGCTCTAGGGCAATGTAGCACACCCAGAGCAGAAGTTCTACTTCAGCCAGATCAGGCCTGCAAGGAAAACTGCGTTTCACAGGCCTTTGGAAGAGATGTTCCCCATAGGCTGTAAGAGCACTGTGCAGAGCGAGTTGTTTCTTATCTTCCCGAAGAGCTGGAAGCAAGATTCTTTAGGGCCTCTCTCCACTTTGGATACAAGGCAGGGCCTTGTGCATGGAAGCTCTAGGGCAATGTAGCACATGCATAGCACAAGTTCTCCTTCAGCCAGATCAGGACTGCAAAGAAACTGCGTTTCACAGGCCTTTGTAAAGATGTTCCCGGAAGGCTGTAGGAGCACTGTGCAGAGCGAGTTGATTCTTAGCTTCACAAAAAGCTTTAAGCAAGATGCTGTGGGGTGTATCTCCGTCTTTGAAAATGATTCAGCACTTTGTGCCTTGGAGCTCTAGGGCAATTTAGCACACCCAGAGCAGAGTTTCTACTCCACCCATATCAGGCCTGCAAAAAACTGCGTTTCACAGTCCCTTTTACGATATGTTCCCGGTAGGCTGTAAGAGCACTGTGCACAGTGAGTTGTTTCTTAGCTTGCCATAGAGCTGGAAGCAAGATGCTTTAGGGCCTCTCTCCAGTTTGGATACAAGACTGGGCCTTGTGCATGGAAGCTCTAGGGCAATGTAGCACACCCAGAGCAGAAGTTCTACTTCAGCCACATGACGCCTGCCAAAAAACTGCGTTTCACAGGCCTTTGTAAGAGATGTTCTCGGTAGGCTGTAAGAGCACTGTGCACAGCGAGTTTTTTCTTAGCTTCCCAAATCGCTGGAAGCAAGATTCTTTAGGGCCTCTCTCCAGGTGGATACAAGGTAGGGCCTTGTGCATGGAAGGTCTAGGGCAATGCAGCACACCCAGAGCAGAAGTTCTACTTCATTCAGATCAGGCCTGCAAAGAAACTACTTTTCATGGGCCTTTGGAAGAGATGTTCCCGGTAGTCTGTAAGAGGAATGTGCAGAGCGAGTTGTTTCTTAGCTTCCCAAAGAGCTGGAAGCTAGATGCTTTGCTCCCAACTCGCCCTTTGGAAAGAAGACCGCACGTTGTGCCTTTCAGCTCTAGAGCAATGTAGCACACCCAGAGCAGAAGTCCTACTTCAGCCAGATCAGGCCTGCAAAGAAACTGCGTTTCACAGGCTTTTGGGAGACACGTTCCCGGTAGGCTGTAAGAGCACTGTGCAGAGCGAGTTGTTTCTTAGCTTCCCTAACAGCTGGAAGCAAGATGCTGTGGGGCCCAACTCGCCCTTTGGAAAGAAGCCTGCACGTTGTGCCTTTCAGCTCTAGGGCAATGTAGCACACCCAGAGCAGAAGTCCTACTTCAGCCAGATCAGGCCTGCAAAGAAACTGCGTTTCACAGGCCTTTGGAAGAGATGTTCCCGGTAGGCTGTAAGAGCACTGTGCAGAGCGAGTTGATTCTTAGCTTCCCAAAGAGCTGGAAGCAAGATGCTGTGGGGCCCAACTCGCCCTTTGGAAAGAAGCCGGCACGTTGTGCCTTTCAGCTCTAGGGCAATGTAGCACACCCAGAGCAGAAGTCCTACTTCAGCCAGATCAGGCCTGCAAAGAAAGTGCGTTTCACAGGCCTTTGGAAGAGATGTTCCCGGTAGGCTGTAACAGCACTGTGCAGAGCGAGTTGTTTCTTAGCTTCCCAAAGAGCTGGAAGCAAGATGCTGTGGGGCCCAACTCGCCCTTTGGAAAGAAGCCTGCACTTTGAGCCTTTGAGCTCTGGGCAATGTAGCACACCCGGAGCAGAAGTCCTACTTCAGCCTGATCAGGCCTGCAAAGAAACTGTGTTTCACAGGCCTTTGGAAGAGATGTTCCCCGTAGGCTGTAAGAGCACTGTGCAGAGCGAGTTGTTTCTTAGCTTCCCAAAGAGCTGTAAGCAAGATGCTGTGGGGCCCAACTCGCCCTTTGGAAAGAAGCCTGCACGTTGTGCCTTTCAGCTCTAGGGCAATGTAGCACACCCAGAGCAGGAGTCCTACTTCAGCCAGATCAGGCCTGCAAAGAAACTGCGTTTCACAGGCCTTTGGAGGAGATGTTCCCGGTAGGCTGTAAGAGCACTGTGCAGAGCGAGTTGTTTCTTAGCTTCCCAAAGAGCTGGAAGCATGATGCTGTGGGGTCCAACTCGCCCTTTGGAATGAAGCCTGCACGTTGTGCCTTCAGCTCAAGGACAAAGTAGCACACCCAGAGCAGGAGTCCTACTTCAGCCAGATCAGGCCTGCAAAGAAACTGCGTTTGACAGGCCTTTGGAAGAGATGTTCCCGGTAGGCTGTAAGAGCACTGTGCAGAGCGTGTTGTTTCTTAGCTTCCCAAAGAGCTGGAAGCAAGATGCTGTGGGGCCCAACTCGCCCTTTGGAAAGAAGCCTGCACGTTGTGCCTTTCAGCTCTAGGGCAATGTAGCACAACCAGAGCAGAAGTCCTACTTCAGCCAGATCAGGCCTGCAAAGGAACTGCGTTTCACAGGTCTTTGGAAGAGATGTTCCCAGTAGGCTGTAAGAGCACTGTGCAGAGCGAGTTGTTTCTTATCTTCCCGAAGAGCTGGAAGCAAGATGCTGTGGGGCCCAACTCGCCCTTTGGAAAGAAGCCTGCATGTTGTGCCTTTCAGCTCTAGGGCAATGTAGCACAGCCAAGGAGAAGTTCTACTTCAGCGAGATGAGTCCTGCAAAGAAACTGCTGTTCACAGGCCTTTGGAAGAGATGTTCCCTGTAGGGTGTAAGAGCACTGTGCAGAGCGAGTTGTTTCTTAGCTTTCCAAAGAGCTGGAAGCAAGATGCTGTGTGGCCTAACTCGCCCTTTGGAAAGAAGCCTGCACGTTGTGCCTTTCAGCTCTAGGGCAAAGTAGCACACCCAGAGCAGAAGTCCTACTTCAGCCAGATCAGGCCTGCAAAGAAACTGCGTTTCACAGGCCTTTGGAAGAGATGCTCCCGGTAGGCTGTAAGAGCAGTGTGCAGAGCGAGTTGTTTCTTAGCTTCCCTAAGAGCTTGAAGCAAGATGCTGTGGGGCCCAACTCGCCCTTTGGAAAGAAGCCTGCACGTTGTGCCTTTGAGCTCTAGGGCAATGTAGCACACCCAGAGTAGAAGTCCTACTTCAGCCATATCAGGCCTGCAAAGAAACTGCGTTTCACCGGCCTTTGAAAGAGAAGTTCCCGGTAGGCTGTAAGAGCACTGTACAGAGCGAGCTGTTTCTTAGCTTCCCAAAGAGCTCTAAGCATGATGCTGTGAGGCCTAACTCACCCTTAGGAAAGAAGCCTGCACGTTGTGCCTTTCAGCTCTAGGGGATTGTAGCACACCCAGAGCAGAAGTCCTACTTCAGCCAGATCAGTCCTGCAAAGAAACTGCGTTTCACAGGCTTTTGGAAGAGATGTTCCGGGTAGGCTGTAAGAGCACTGTGCAGAGCGAGTTGTTTCTTAGCTTCCCAAAGAGCTAGAAGAAAGATGCTGTGGGGCCCAACTCGCCCTTTCGAAAGAAGCCTGCACGTTGTGCCTTTCAGCTCTAGGGCAATGTAGCACACCCAGAGCAGAAGTCCTACTTCAGCCAGATCAGGCCTGCAAAGAAACTGCGTTTCACAGGCCTTTGGAAGAGATGTTCCCGGTAGGCTGTGAGAGCACTGTGCAGAGCGAGTTGTTTCTTAGCCTCCCAAAGAGCTGGAAGCAAGATGCTGTTGGGCCCAACTCACCATTAGGAAAGGAGCCTGCACGTTGTGCCTTTCAGCTCTAGGGCAATGTAGCACACCCAGAGCAGAAGTCCTACTTCAGCCAGATCAGGCCTGAAAAGAAACTGCGTTTCATAGGCCTTTGGAAGAGATGTTCCCGGTAGGCTGTAAGAGCACTGTGCAGAGCGAGTTGTTTCTTAGCTTCCCAAAGAGCTGGAAGCAAGATGCTGTGGGGCCCAACTCGCCCTTTGGAAAGAAGCCGGCACGTTGTGCCTTTCAGCTCTAGGGAAATGTAGCACACCCAGAGCAGAAGTCCTACTTCAGCCAGATCAGGCCTGCAAAGAAACTGCGTTTCACAGGCCTTTGGAAGAGATGTTCCCGGTAGGCTGTAAGAGCACTGTGCAGAGCGAGTTGTTTCTTAGCTTCCCAAAGAGCTGGAAGCATGATGCTGTGCGGCCCAACTCGCCCTTTGGAAAGAAGCCTGCACTTTGAGCCTTTGAGCTCTGGGGAATGTAGCACACCCGGAGCAGAAGTCCTACTTCAGCCTGATCAGGCCTGCAAAGAAACTGTGTTTCACAGGCCTTTGGAAGAGATGTTCCCCGTAGGCTGTAAGAGCACTGTGCAGAGCGAGTTGTTTCTTAGCTTCCCAAAGAGCTGTAAGCAAGATGCTGTGGGGCCCAACTCGCCCTTTCGAAAGAAGCCTGCACGTTGTGCCTTTCAGCTCTAGGGCAATGTAGCACACCCAGAGCAGAAGTCCTACTTCAGCCAGATCAGGCCTGCAAAGAAACTGCGTTTCACAGGCCTTTGGAGGAGATGTTCCCGGTAGGCTGTAAGAGCACTGTGCAGAGCGAGTTGTTTCTTATCTTCCCGAAGAGCTGGAAGAAAGATGCTGTGGGGCCCAACTCGCCCTTTGGAAAGAAGCCTGCACGTTGTGCCTTTCAGCTCTAGGGCAATGTAGCACACCCAAGGAGAAGTTCTACATCAGCGAGATGAGTCCTGCAAAGAAACTGCTGTTCACAGGCCTTTGGAAGAGATGTTCCCTGTAGGCTGTAAGAGCACTGTGCAGAGCGAGTTGTTTCTTAGCTTTCCAAAGAGCTGGAAGCAAGATGCTGTGGGGCCCAACTCGCCCTTTGGAAAGAAGCCTGCACGTTGTGCCTTTCAGCTCCAGGGCAATGTAGCACACCCAGAGCAGAAGTCCTACTTCAGCCAGATCAGGCCTGCAAAGAAACTGCGTTTGACAGGCCTTTGGAAGAGATGTTCCCGGTAGGCTGTAAGAGCACTGTGCAGAGCGAGTTGTTTCTTAGCTTCCCAAAGAGCTGAAAGCAAGATGCTGTGGGGCCCAACTCGCCCTTTGGAAAGAAGCCTGCACGTTGTGCCTTTCAGCTCTAGGGCAATGTAGCACAACCAGAGCAGAAGTCCTACTTCAGCCAGATCAGGCCTGCAAAGGAACTGCGTTTCACAGGTCTTTGGAAGAGATGTTCCCAGTAGGCTGTAAGAGCACTGTGCAGAGCGAGTTGTTTCTTATCTTCCCGAAGAGCTGGAAGCAAGATGCTGTGGGGCCCAACTCGCCCTTTGGAAAGAAGCCTGCATGTTGTGCCTTTCAGCTCTAGGGCAATGTAGCACAGCCAAGGAGAAGTTCTACTTCAGCGAGATGAGTCCTGCAAAGAAACTGCTGTTCACAGGCCTTTGGAAGAGATGTTCCCTGTAGGGTGTAAGAGCACTGTGCAGAGCGAGTTGTTTCTTAACTTCCCTAAGAGCTGGAAGCAAGATGCTGTGGGGCCCAACTCGCCCTTTGGAAAGAAGCCTGCACGTTGTGCCTTTCAGCTCTAGGGCAAAGTAGCACACCCAGAGCAGAAGTCCTACTTCAGCCAGATCAGGCCTGCAAAGAAACTGCGTTTCACAGGCCTTTGGAAGAGATGTTCCCGGTAGGCTGTAAGAGCAGTGTGCAGAGCGAGTTGTTTCTTAGCTTCCCTAAGAGCTTGAAGCAAGATGCTGTGGGGCCCAACTCGCCCTTTGGAAAGAAGCCTGCACGTTGTGCCTTTGAGCTCTAGGGCAATGTAGCACACCCAGAGTAGAAGTCCTACTTCAGCCATATCAGGCCTGCAAAGAAACTGCGTTTCACCGGCCTTTGAAAGAGAAGTTCCCGGTAGGCTGTAAGAGCACTGTACAGAGCGAGCTGTTTCTTAGCTTCCCAAAGAGCTGGAAGCAAGATGCTGTGAGGCCTAACTCACCCTTAGGAAAGAAGCCTGCACGTTGTGCCTTTCAGCTCTAGGGCAATGTAGCACACCCAGAGCAGAAGTCCTACTTCAGCCAGATCAGTCCTGCAAAGAAACTGCGTTTCACAGGCTTTTGGAAGAGATGTTCCCAGTAGGCTGTAAGAGCACTGTGCAGAGCGAGTTGTTTCTTAGCTTCCCAAAGAGCTGGAAGAAAGATGCTGTGGGGCCCAACTCGCCCTTTCGAAAGAAGCCTGCACGTTGTGCCTTTCAGCTCTAGGGCAATGTAGCACACCCAGAGCAGAAGTCCTACTTCAGCCAGATCAGGCCTGCAAAGAAACTGCGTTTCACAGGCCTTTGGAAGAGATGTTCCCGGTAGGCTGTGAGAGCACTGTGCAGAGCGAGTTGTTTCTTAGCTTCCCAAAGAGCTGGAAGCAAGATGCTGTTGGGCCCAACTCACCATTAGGAAAGGAGCCTGCACGTTGTGCCTTTCAGCTCTAGGGCAATGTAGCACACCCAGAGCAGAAGTCCTACTTCAGCCAGATCAGGCCTGCAAAGAAACTGCGTTTCACAGGCCTTTGGAAGAGATGTTCCCGGTAGGCTGTAAGAGCACTGTGCAGAGCGAGTTGTTTCTTAGCTTCCCAAAGAGCTGGAAGCAAGATGCTGTGGGGCCCAACTCGCCCTTTGGAAAGAAGCCTGCACGTTGTGCCTTTCAGCTCGAGGGCAAAGTAGCACACCCAGAGCAGAAGTCCTACTTCAGCCAGATCAGGCCTGCAAAGAAACTGCGTTCCACAGGCTTTTGGCAGAGATGTTCCCGGTAGGCTGTAAGAGCACTGTGCAGAGCGAGTTGTTTCTTAGCTTCCCAAAGAGCTGGAAGCAAGATGCTGTGGGGCCCAACTCGCCCTTTGGAAAGAAGCCTGCACGTTGTGCCTTTCAGCTCTAGGGCAATGTAGCACACCCAGAGCAGAAGTCCTACTTCAGCCAGATCAGGCCTGCAAAGAAACTGCGTTTCACAGGCCTTTGGAAGAGAAGTTCCCGGTAGGCTGTAAGAGCACTGTGCAGAGCGAGTTGTTTCTTAGCTTCCCAAAGAGCTGGAATCAAGATGCAGTGGGGCATAACTCACCCTTAGGAAAGAAGACTGCACGTTGTGCCTTTCAGCTCTAGGGCAATGTAGCACACCCAGAGCAGAAGTCCTACTTCAGACAGATCAGGCCTGCAAAGAAACTGCGTTTCACAGGCCTTTGGATGAGATGTTCCCAGTAGGCTGTAAGAGCACTGTGCAGAGCGAGTTGTTTCTTAGCTTCCCAAAGAGCTGGAAGCAAGATGCTGTGGTTCCCAAATCGCCCTTTGGAAAGAAGCCTGCACGTTGTGCCTTCCAGCTCTAGGGCAATGTAGCACATCCAGAGCAGAAGTCCTACTTCAGCCAGATCAGGCCTGCAAAGAATCTGCGTCACACAGGCCTTTGGAAGAGATGTTCCCGGTAGGCTGTAAGAGCACTGTGCAGAGCGACTTGTTTCTTAGCTTCCCAAAGAGCTGGAAGCAAGATGCTGTGGGGCCCAACTCGCCCTTCGGAAAGAAGCCTGCACGTTGTGACTTTCAGCTCTAGGGCAGTTCCACACACTCAGAGCAGAAGTTCTACTTCGAGAAGATCACGCCTGCAAATAAACTGCGTTTCACAGGCCTTTGGAAGAGATGTTCCCGGTAGGCTGTAAGAGCACTGTGCAGAGCAAGTTGTTTCTTAGCTTCACAAAGAGCTGGAAGCAAGATGCTGTGGGGCCCAACTCGCCCTTTGGAAAGAAGCCTGCACGTTGTGCCTTTCAGCTCTAGGGCAATGTAGCACACCCAGAGCAGAAGTCCTACTTCAGCCACATCAGGCCTGCAAAGAAACTGCGTTTCACAGGCCTTTGGAAGAGATGTTCCCGGTAGGCTGTAAGAGCACTGTGCAGAGCGAGTTGTTTCTTAGCTTCCCAAAGAGCTGGAAGCAAGATGCTGTGGGGCCCAACTCGCCCTTCGGAAAGAAGCCTGCACGTTGTGCCTTTCAGCTCTAGGGCAGTGCCGCACACTCAGAGCAGAAGTTCTACTTCAAGAAGATCACGCCTGCAAAGAAACTGCGTTTCACAGGCCTTTGGAAGAGATGTTCCCGGTAGGCTGTAAGAGCGCTGTGCAGAGCAAGTTGTTTCTTAGCTTCCCAAAGAGCTGGAAGCAAGATGCTGTGGGGCCCAACTCGCCCTTTGGAAAGAAGCCTGCACGTTGTGCCTTTCAGCTCTAGGGCAATGTAGCACACCCAGAGCAAAAGTCCTACTTCAGCCAGATCAGGCCTGCAAAGAAACTGCGTTTCACAGGCCTTTGGAAGAGATGTTCCCGGTAGGCTGTAAGAGCACTGTGCAGAGCGAGTTGTTTCTTAGCTTCCCAAAGAGCTGGAAGCAAGATGCTGTGGGGCCCAACTCGCCCTTTGGAAAGAAGCCTGCACGTTGTGCCTTTCAGCTCTAGGGCAATGTAGCACACCCAGAGCAAAAGTCCTACTTCAGCCAGATCAGGCCTGCAAAGAAACTGCGTTTCACAGGCCTTTGGAAGAGATGTTCCCGGTAGGCTGTAAGAGCACTGTGCAGAGCGAGTTGTTTCTTAGCTTCCCAAAGAGCTGGAAGGAGGATGCTGTGGGGCCCAACTCGCCCTTTGGAAAGAAGCCTGCACGTTGTGCCTTTCAGCTCTAGGGCAAGGTAGCACACCCAGAGCAGACGTCCTACTTCACTCAGATCAGGCCTGCAAAGAAACTGCGTTTCACAGGCCTTTGGAAGTGATGTTCCCGGTAGGCTGTAACAGCACTGTGCACAGCGAGTTGTTTCTTACCATCTCAAAGAGATGGAAGCAAGATGCTGTGGGTCCCAACTCGCCCTTTGGAAAGAAGCCTGCACGTTGTGCCTTTCAGCTCTAGGGCAATGTAGCACACCCAGAGCAGAAGTCCTACTTCAGCCAGATCAGAACTGAAAAGAAACTGCGTTTCACCGGCCTTTGGAAGAGATGTTCCCGGTAGGCTGTAAGAGCACTGTGCAGAGCGACTTGTTTCTTAGCTTCCCAAAGAGCTGGAAGCAAGATGCTTTCGGGCCCAACTCGCCCTTTGGAAAGAAGCCTGCACGTTGTGCCTTTCAGCTCTAGGGCAATGTAGCACACCCAGAGCAGAAGTCGTACTTCAGCCAGATCAGGCCTGCAAAGAAACTGCTTTTCACAGGCCTTTGGAAGAGATGTTCCCGGTAGGCTGTAAGAGCACTGCGCAGAGCGAGTTGTTTCTTAGCTTCCCAAAGACCTGGAAGCAAGATGCTGTGGGGCCCAACTCGCCCTTTGGAAAGAAGCCTGCACGTTGTGCCTTCAGCTCAAGGACAAAGTAGCACACCCAGAGCAGGAGTCCTACTTCAGCCAGATCAGGCCTGCAAAGAAACTGCATTTCACAGGCCTTTGGAAGAGATGTTCCCGGTAGGCTGTAAGAGCACTGTGCAGAGCGAGTTGTTTCTTAGCTTCCCAAAGAGCTGGAAGCAAGAACCTGTGGGGCCCAACTCACCCTTAGGAAAGAAGCCTGCACGTTGTGCCTTTCAGCTCTAGGGCAAAGTAGCACACCCAGAGCAGAAGTCCTACTACAGCCAGATCAGGCCTGCAAAGAAACTGCGTTTCACATGCCTTTGGAAGAGATGTTCCCGGGAGGCTGTAAGAGCACTGTGCAGAGCGAGTTGTTTCTTAGCTTCCCAAAGAGCTGGAAGCAAGATGCTGTGGGGCCCAACTCGCCCTTCGGAAAGAAGCCTGCACGTTGTGCCTTTCAGCTCTAGGGCAATGTAGCACACCCAGAGCAGAAGTCTTACTTCAGCCAGATCAGGCCTGCAAAGAAACAGCGTTTCACAGGCCTTTGGAAGAGAGGTTCCCGGTAGGCTTTAAGAGCACTGTGCAGAGCGAGTTGTTTCTTAGCTTCCCAAAGAGCTGGAAGCAAGATGCTGTGGGGCCCAACTCGCCCTTTGGAAAGAAGCCTGCACGTTGTGCCTTTCAGCTCTAGGACAATGTAGCACACCCAGAGCAGAAGTCCTACTTCAGCCAGATCAGGCCTGCAAAGAAACTGCATTTCACAGGCCTTTGGAAGAGATGATCCCGGTAGGCTGTAATAGCACTGTGCAGAGCGAGTTGTTTCTTAGCTACCCAAATAGCTGGAAGCAAGATGCTGTGGGGCCCAACTCGCCCTTTGGAAAGAAGCCTGCACGTTGTGCCTTTCAGCTCTAGGGCAATGCCGCACACTCAGAGCAGAAGTTCTACTTCAAGCAGATCACGCCTGCAAAGAAGCTGCGTTTCACATGCCTTTGGAAGAGATGTTCCCGGTAGGCTGTAAGAGCACTGTGCAGAGCGACTTGTTTCTTATCTTCCCAAAGAGCTGGAAGCTAGATGCTTGGGTGCCCAACTCGCCCTTTGGAAAGAAGCCTGCACGTTGTGCCTTTCAGCTCTAGGGCAATGTAGCACACCCAGAGAAGAAGTCTTACTTCAGCCAGATCAGGCCTGCAAAGAAACTGCGTTTCTCAGGCCTTTGGAAGAGATGTTCCCGGTAGGCTGTAAGAGCACTGTGCCGAGCGTGTTGTTTCTTAGCTTCCCAAAGAGCTGGAAGCAAGATGCTGTGGGGCCTAACTCACCCTTAGGAAAGAAGCCTGCACGTTGTGCCTTTCAGCTCTAGGGCAATGTAGCACACCCAGAGCAGAAGTCCTACTTCAGCCAGATCAGGCCTGCAAAGAAACTGCGTTTCACAGGCCTTTGGAAGACATGTTCCCGGTAGGCTGTAAGAGCACTGTGCAGAGCGAGTTGTTTCTTAGCTTCCCAAAGAGCTGGAAGCAAGATGCTGTGGTTCCCAAATCGCCCTTTGGAAAGAAGCCTGCACGTTGTGCCTTTCAGCTCTAGGGCAATGTAGCACACCCAGAGCAGAAGTCCTACTTCAGCCAGATCAGGCCTGCAAAGAAACTGCGTTTCACAGGCCTTTGGAAGAGATGTTCCCGGTAGGCTGTAAGAGCACTGTGCAGTGCGAGTTGTTTCTTAGCTTCCCAAAGAGCTGGAAGCAAGATGCTGTGGGGCCCAACTCGCCCTTTGGAAAGAAGCCTGCACGTTGTGCCTTTCAGCTCTAGGGCAATGCAGCACACCCAGAGCAGAAGTCCTACTTCAGCCAAATCAGGCCTGCAAAGAAACAGCGTTTCACAGGCCTTTGGAAGAGATGTTCCCGGTAGGCTTTAAGAGCACTGTGCAGAGCGAGTTGTTTCTTAGCTTCCCAAAGAGCTGGAAGCAAGATGCTGTGGGGCCCAACTCGCCCTTTGGAAAGAAGCCTGCACCTTGTGCCTTTCAGCCTTAGGGCAGTGCCGCACACTCAGAGCGGAAGTTCTACTTCAAGAAGATCACGCCTGCAAAGAAAGTGCGTTTCACAGGCCTTTGGAAGAGATGTTCCCGGTAGACTATAAGAGCACTGTGCAGAGCAAGTTGTTTCTTAGCTTCACAAAGAGCCGGAAGCAAGATGCTGTGGGGCCCAACTCGCCCTTTGGAAAGAAGCCTGCACGTTGCGCCTTTCAGCTCTAGGGCAATGTAGCACACCCAGAGCAGAAGTCCTACTTCAGCCAGATCAGGCCTGCAAAGAAACTGCGTTGCACAGGCCTTTGGAAGAGATGTTCCCGGTAGGCTGTAAGAGCACTGTGCAGAGCGAGTTGTTTCTTAGCTTCCCAAAGAGCTGGAAGGAGGATGCTGTGGGGCCCAACTCGCCCTTTGGAAAGAAGCCTGCACGTTGTGCCTTTCAGCTCTAGGGCAGTGCCGCACACTCAGAGCAGAAGTTCTACTTCAAGAAGATCACGCCTGCAAAGAAACTGCGTTTCACAGGCCTTTGGAAGAGATGTTCCCGGTAGGCTGTAAGAGCACTGTGCAGTGCAAGTTGTTTCTTAGCTTCCCAAAGAGCTGGAAGCAAGATGCTGTGGGGCCCAACTCGCCCTTTGGAAAGAAGCCTGCACGTTGTGCCTTTCAGCTCTAGGGCAATGTAGCACACCCAGAGCAGAAGTCCTACTTCAGCCAGATCAGGCCTGCAAAGAAACTGCGTTTCACAGGCCTTTGGAAGAGATGTTCCCGGTAGGCTGTAAGAGCACTGTGCAGAGCGAGTTGTTTCTCAGCTTCCCAAAGAGCTGGAAGCATGATGCTTTGGGGCCCAAATCGCCCTTTGGAAAGAAGCCTGCACGTTGTGCCTTTCAGCTCTAGGGCAATGTAGCACACCCAGAGCAGAAGTCCTACTTCAGCCAGATCAGGCCTG
The DNA here is from genome assembly GCF_041296265.1 of Equus caballus. Lineage (NCBI taxonomy): Eukaryota > Metazoa > Chordata > Mammalia > Perissodactyla > Equidae > Equus > Equus caballus. The sequence continues at coordinate 71,769,063 of NC_091684.1, forward strand.
CAAAGAAACTGCGTTTCACAGGCCTTTGGAAGAGATGTTCCCGGTAGGCTGTAAGAGCACTGTGCAGAGCGAGTTGTTTCTTAGCTTCCCTAGGAGCTGGAAGCAAGATGCTGTGGGGCCCAACTCGCCCTTTGGAAAGAAGCCTGCACGTTGTGCCTTTCAGCTCTAGGGCAATGTAGCACACCCAGGGCAGAAGTCCTACTTCAGCCAGATCAGGCCTGCAAAGAAACTGCGTTTCACAGGCCTTTGGAAGAGATGTTCCCGGTAGGCTGTAAGAGCACTGTGCAGAGCGAGTTGTTTCTTAGCTTCCCAAAGAGCTGGAAGCAAGATGCTGTGGGTCCCAACTCGCCCTTTTTAAAGAAGCCTGCACGTTGTGCCTTTCAGCTCTAGGGCAATGTAGCACACCCAGAGCAGAAGTCCTACTTCAGCCAGATCAGGACTGCAAAGAAACTGCGTTTCACAGGCCTTTGGAAGAGATGTTCCCGGTAGGCTGTAAGAGCACTGTGCAGAGCGAGTTGTTTCTTAGCTTCCCAAAGAGCTGGAAGCAAGATGCTGTGGGGCCCAACTCGCCCTTTGGAAAGAAGCCTGCACGTTGTGCCTTTGAGCTCTAGGGCAATGTAGCACACCCAGAGTAGAAGTCCTACTTCAGCGATATCAGGCCTGCAAAGAAACTGCGTTTCACCGGCCTTTGGAAGAGAAGTTCCCGGTAGGCTGTAAGAGCACTGTGCAGAGCGAGTTGTTTCTTAGCTTCCCAAAGAGCTGGAAGCAAGATGCTGTGGGGCCTAACTCACCCTTAGGAAAGAAGCCTGCACGTTGTGCCTTTCAGCTCTAGGGCAATGTAGCACACCCAGAGCAGAAGTCCTACTTCAGCCAGATGAGGCCTGCAAAGAAACTGCGTTTCGCAGGCTTTTGGAAGAGATGTTCCCGGTAGGCTGTAAGAGCACTGTGCAGAGCGAGTTGTTTCTTAGCTTCCCAAAGAGATGGAAGAAAGATGCTGTGGGGCCCAAATCGTCCTTTCGAAAGAAGCTTGCACGTTGTGCCTTTCAGCTCTAGGGCAATGTAGCACACCCAGAGCAGAAGTCCTACTTCAGCCACATCAGGCCTGCAAAGAAACTGCGTTTCACAGGCCTTTGGAAGAGATGTTCCCGGTAGGCTGTAAGAGCACTGTGCAGAGCGACTTGTTTCTTAGCTTCCCAAAGAGCAGGAAGCAAGATGCTGTTGGGCCCAACTCACCATTAGGATACGGGCCTGCACGTTGTGCCTTTCAGCTCTAGGGCAATGTAGCACACCCAGTGAAGAAGTTCTACTTCACCAAGATGAGTCCTGCAAAGAAACTGCTGTTCACAGGCCTTTGGAAGAAATGTTCCCGGTAGGCTGTAAGAGCACTGTGCAGAGTGACTTGATTCTTAGCTTCCCAAAGAGCTGGAAGCAAGATGCTGTGGGGCCCAACTCGCCCTTTGGAAAGAAGCCTGCACGTTGTGCCTTCAGCTCTAGGACAATGTAGCACACCCAGAGCAGGAGTCCTACTTCAGCCAGATCAGGCCTGCAAACAAACCGCGTTTCACAGGCCTTTGGAAGAGATGTTCCCGGTAGGCTGTAAGAGCACTGTGCAGAGCGAGTTGTTTCTTAGCTTTCCAAAGAGCTGGAAGCAAGATGCTGTGGGGCCCAACTCGCCCTTTGGAAAGAAGCCTGCACGTTGTGCCTTTCAGCTCTAGGGGAATGTAGCACACCCAGAGCAGGAGTCCTACTTCAGCCAGATCAGGCCTGCAAAGAAAGTGCGTTTCACAGGCCTTTGGAGGAGATGTTCCCGGTAGGCTGTAAGAGCACTGTGCAGAGCGAGTTGTTTCTTAGCTTCCCAAAGAGCTGGAAGCAAGATGCTGTGGGGCCCAACTCTCCCTTTGGAAAGAAGCCTGCACGTTGTGCCTTTCAGCTCTAGGGCAATGTAGCACACCCAGAGCAGAAGTCCTACTTCAGCCAGATCAGGCCTGCAAAGAAACTGCGTTTCACAGGCCTTTGGAAGAGATGTTCCCGGTAGGCTGTAAGAGCACTGTGCAGAGCGAGTTGTTTCTTAGCTTCCCAAAGAGCTGGAAGCAAGATGCTGTGGGGCCCAAATCGCCCTTTGCAAAGAAGCCTGCTCGTTGTACCATTCAGCTCTAGGGCAATGTAGCACACCCAGAGCAGAAGTTCTACTTCAGCGAGATCAGGCCTGCATGAAACTGCTTTTCACAGGCCTTTGGAAGAGATGTTCCCGGTAGGCAGTAAGAGCACTGTGCAGAGCGAGCTGTTTCTTAGCTTTCCAAAGAGATGGAAGCAAGATGCTGTGTGGCCCAACTCGCCCATTGGAAAGAAGCCTGCACGTTGTGCCTTTCTGCTCTTGGGCAATCTAGCAAACCCAGAGCAGGAGTCCTACTTCAGCCAGATCTGGCCTGCAAAGAAACTGCGTTTCACAGGCCTTTGGAAGAGATGTTCCCGGTAGGCTGTAAGAGCACTGTGCAGAGCGACTTCTTTCTTAGCTTCCCAAAGAGCTGGAAGCAGGATGCTGTGGGGCCGAACTCGACCTTTGGAAAGAAGCCTGCACGTTGTGCCTTTCTGCTCTAGGGCAATGTAGCACACCCAGAGCAGGAGTCCTACTTCAGCCAGATCAGGCCTGCAAACAAACTGCGTTTCACCGGCCTTTGGAAGAGAAGTTCCCGGTAGGCTGTAAGAGCACTGTGCAGAGCGAGTTGTTTCTTAGCTTCCCAAAGAGCTGGAAGCAAGATGCTGTGGGGCCTAACTCACCCTTAGGAAAGAAGCCTGCACGTTGTGCCTTTCAGCTCTAGGGCAATGTAGCACACCCAGAGCAGAAGTCCTACTTCAGCCAGATGAGGCCTGCAAAGAAACTGCGTTTCGCAGGCTTTTGGAAGAGATGTTCCCGGTAGGCTGTAAGAGCACTGTGCAGAGCGAGTTGTTTCTTAGCTTCCCAAAGAGATGGAAGAAAGATGCTGTGGGGCCCAAATCGTCCTTTCGAAAGAAGCTTGCACGTTGTGCCTTTCAGCTCTAGGGCAATGTAGCACACCCAGAGCAGAAGTCCTACTTCAGCCACATCAGGCCTGCAAAGAAACTGCGTTTCACAGGCCTTTGGAAGAGATGTTCCCGGTAGGCTGTAAGAGCACTGTGCAGAGCGACTTGTTTCTTAGCTTCCCAAAGAGCAGGAAGCAAGATGCTGTTGGGCCCAACTCACCATTAGGATACGGGCCTGCACGTTGTGCCTTTCAGCTCTAGGGCAATGTAGCACACCCAGTGAAGAAGTTCTACTTCACCAAGATGAGTCCTGCAAAGAAACTGCTGTTCACAGGCCTTTGGAAGAAATGTTCCCGGTAGGCTGTAAGAGCACTGTGCAGAGTGACTTGATTCTTAGCTTCCCAAAGAGCTGGAAGCAAGATGCTGTGGGGCCCAACTCGCCCTTTGGAAAGAAGCCTGCACGTTGTGCCTTCAGCTCTAGGACAATGTAGCACACCCAGAGCAGGAGTCCTACTTCAGCCAGATCAGGCCTGCAAACAAACCGCGTTTCACAGGCCTTTGGAAGAGATGTTCCCGGTAGGCTGTAAGAGCACTGTGCAGAGCGAGTTGTTTCTTAGCTTTCCAAAGAGCTGGAAGCAAGATGCTGTGGGGCCCAACTCGCCCTTTGGAAAGAAGCCTGCACGTTGTGCCTTTCAGCTCTAGGGGAATTTAGCACACCCAGAGCAGGAGTCCTACTTCAGCCAGATCAGGCCTGCAAAGAAAGTGCGTTTCACAGGCCTTTGGAGGAGATGTTCCCGGTAGGCTGTAAGAGCACTGTGCAGAGCGAGTTGTTTCTTAGCTTCCCAAAGAGCTGGAAGCAAGATGCTGTGGGGCCCAACTCTCCCTTTGGAAAGAAGCCTGCACGTTGTGCCTTTCAGCTCTAGGGCAATGTAGCACACCCAGAGCAGAAGTCCTACTTCAGCCAGATCAGGCCTGCAAAGAAACTGCGTTTCACAGGCCTTTGGAAGAGATGTTCCCGGTAGGCTGTAAGAGCACTGTGCAGAGCGAGTTGTTTCTTAGCTTCCCAAAGAGCTGGAAGCAAGATGCTGTGGGGCCCAAATCGCCCTTTGCAAAGAAGCCTGCTCGTTGTACCATTCAGCTCTAGGGCAATGTAGCACACCCAGAGCAGAAGTTCTACTTCAGCGAGATCAGGCCTGCATGAAACTGCTTTTCACAGGCCTTTGGAAGAGATGTTCCCGGTAGGCAGTAAGAGCACTGTGCAGAGCGAGCTGTTTCTTAGCTTTCCAAAGAGATGGAAGCAAGATGCTGTGTGGCCCAACTCGCCCATTGGAAAGAAGCCTGCACGTTGTGCCTTTCTGCTCTTGGGCAATCTAGCAAACCCAGAGCAGGAGTCCTACTTCAGCCAGATCTGGCCTGCAAAGAAACTGCGTTTCACAGGCCTTTGGAAGAGATGTTCCCGGTAGGCTGTAAGAGCACTGTGCAGAGCGACTTCTTTCTTAGCTTCCCAAAGAGCTGGAAGCAGGATGCTGTGGGGCCGAACTCGACCTTTGGAAAGAAGCCTGCACGTTGTGCCTTTCTGCTCTAGGGCAATGTAGCACACCCAGAGCAGGAGTCCTACTTCAGCCAGATCAGGCCTGCAAACAAACTGCGTTTCACAGGCCCTTGGAAGAGATGTTCCTCGGTAGGCTGTAAGAGCACTGTGCAGAGCGAGTTGTTTCTTAGCTTCCCAAAGAGCTGGAAGCAAGATGCTGTGGGGCCCAACTCGCCCTTTGGAAAGAAGCCTGCACGTTGCGCCTTTCAGTTCTAGGGCAATGTAGCACACCCATAGCAGAAGTCTTACTTCAGCCAGATCAGGCCTGCCAAGAAATTGCATTTCACAGGCCTTTGGAAGAGATGTTTCCGGTAGGCTGTAAGAGCACTGTGCAGAGAGAGTTGTTTCTTAGCTTCCCAAAGAGCTGGAAGCAAGATGCTGTGGGGCCCAACTCGCCCTTTGGAAAGAAGCCTGCACGTTGTGCCTTTCAGCTCTAGGGCAAGGTAGCACACCCAGAGCAGGAGTCCTACTTCAGCCAGATCAGGCCTGCAAAGAAACTGCGTTTCACAGGCCTTTGGAAGAGATGTTCCCGGTAGGCTGCAAGAGCACTGTGCAGAGCGAGTTGTTTCTTAGCTTCCCAAAGAGCTGGAAGCAAGATGCTGTGGGGCCCAACTCGCCCTTTGGAAAGAAGCCTGCTTGTTGTGCCTTTCATCTCTAGGGCAATGTAGAACACCCAGAGCAGAAGTCCTACTTCAGACAGTTCAGGCCTGCAAAGAAACTGCGTTTCACAGGCCTTTGGAAGAGATGTTCCCGGTAGGCTGTAAGAGCACTGTGCAGAGCGAGTTGTTTCTTAGCTTCCCAAAGACCTGGAAGCAAGATGCTGTGGGGACCAACTCGCCCTTTGGAAAGAAGCCTGCACGTTGTGCCTTTCAGCTCTACGGCAATGTAGCACACCCAGAGCAGAAGTCCTACTTCAGCCAGATCAGGCCTGCAAAGAAACTGCGTTTCACAGGCCTTTGGAAGAGATGTTCCCGGTAGGCTGTAAGAGCACTGTGCAGAGCGAGTTGTTTCTTAGCTTTCCAAAGAGCTGGAAGCAAGATGCTGTGGGGCCCAACTCGCCCTTTGGAAAGAAGCCTGCACGTTGTGCCTTTCAGCTCTACGGCAATGTAGCACACCCAGAGCAGAAGTCCTACTTCAGCCAGATCAGGCCTGCAAAGAAACTGCGTTTCACAGGCCTTTGGAAGAGATGTCCCCGGTAGGCTGTAGAGCACTGTGCAGAGAGAGTTGTTTCTTAGCTTCCCAAAGAGCTGGAAGCAAGATGCTGTGGGGCCCAAATCGCCCGTTGGAAAGAAGCCTGCTCGTTGTGCCTTTCAGCTCTAGGGCAATGTAGCACACCCAGAGCAGAACTTCTACTTCAGCGAGATCAGGCCTGCAAAGAAACTGCTTTTCACAGGCCTTTGGAAGAGATGTTCCCGGTAGGCAGTAAGAGCACTGTGCAGAGCGAGTTGTTTCTTAGCTTTCCAAAGGGCTGGAAGCAAGATGCTGTGTGGCCCAACTCGCCCTTTGGAAAGAAGCCTGCACGTTGTGCCTTTCAGCTCTAGGGCAATGTAGCACACCCAGAGCAGAAGTCCTACTTCAGCCAGATCAGGCCTGCAAAGAAACAGCGTTTCACAGGCCTTTGGAAGAGATGTTCCCGGTAGGCTGTAAGAGCACTGTGCAGAGCAAGTTATTTCTTAGCTTCCCAAAGAGCTGGAAGCAAGATGCTGTGGGGCCCAATTCACCCTTTGGAAAGGAGCCTGCACGTTGTGCCTTTCAGCTCTAGGGCAATATAGCACACCCAGAGCAGAAGTCCTACTTCAGCGAGATCAGGCCTGCAAAGAAACTGCGTTTCACAGGCCTTTGGAAGAGATGTTCCCGGTAGGCTGTAAGAGCACTGTGCAGAGCGAGTTGTTTCTTAGCTTCCCAAAGAGCTGGAAGCAAGATGCTGTGGGGCCCAACTCGCCCTTTGGAAAGAAGCCTGCACCTTGTGCCTTTCAGCTCTAGGGCAATGTAGCACACCCAGAGCAGAAGTCCTACTTCAGCCTGATCAGGCCTGCAAAGAAACTGCGTTTCACAGGCCTTTGGAAGAGATCTTCCCGGTAGGCTGTAAGAGCACAGTGCAGAGCGAGTGGTTTCTTAGCTTTCCAAAGAGCTGGAAGCAAGATGCTGTCGGGCCCAACTCGCCCTTTGGAAAGAAGCCTGCACGTTTTGCCTTCAGCTCAAGGACAAAGTAGCACACCCAGAGCAGGAGTCCTACTTCAGCCAGATCAGGCCTGCAAAGAAACTGCGTTTCACAGGCCTTTGGAAGAGATGTTCCCGGTAGGCTGTAACAGCACTGTGCAGAGCGAGTTGTTTCTTAGCATCCCAAACAGATGGAAGCAAGATGCTGTGGGGCCCAACTCGCCCTTTGGAAAGAAGCCTGCACGTTGTGCCTTTCAGCTCTAGGGCAATGTAGCACACCCAGAGCAGAAGTCCTACTTCAGGCAGATCAGGCCTGCAAAGAAACTGCGCTTCACAGGCCTTTCGAAGAGATGTTCCCGGTAGGCTGTAAGAGCACTGTGCAGAGCGACTTGTTTCTTAGCTTCCCAAAGAGCTGGAAGCAGGATTATGTGGAGCCGAACTCTCCCTTTGGAAAGATGCCTGCACGTTGTGCCTTTCTGCTCTAGGGCAATGTAGCACACCCAGAGCAGGAGTCCTACTTCAGCCAGATCAGGCCTGCAAAGAAACTGCGTTTCACAGGCCTTTGGAAGAGATGTTCCCGGTAGGCTGTAAGAGCACTGTGCAGAGCGAGTTGTTTCTTAGCTTCCCAAAGAGCTGGAAGCAAGATGCTGTGGGGCCCAACTCGCCCTTTCGAAAGAAGCCTGCACGTTGTGCCTTTCAGCTCTAGGGCAGTGCCGCACACTCAGAGCAGAAGTTCTACTTCAAGAAGATCATGCCTGCAAAGAAACTGCGTTTCACAGGCCTTTGGAAGAGATGTTCCTGGTAGGCTGTAAGAGCACTGTGCAGAGCAAGTTGTTTCTTTGCTTCCCAAAGAGCTGGAAGCAAGATGCTGTGGGGCCCAACTCGCCCTTTGGAAAGAAGCCTGCACGTTGTGCCTTTCAGCTCTAGGGCAAAGTAGCACACCCAGAGCAGAAGTCCTACTTCAGCCAGATCAGGCCTGCAAAGAAACTGCGTTTCATAGGCCTTTGGAAGAGATGTTCCCGGTAGGCTGTAAGAGCACTGTGCAGAGTGAGTTGTTTCTTAGCTTCCTAAAGAGCTGGAAGCAAGATGCTGTGGGGCCCAAATCGCCCTTTGGAATGAAGCCTGCTCGTTGTGCCTTTCACCTCTAGCCAATGTAGCACACCCAGAGCAGAAGTTCTACTTCAGCGAGATCAGGCCTGCAAAGAAACTGCTTTTCACAGGACTTTGGAAGAGATGTTCCCGGTAGGCAGTAAGAGCACTGTGCAGAGCGAGTTGTTTCTTAGCTTCCCAAAGAGATGGAAGCAAGATGCTGTGGGGCCCAACTCGCCCTTTGGAAAGAAGCCTGCACGTTGTGCCTTTCAGCTCTAGGGCAATGTAGCACACCCAGAGCAGAAGTCCTACTTCAGCCAGATCAGGCCTGCAAAGAAATTGCGTTTCACAGGCCTTTGGAAGAGATGTTCCCGGTAGGCTGTAAGAGCACTGTCCAGAGCGAGTTGTTTCTTAGCTTCCCAAAGAGCTGGAAGCAAGATGCTGTGGGGCCCAACTCGTCCTTTGGAAAGAAGCCTGCACGTTGTGCCTTTCAGCTCTAGGGCAATGCCGCACACTCAGAGCAGAAGTTCTACTTCAAGCAGATCACACCTGCAAAGAAGCTGCGTTTCACATGCCTTTGGAAGAGATGTTCCCGGTAGGCTGTAAGAGCACTGTGCAGAGCGAGTTGTTTCTTAGCTTCCCAAAGAGCTGGAAGCAAGATGCTGTGGGTCCCAACTCGCCCTTTGGAAAGAAGCCTGCACGTTGTGCCTTTCAGCTCTAGGGCAATGTAGCACACCCAGAGCAGAAGTCCTACTTCAGCCAGATCAGAACTGAAAAGAAACTGCGTTTCACCGGCCTTTGGAAGAGATGTTCCCGGTAGGCTGTAAGAGCACTGTGCAGAGCGACTTGTTTCTTAGCTTCCCAAAGAGCTGGAAGCAAGATGCTTTCGGGCCCAACTCGCCCTTTGGAAAGAAGCCTGCACGTTGTGCCTTTCAGCTCTAGGGCAATGTAGCACACCCAGAGCAGAAGTCGTACTTCAGCCAGATCAGGCCTGCAAAGAAACTGCTTTTCACAGGCCTTTGGAAGAGATGTTCCCGGTAGGCTGTAAGAGCACTGCGCAGAGCGAGTTGTTTCTTAGCTTCCCAAAGACCTGGAAGCAAGATGCTGTGGGGCCCAACTCGCCCTTTGGAAAGAAGCCTGCACGTTGTGCCTTCAGCTCAAGGACAAAGTAGCACACCCAGAGCAGGAGTCCTACTTCAGCCAGATCAGGCCTGCAAAGAAACTGCATTTCACAGGCCTTTGGAAGAGATGTTCCCGGTAGGCTGTAAGAGCACTGTGCAGAGCGAGTTGTTTCTTAGCTTCCCAAAGAGCTGGAAGCAAGAACCTGTGGGGCCCAACTCACCCTTAGGAAAGAAGCCTGCACGTTGTGCCTTTCAGCTCTAGGGCAAAGTAGCACACCCAGAGCAGAAGTCCTACTACAGCCAGATCAGGCCTGCAAAGAAACTGCGTTTCACATGCCTTTGGAAGAGATGTTCCCGGGAGGCTGTAAGAGCACTGTGCAGAGCGAGTTGTTTCTTAGCTTCCCAAAGAGCTGGAAGCAAGATGCTGTGGGGCCCAACTCGCCCTTCGGAAAGAAGCCTGCACGTTGTGCCTTTCAGCTCTAGGGCAATGTAGCACACCCAGAGCAGAAGTCTTACTTCAGCCAGATCAGGCCTGCAAAGAAACAGCGTTTCACAGGCCTTTGGAAGAGAGGTTCCCGGTAGGCTTTAAGAGCACTGTGCAGAGCGAGTTGTTTCTTAGCTTCCCAAAGAGCTGGAAGCAAGATGCTGTGGGGCCCAACTCGCCCTTTGGAAAGAAGCCTGCACGTTGTGCCTTTCAGCTCTAGGACAATGTAGCACACCCAGAGCAGAAGTCCTACTTCAGCCAGATCAGGCCTGCAAAGAAACTGCATTTCACAGGCCTTTGGAAGAGATGATCCCGGTAGGCTGTAATAGCACTGTGCAGAGCGAGTTGTTTCTTAGCTACCCAAATAGCTGGAAGCAAGATGCTGTGGGGCCCAACTCGCCCTTTGGAAAGAAGCCTGCACGTTGTGCCTTTCAGCTCTAGGGCAATGCCGCACACTCAGAGCAGAAGTTCTACTTCAAGCAGATCACGCCTGCAAAGAAGCTGCGTTTCACATGCCTTTGGAAGAGATGTTCCCGGTAGGCTGTAAGAGCACTGTGCAGAGCGACTTGTTTCTTATCTTCCCAAAGAGCTGGAAGCTAGATGCTTGGGTGCCCAACTCGCCCTTTGGAAAGAAGCCTGCACGTTGTGCCTTTCAGCTCTAGGGCAATGTAGCACACCCAGAGAAGAAGTCTTACTTCAGCCAGATCAGGCCTGCAAAGAAACTGCGTTTCTCAGGCCTTTGGAAGAGATGTTCCCGGTAGGCTGTAAGAGCACTGTGCCGAGCGTGTTGTTTCTTAGCTTCCCAAAGAGCTGGAAGCAAGATGCTGTGGGGCCTAACTCACCCTTAGGAAAGAAGCCTGCACGTTGTGCCTTTCAGCTCTAGGGCAATGTAGCACACCCAGAGCAGAAGTCCTACTTCAGCCAGATCAGGCCTGCAAAGAAACTGCGTTTCACAGGCCTTTGGAAGACATGTTCCCGGTAGGCTGTAAGAGCACTGTGCAGAGCGAGTTGTTTCTTAGCTTCCCAAAGAGCTGGAAGCAAGATGCTGTGGTTCCCAAATCGCCCTTTGGAAAGAAGCCTGCACGTTGTGCCTTTCAGCTCTAGGGCAATGTAGCACACCCAGAGCAGAAGTCCTACTTCAGCCAGATCAGGCCTGCAAAGAAACTGCGTTTCACAGGCCTTTGGAAGAGATGTTCCCGGTAGGCTGTAAGAGCACTGTGCAGTGCGAGTTGTTTCTTAGCTTCCCAAAGAGCTGGAAGCAAGATGCTGTGGGGCCCAACTCGCCCTTTGGAAAGAAGCCTGCACGTTGTGCCTTTCAGCTCTAGGGCAATGTAGCACACCCAGAGCAGAAGTCCTACTTCAGCCAAATCAGGCCTGCAAAGAAACAGCGTTTCACAGGCCTTTGGAAGAGATGTTCCCGGTAGGCTTTAAGAGCACTGTGCAGAGCGAGTTGTTTCTTAGCTTCCCAAAGAGCTGGAAGCAAGATGCTGTGGGGCCCAACTCGCCCTTTGGAAAGAAGCCTGCACCTTGTGCCTTTCAGCCTTAGGGCAGTGCCGCACACTCAGAGCGGAAGTTCTACTTCAAGAAGATCACGCCTGCAAAGAAAGTGCGTTTCACAGGCCTTTGGAAGAGATGTTCCCGGTAGACTATAAGAGCACTGTGCAGAGCAAGTTGTTTCTTAGCTTCACAAAGAGCCGGAAGCAAGATGCTGTGGGGCCCAACTCGCCCTTTGGAAAGAAGCCTGCACGTTGCGCCTTTCAGCTCTAGGGCAATGTAGCACACCCAGAGCAGAAGTCCTACTTCAGCCAGATCAGGCCTGCAAAGAAACTGCGTTGCACAGGCCTTTGGAAGAGATGTTCCCGGTAGGCTGTAAGAGCACTGTGCAGAGCGAGTTGTTTCTTAGCTTCCCAAAGAGCTGGAAGGAGGATGCTGTGGGGCCCAACTCGCCCTTTGGAAAGAAGCCTGCACGTTGTGCCTTTCAGCTCTAGGGCAGTGCCGCACACTCAGAGCAGAAGTTCTACTTCAAGAAGATCACGCCTGCAAAGAAACTGCGTTTCACAGGCCTTTGGAAGAGATGTTCCCGGTAGGCTGTAAGAGCACTGTGCAGTGCAAGTTGTTTCTTAGCTTCCCAAAGAGCTGGAAGCAAGATGCTGTGGGGCCCAACTCGCCCTTTGGAAAGAAGCCTGCACGTTGTGCCTTTCAGCTCTAGGGCAATGTAGCACACCCAGAGCAGAAGTCCTACTTCAGCCAGATCAGGCCTGCAAAGAAACTGCGTTTCACAGGCCTTTGGAAGAGATGTTCCCGGTAGGCTGTAAGAGCACTGTGCAGAGCGAGTTGTTTCTCAGCTTCCCAAAGAGCTGGAAGCATGATGCTTTGGGGCCCAAATCGCCCTTTGGAAAGAAGCCTGCACGTTGTGCCTTTCAGCTCTAGGGCAATGTAGCACACCCAGAGCAGAAGTCCTACTTCAGCCAGATGAGGCCTGCAAAGAAACTGCGTTTCACAGGCCTTTGGAAGAGATGTTCCCGGTAGGCTGTAAGTGCAATGTGCAGAGCGACTTGTTTCTTAGCTTCCCAAAGAGCTGGAAGCAAGATGCTGTGGGGCCGAACTCGCCCTTTGGAAAGAGTCCTGCACGTTGTGCCTTTCTGCTCTAGGGCAATGTAGCACACCCAGAGCAGGAGTCCTACTTCAGCCAGATCAGGCCTTCAAAGAAACTGCGTTTCACAGGCCTTTGGAAGAGATGTTCCCGGTAGGCTGTAAGAGCACTGTGCAGAGCGAGTTGTTTCTTAGCTTCCCAAAGAGCTGGAAGCAAGATGCTGTGGGGCCTAACTCACCCTTATGAAAGAAGCCTGCACGTTGTGCCTTTCAGCTCTACGGCAATGTAGCACACCCAGAGCAGAAGTCCTACTTCAGGAAGATCAGGCCTGCAAAGAAACTGCGTTTCACAGGCCTTTGGAAGAGATGTTCCCGGTAGGCTGTAAGAGCACTGTGCAGAGCGAGTTGTTTCTTAGCTTCCCAAAGAGCTGGAAGCAAGATGCTGTGGTTCCCAAATCGCCCTTTGGAAAGAAGCCTGCACGTTGTGCCTTTCAGCTCTAGGGCAATGTAGCACATCCAGAGCAGAAGTCGTACTTCAGCCAGATCAGGCCTGCAAAGAAACTGCGTTTCACAGGCCTTTGGAAGAGATGTTCCCGGTAGGCTGTAAGAGCACTGTGCAGAGCGAGTTGTTTCTTAGCCTCCCAAAGAGCTGGAAGCAAGATGCTGTGGGGCCGAACTCGCCCTTTGGAAAGAAGCCTGCACGTTGTGCCTTTCTGCTCTAGGGCAATGTAGCACACCCAGAGCAGGAGTCCTACTTCAGCCAGATCAGGCCTACAAAGAAACTGCGTTTCACAGGCCTTTGGAAGAGATGTTCCCGGTAGGCTGTAAGAGCACTGTGCAGAGTGAGTTGTTTCTTAGCTTCCCAAAGAGCTGGAAGCAAGATGCTGTGGGGCCCAACTCGCCCTTTGGAAAGAAGCCTCCACGTTGTGCCTTTCAGCTCTAGGGCAGTGCCGCACACTCAGAGAAAAAGTTCTACTTCAAGAAGATCACGCCTGCAAAGAAACTGCGTTTCACAGGCCTTTGGAAGAGATGTTCCCGGTAGGCTGTAAGAGCACTGTGCAGAGCGAGTTGTTTCTTAGCTTCCCAAAGAGCTGGAAGGAGGATGCTGTGGGGCCCAACTCGCCCTTTGGAAAGAAGCCTGCACGTTGTGCCTTTCAGCTGTAGGGCAATGTAGCACACCCAGAGCAGAAGTCCTACTTGAGCCAGATCAGGCCTGCAAAGAAACTGCGTTTCACAGGCCTTTGAAAGAGATGTTCCCGGTAGGCTGTAAGAGCACTGTGCAGAGCGAGTTGTTTCTTAGCTTCCCAAAGAACTGCAAGCAAGATGCTGTGGGGCCCAACTCGCCCTTTGGAAAGAAGCCTGCACGTTGCGCCTTTCAGCTCTAGGGCAATGTAGCACACCCGTAGCAGAAGTCCTACTTCAGCCAGATCAGGCCTGCAAAGAAACTGCGTTCCACAGGCCTTTGGAAGAGATGTTCCCGGTAGGCTGTAAGAGCACTGTGCAGAGCGAGTTGTTTCTTAGCTTCCCAAAGAGCTACAAGCAAGATGCTGTGGGGCCCAACTCGCCCTTTGGAAAGCAGCCTGCACGTTGTCCCTTTCAGTTCTGCGGCAAGGTAGCGCACCCAGAGCAGAAGTCCTCCTTCAGCCAGATCAGGCCTGCAAAGAAACTGCGTTTCACAGGCCTTTGGAAGAGATGTTCTCGGTAGGCTGTAAGGGCACTGTGCAGAGAGAGTTGTTTCTTAGCTTCCCAAAGAGCTGGAAGCAAGATGCTGTGGGGCCCAACTCGCCCTTTGGAAAGAAGCCTGCACGTTGTGCCTTTCAGCTCTAGGGCAATGTAGCACACCCAGAGCAGAAGTCCTACTTCAGCCAGATCAGGCCTGCAAAGAAACTGCGTTTCACAGGCCTTTGGAAGAGATGTTCCCGGTAGGCTGTAAGAGCACTGTGCAGAGCGAGTTGTTTCTTAGCTTCCCTAGGAGCTGGAAGCAAGATGCTGTGGGGCCCAACTCGCCCTTTGGAAAGAAGCCTGCACGTTGTGCCTTTCAGCTCTAGGGCAATGTAGCACACCCAGGGCAGAAGTCCTACTTCAGCCAGATCAGGCCTGCAAAGAAACTGCGTTTCACAGGCCTTTGGAAGAGATGTTCCCGGTAGGCTGTAAGAGCACTGTGCAGAGCGAGTTGTTTCTTAGCTTCCCAAAGAGCTGGAAGCAAGATGCTGTGGGTCCCAACTCGCCCTTTTTAAAGAAGCCTGCACGTTGTGCCTTTCAGCTCTAGGGCAATGTAGCACACCCAGAGCAGAAGTCCTACTTCAGCCAGATCAGGACTGCAAAGAAACTGCGTTTCACAGGCCTTTGGAAGAGATGTTCCCGGTAGGCTGTAAGAGCACTGTGCAGAGCGAGTTGTTTCTTAGCTTCCCAAAGAGCTGGAAGCAAGATGCTGTGGGGCCCAACTCGCCCTTTGGAAAGAAGCCTGCACGTTGTGCCTTTGAGCTCTAGGGCAATGTAGCACACCCAGAGTAGAAGTCCTACTTCAGCGATATCAGGCCTGCAAAGAAACTGCGTTTCACCGGCCTTTGGAAGAGAAGTTCCCGGTAGGCTGTAAGAGCACTGTGCAGAGCGAGTTGTTTCTTAGCTTCCCAAAGAGCTGGAAGCAAGATGCTGTGGGGCCTAACTCACCCTTAGGAAAGAAGCCTGCACGTTGTGCCTTTCAGCTCTAGGGCAATGTAGCACACCCAGAGCAGAAGTCCTACTTCAGCCAGATGAGGCCTGCAAAGAAACTGCGTTTCGCAGGCTTTTGGAAGAGATGTTCCCGGTAGGCTGTAAGAGCACTGTGCAGAGCGAGTTGTTTCTTAGCTTCCCAAAGAGATGGAAGAAAGATGCTGTGGGGCCCAAATCGTCCTTTCGAAAGAAGCTTGCACGTTGTGCCTTTCAGCTCTAGGGCAATGTAGCACACCCAGAGCAGAAGTCCTACTTCAGCCACATCAGGCCTGCAAAGAAACTGCGTTTCACAGGCCTTTGGAAGAGATGTTCCCGGTAGGCTGTAAGAGCACTGTGCAGAGCGACTTGTTTCTTAGCTTCCCAAAGAGCAGGAAGCAAGATGCTGTTGGGCCCAACTCACCATTAGGATACGGGCCTGCACGTTGTGCCTTTCAGCTCTAGGGCAATGTAGCACACCCAGTGAAGAAGTTCTACTTCACCAAGATGAGTCCTGCAAAGAAACTGCTGTTCACAGGCCTTTGGAAGAAATGTTCCCGGTAGGCTGTAAGAGCACTGTGCAGAGTGACTTGATTCTTAGCTTCCCAAAGAGCTGGAAGCAAGATGCTGTGGGGCCCAACTCGCCCTTTGGAAAGAAGCCTGCACGTTGTGCCTTCAGCTCTAGGACAATGTAGCACACCCAGAGCAGGAGTCCTACTTCAGCCAGATCAGGCCTGCAAACAAACCGCGTTTCACAGGCCTTTGGAAGAGATGTTCCCGGTAGGCTGTAAGAGCACTGTGCAGAGCGAGTTGTTTCTTAGCTTCCCAAAGAGCTGGAAGCAAGATGCTGTGGGGCCCAACTCGCCCTTTGGAAAGAAGCCTGCACGTTGTGCCTTTCAGCTCTAGGGGAATTTAGCACACCCAGAGCAGGAGTCCTACTTCAGCCAGATCAGGCCTGCAAAGAAAGTGCGTTTCACAGGCCTTTGGAGGAGATGTTCCCGGTAGGCTGTAAGAGCACTGTGCAGAGCGAGTTGTTTCTTAGCTTCCCAAAGAGCTGGAAGCAAGATGCTGTGGGGCCCAACTCTCCCTTTGGAAAGAAGCCTGCACGTTGTGCCTTTCAGCTCTAGGGCAATGTAGCACACCCAGAGCAGAAGTCCTACTTCAGCCAGATCAGGCCTGCAAAGAAACTGCGTTTCACAGGCCTTTGGAAGAGATGTTCCCGGTAGGCTGTAAGAGCACTGTGCAGAGCGAGTTGTTTCTTAGCTTCCCAAAGAGCTGGAAGCAAGATGCTGTGGGGCCCAAATCGCCCTTTGCAAAGAAGCCTGCTCGTTGTACCATTCAGCTCTAGGGCAATGTAGCACACCCAGAGCAGAAGTTCTACTTCAGCGAGATCAGGCCTGCATGAAACTGCTTTTCACAGGCCTTTGGAAGAGATGTTCCCGGTAGGCAGTAAGAGCACTGTGCAGAGCGAGCTGTTTCTTAGCTTTCCAAAGAGATGGAAGCAAGATGCTGTGTGGCCCAACTCGCCCATTGGAAAGAAGCCTGCACGTTGTGCCTTTCTGCTCTTGGGCAATCTAGCAAACCCAGAGCAGGAGTCCTACTTCAGCCAGATCTGGCCTGCAAAGAAACTGCGTTTCACAGGCCTTTGGAAGAGATGTTCCCGGTAGGCTGTAAGAGCACTGTGCAGAGCGACTTCTTTCTTAGCTTCCCAAAGAGCTGGAAGCAGGATGCTGTGGGGCCGAACTCGACCTTTGGAAAGAAGCCTGCACGTTGTGCCTTTCTGCTCTAGGGCAATGTAGCACACCCAGAGCAGGAGTCCTACTTCAGCCAGATCAGGCCTGCAAACAAACTGCGTTTCACAGGCCCTTGGAAGAGATGTTCCTCGGTAGGCTGTAAGAGCACTGTGCAGAGCGAGTTGTTTCTTAGCTTCCCAAAGAGCTGGAAGCAAGATGCTGTGGGGCCCAACTCGCCCTTTGGAAAGAAGCCTGCACGTTGCGCCTTTCAGCTCTAGGGCAATGTAGCACACCCATAGCAGAAGTCTTACTTCAGCCAGATCAGGCCTGCCAAGAAATTGCATTTCACAGGCCTTTGGAAGAGATGTTTCCGGTAGGCTGTAAGAGCACTGTGCAGAGCGAGTTGTTTCTTAGCTTCCCAAAGAGCTACAAGCAAGATGCTGTGGGGCCCAACTCGCCCTTTGGAAAGAAGCCTGCACGTTGTGCCTTTCAGCTCTAGGGCAAGGTAGCACACCCAGAGCAGGAGTCCTACTTCAGCCAGATCAGGCCTGCAAAGAAACTGCGTTTCACAGGCCTTTGGAAGAGATGTTCCCGGTAGGCTGCAAGAGCACTGTGCAGAGCGAGTTGTTTCTTAGCTTCCCAAAGAGCTGGAAGCAAGATGCTGTGGGGCCCAACTCGCCCTTTGGAAAGAAGCCTGCTTGTTGTGCCTTTCATCTCTAGGGCAATGTAGAACACCCAGAGCAGAAGTCCTACTTCAGACAGTTCAGGCCTGCAAAGAAACTGCGTTTCACAGGCCTTTGGAAGAGATGTTCCCGGTAGGCTGTAAGAGAACTGTGCAGAGCGAGTTGTTTCTTAGCTTCCCAAAGACCTGGAAGCAAGATGCTGTGGGGACCAACTCGCCCTTTGGAAAGAAGCCTGCACGTTGTGCCTTTCAGCTCTACGGCAATGTAGCACACCCAGAGCAGAAGTCCTACTTCAGCCAGATCAGGCCTGCAAAGAAACTGCGTTTCACAGGCCTTTGGAAGAGATGTTCCCGGTAGGCTGTAAGAGCACTGTGCAGAGCGAGTTGTTTCTTAGCTTTCCAAAGAGCTGGAAGCAAGATGCTGTGGGGCCCAACTCGCCCTTTGGAAAGAAGCCTGCACGTTGTGCCTTTCAGCTCTACGGCAATGTAGCACACCCAGAGCAGAAGTCCTACTTCAGCCAGATCAGGCCTGCAAAGAAACTGCGTTTCACAGGCCTTTGGAAGAGATGTCCCCGGTAGGCTGTAGAGCACTGTGCAGAGAGAGTTGTTTCTTAGCTTCCCAAAGAGCTGGAAGCAAGATGCTGTGGGGCCCAAATCGCCCGTTGGAAAGAAGCCTGCTCGTTGTGCCTTTCAGCTCTAGGGCAATGTAGCACACCCAGAGCAGAACTTCTACTTCAGCGAGATCAGGCCTGCAAAGAAACTGCTTTTCACAGGCCTTTGGAAGAGATGTTCCCGGTAGGCAGTAAGAGCACTGTGCAGAGCGAGTTGTTTCTTAGCTTTCCAAAGGGCTGGAAGCAAGATGCTGTGTGGCCCAACTCGCCCTTTGGAAAGAAGCCTGCACGTTGTGCCTTTCAGCTCTAGGGCAATGTAGCACACCCAGAGCAGAAGTCCTACTTCAGCCAGATCAGGCCTGCAAAGAAACAGCGTTTCACAGGCCTTTGGAAGAGATGTTCCCGGTAGGCTGTAAGAGCACTGTGCAGAGCAAGTTATTTCTTAGCTTCCCAAAGAGCTGGAAGCAAGATGCTGTGGGGCCCAATTCACCCTTTGGAAAGGAGCCTGCACGTTGTGCCTTTCAGCTCTAGGGCAATATAGCACACCCAGAGCAGAAGTCCTACTTCAGCGAGATCAGGCCTGCAAAGAAACTGCGTTTCACAGGCCTTTGGAAGAGATGTTCCCGGTAGGCTGTAAGAGCACTGTGCAGAGCGAGTTGTTTCTTAGCTTCCCAAAGAGCTGGAAGCAAGATGCTGTGGGGCCCAACTCGCCCTTTGGAAAGAAGCCTGCACCTTGTGCCTTTCAGCTCTAGGGCAATGTAGCACACCCAGAGCAGAAGTCCTACTTCAGCCTGATCAGGCCTGCAAAGAAACTGCGTTTCACAGGCCTTTGGAAGAGATCTTCCCGGTAGGCTGTAAGAGCACAGTGCAGAGCGAGTTGTTTCTTAGCTTTCCAAAGAGCTGGAAGCAAGATGCTGTCGGGCCCAACTCGCCCTTTGGAAAGAAGCCTGCACGTTTTGCCTTCAGCTCAAGGACAAAGTAGCACACCCAGAGCAGGAGTCCTACTTCAGCCAGATCAGGCCTGCAAAGAAACTGCGTTTCACAGGCCTTTGGAAGAGATGTTCCCGGTAGGCTGTAACAGCACTGTGCAGAGCGAGTTGTTTCTTAGCATCCCAAACAGATGGAAGCAAGATGCTGTGGGGCCCAACTCGCCCTTTGGAAAGAAGCCTGCACGTTGTGCCTTTCAGCTCTAGGGCAATGTAGCACACCCAGAGCAGAAGTCCTACTTCAGGCAGATCAGGCCTGCAAAGAAACTGCGCTTCACAGGCCTTTCGAAGAGATGTTCCCGGTAGGCTGTAAGAGCACTGTGCAGAGCGACTTGTTTCTTAGCTTCCCAAAGAGCTGGAAGCAGGATTCTGTGGAGCCGAACTCTCCCTTTGGAAAGAAGCCTGCACGTTGTGCCTTTCTGCTCTAGGGCAATGTAGCACACCCAGAGCAGGAGTCCTACTTCAGCCAGATCAGGCCTGCAAAGAAACTGCGTTTCACAGGCCTTTGGAAGAGATGTTCCCGGTAGGCTGTAAGAGCACTGTGCAGAGCGAGTTGTTTCTTAGCTTCCCAAAGAGCTGGAAGCAAGATGCTGTGGGGCCCAACTCGCCCTTTCGAAAGAAGCCTGCACGTTGTGCCTTTCAGCTCTAGGGCAGTGCCGCACACTCAGAGCAGAAGTTCTACTTCAAGAAGATCATGCCTGCAAAGAAACTGCGTTTCACAGGCCTTTGGAAGAGATGTTCCTGGTAGGCTGTAAGAGCACTGTGCAGAGCAAGTTTTTTCTTTGCTTCCCAAAGAGCTGGAAGCAAGATGCTGTGGGGCCCAACTCGCCCTTTGGAAAGAAGCCTGCACGTTGTGCCTTTCAGCTCTAGGGCAAAGTAGCACACCCAGAGCAGAAGTCCTACTTCAGCCAGATCAGGCCTGCAAAGAAACTGCGTTTCATAGGCCTTTGGAAGAGATGTTCCCGGTAGGCTGTAAGAGCACTGTGCAGAGTGAGTTGTTTCTTAGCTTCCTAAAGAGCTGGAAGCAAGATGCTGTGGGGCCCAAATCGCCCTTTGGAATGAAGCCTGCTCGTTGTGCCTTTCACCTCTAGCCAATGTAGCACACCCAGAGCAGAAGTTCTACTTCAGCGAGATCAGGCCTGCAAAGAAACTGCTTTTCACAGGACTTTGGAAGAGATGTTCCCGGTAGGCAGTAAGAGCACTGTGCAGAGCGAGTTGTTTCTTAGCTTTCCAAAGAGCTGGAAGCAAGATGCTGTGGGGCCCAACTCGCCCTTTGGAAAGAAGCCTGCACGTTGTGCCTTTCAGCTCTATGGCAATGTAGCACACCCAGAGTAGAAGTCCTACTTCAGCCAGATCAGGCCTGCAAAGAAACTGCGGTTCACAGGCCTTTGGAAGATATGTTCCCGGTAGGCTGTAAGAGCACTGTGCAGAGCGAGTTGCTTCTTAGCTTTCCAAAGAGCTGGAAGCAAGATGCTGTGGGGCCCAACTCGCCCTTTGGAAAGAAGCCTGCACGTTGTCCCTTTCAGCTCTATGGCAATGTAGCACACCCAGAGCAGAAGTCCTACTTCAGCCAGATCAGGCCTGCAAAGAAACTGCTTTTCACAGGCCTTTGGAAGAGATGTTCCCGGTAGGCTGTAAGAGCACTGTGCAGAGAGAGTTGTTTTTTAGCTTCCCAAAGAGCTGGAAGCAAGATGCTGTGGGGCCCAAATCGCCCTTTAGAAAGAAGCCTGCTCGTTGTGCCTTTCACCTCTAGCCAATGTAGCACACCCAGAGCAGAAGTTCTACTTCAAGCAGATCACGCCTGCAAAGAAACTGCGTTTCACAGGCCTTTGGAAGAGATGTTCCAGGTAGGCTGTAAGAGCACTGTGCAGAGCGAATTGTTTCTTAGCTTCCCAAAGAGCTGGAAGCAAGATGCTGTGGGGCCCAACTCGCCCTTTGGAAAGAAGCCTGCACGTTGTGCCTTTCAGCTCTAGGGCAATGTAGCACACCCAGAGCAGAAGTCCTACTTCAGCCAGATCAGGCCTGCAAAGAAACTGCGTTTCACAGGCCTTTGGAAGAGATGTTCCCGGTAGGCTGTAAGAGCACTGTGCAGAGCGAGTTGTTTCTTAGCTTCCCTAAGAGCTGGAACTAGGATGCTGTGGGGCCCAACTCGCCCTTTGGAAAGAAGCCTGCACGTTGTGCCTTTCAGCTCTAGGGCAATGTAGCACACCCAGAGCAGAAGTCCTACTTCAGCCAGATCAGGCCTGCAAAGAAACTGCGTTTCACAGGCCTTTGGAAGTGATGTTCCCAGTAGGCTGTAAGAGCACTGTGCAGAGCGAGTTGTTTCTTAGCTTCCCAAAGAGCTGGAAGCAAGATGCTGTGGGGCCGAACTCGCCCTTTGGAAAGAAGCCTGCACGTTGTGCCTTTCTGCTCTAGGGCAATGTAGCACACCCAGAGCAGGAGTCCTACTTCAGCCAGATCAGGCCTGCAAAGAAACTGCTTTTCACAGGCCTTTGGAAGAGATGTTCCCGGTAGGCTGTAAGAGCACTGTGCAGAGCAAGTTGTTTCTTAGCTTCCCAAAGAGCAGGAAGCAAGATGCTGTGGGGCCCAACTCGCCCTTTGGAAAGAAGCCTGCACGTTGTGCCTTTCAGCTCTAGGGCAATGTAGCACACCCAGAGCAGAAGTCCTACTTCAGCCTGATCAGGCCTGCAAAGAAACTGCGTTTCACAGGCCTTTGGAAGAGATGCTCCCGGTAGGCTGTAAGAGCACTGTGCAGAGCGAGTTGTTTCTTAGCTTCCCAAAGAGCTGGAAGCAAGATGCTGTGGGGCCCAACTCGCCCTTTGGAAAGAAGCCTGCACGTTGTGCCTTTCAGCTCTAGGGCAATGTAGCACACCCAGAGCAGAAGTCCTACTTCAGCCAGATCAGGCCTGCAAAGAAACTGCGTTTCACAGGCCTTTGGAAGAGATGTTCCCGGTAGGCTGTAAGAGCACTGTGCAGAGCGAGTTGTTTCTTAGCTTCCCAAAGAGCTGGAAGCAAGATGCTGTGGGGCCCAACTCGCCCTTTGGAAAGAAGCCTGCACGTTTTGCCTTCAGCTCAAGGACAAAGTAGCACACCCAGAGCAGGAGTCCTACTTCAGCCAGATCAGGCCTGCAAAGAAACTGCGTTTCACAGGCCTTTGGAAGAGATGTTCCCGGTAGGCTGTAAGAACACTGTGCAGAGCGAGTTGTTTCTTAGCTTCCCAAAGAGCTGGAAGCAACATGCTGTGGGGCCCAACTCGCCCTTTGCAAAGAAGCCTGCACGTTGTGCCTTTCAGCTCTAGGGCAATGTAGCACACCCAGAGCAGAAATCCTACTTCAGGCAGATCAGGCCTGCAAAGAAACTGCGTTTCACAGGCCTTTGGAAGAGATGTTCCCGGTAGGCTGTAAGAGCACTGTGCAGAGCGACTTGTTTCTTAGCTTCCCAAAGAGCTGGAAGCAGGATGCTGTGGGGCCGAACTCTCCCTTTGGAAAGAAGCCTGCACGTTGTGCCTTTCTGCTCTAGGGCAATGTAGCACACGCAGAGCAGGAGTCCTACATCAGCGAGATCAGGCCTGCAAAGAAACTGCGTTTCACAGGCCTTTGGAAGAGAT
This sequence comes from Equus caballus, assembly GCF_041296265.1. NCBI lineage: Eukaryota > Metazoa > Chordata > Mammalia > Perissodactyla > Equidae > Equus > Equus caballus. The sequence continues at coordinate 71,791,407 of NC_091684.1, forward strand.
GTTCCCGGTAGGCTGTAAGAGCACTGTGCAGAGCGAGTTGTTTCTTAGCTTCCCAAAGAGCTGGAAGCAAGATGCTGTGGGGCCCAAATCGCCCTTTGGAAAGAAGCCTGCTCGTTGTGCCTTTCAGCTCTAGGGCAATGTAGCACACCCAGAGCAGAAGTTCTACTTCAGCGAGATCAGGCCTGCAAAGAAACTGCTTTTCACAGGCCTTTGGAAGAGATGTTCCCGGTAGGCAGTAAGAGCACTGTGCAGAGCGAGTTGTCTCTTAGCTTTCCAAAGAGCTGGAAGCAAGATGCTGTGTGGCCCAACTCGCCCTTTGGAAAGAAGCCTGCACGTTGTGCCTTTCAGCTCTAGGGCAATGTAGCACACCCAGAGCAGAAGTCCTACTTCAGCCAGATCAGGCCTGCAAAGAAACTGCGTTACACAGGCCTTTGGAAGAGATGCTCCCGGTAGGCTGTAAGAGCACTGTGCAGAGCGAGTTGTTTCTTAGCTTCCCAAAGAGCTGGAAGCAAGATGCTGTGGTGCCCAACTCACCCTTTGGAAAGAAGCCTGCACGTTGTGCCTTTCAGCTCTAGGGCAATGTAGCACACCCAGAGCAGAAGTCGTACTTCAACCAGATCAGGCCTGCAAAGAAACTGCTTTTCACAGGCCTTTGGAAGAGATGTTCCCGGTAGGCTGTAAGAGCACTGTGCAGAGCGACTTGTTTCTTAGCTTCCCAAAGAGCTGGAAGCAAGATGCTGTGGGGCCCAACTCGCCCTTTGGAAAGAAGCCTGCACGTTGTGCCTTCAGCTCTAGGAAAATGTAGCACACCCAGAGCAGGAGTCCTACTTCAGCCAGATGAGGCCTGTAAAGAAACCGCGTTTCACAGGCCTTGGGAAGAGATGTTCCCGGTAGGCTGTAACAGCACTGTGCAGAGCGAGTTGTTTCTTAGCATCCCAAAGAGATGGAAGCAAGATGCTGTGGGGCCCAACTCGCCCTTTGGAAAGAAGACTGCACGTTGTGCCTTTCAGCTCTAGGGCAAAGTAGCACACCCAGAGCAGAAGTCCTACTTCAGCCAGATCAGGCCTGCAAAGAAACTGCGGTTCACAGGCCTTTGGAAGAGATGTTCCCGGTAGGCTGTAAGAGCACTGTGCAGAGCGAGTTGCTTCTTAGCTTTCCAAAGAGCTGGAAGCAAGATGCTGTGGGGCCCAACTCGCCCTTTGGAAAGAAGCCTGCACGTTGTCCCTTTCAGCTCTACGGCAATGTAGCACACCCAGAGCAGAAGTCCTACTTCAGCCAGATCAGGCCTGCAAAGAAACTGCTTTTCACAGGCCTTTGGAAGAGATGTTCCCGGTAGGCTGTAAGAGCACTGTGCAGAGAGAGTTGTTTTTTAGCTTCCCAAAGAGCTGGAAGCAAGATGCTGTGGGGCCCAAATCGCCCTTTAGAAAGAAGCCTGCTCATTGTGCCTTTCACCTCTAGCCAATGTAGCACACCCAGAGCAGAAGTTCTACTTCAAGCAGATCACGCCTGCAAAGAAACTGCGTTTCACAGGCCTTTGGAAGAGATGTTCCAGGTAGGCTGTAAGAGCACTGTGCAGAGCGAATTGTTTCTTAGCTTCCCAAAGAGCTGGAAGCAAGATGCTGTGGGGCCCAACACGCCCTTTGGAAAGAAGCCTGCACGTTGTGCCTTTCAGCTCTAGGGCAATGTAGCACACCCAGAGCAGAAGTCCTACTTCAGCCAGATCAGGCCTGCAAAGAAACTGCGTTTCACAGGCCTTTGGAAGAGATGTTCCCGGTAGGCTGTAAGAGCACTGTGCAGAGCGAGTTGTTTCTTAGCTTCCCTAAGAGCTGGAACTAGGATGCTGTGGGGCCCAACTCGCCCTTTGGAAAGAAGCCTGCACGTTGTGCCTTTCTGCTCTAGGGCAATGTAGCACACCCAGAGCAGGAGTCCTACTTCAGCCAGATCAGGCCTGCAAAGAAACTGCTTTTCACAGGCCTTTGGAAGAGATGTTCCCGGTAGGCTGTAAGAGCACTGTGCAGAGCAAGTTGTTTCTTAGCTTCCCAAAGAGCAGGAAGCAAGATGCTGTGGGGCCCAACTCGCCTTTTGGAAAGAAGCATGCACGTTGTGCCTTTCAGCTCTAGGGCAATGTAGCACACCCAGAGCAGAAGTCCTACTTCAGCCAGATCAGGCCTGCAAAGAAACTGCGTTTCACAGGCCTTTGGAAGAGATGTTCCCGGTAGGCTGTAAGAGCACTGTGCAGAGCGAGTTGTTTCTTAGCTTCCCAAAGAGCTGGAAGCAAGATGCTGTGGGGCCCAACTCGCCCTTTGGAAAGAAGCCTGCACGTTTTGCCTTCAGCTCAAGGACAAAGTAGCACACCCAGAGCAGGAGTCCTACTTCAGCCAGATCAGGCCTGCAAAGAAACTGCGTTTCACAGGCCTTTGGAAGAGATGTTCCCGGTAGGCTGTAAGAGCACTGTGCAGAGCGAGTTGCTTCTTAGCTTTCCAAAGAGCTGGAAGCAAGATGCTGTGGGGCCCAACTCGCCCTTTGGAAAGAAGCCTGCACGTTGTCCCTTTCAGCTCTACGGCAATGTAGCACACCCAGAGCAGAAGTCCTACTTCAGCCAGATCAGGCCTGCAAAGAAACTGCTTTTCACAGGCCTTTGGAAGAGATGTTCCCGGTAGGCTGTAAGAGCACTGTGCAGAGGGAGTTGTTTTTTAGCTTCCCAAAGAGCTGGAAGCAAGATGCTGTGGGGCCCAAATCGCCCTTTGGAAAGAAGCCTGCTCGTTGTGCCTTTCACCACTAGCCAATGTAGCACACCCAGAGCAGAAGCTCTACTTCAGCGAGATGAGGCCTGCAAAGAAACTGCTTTTCACAGGCCTTTGGAAGAGATGTTCCCGGTAGGCTGTAAGAGCACTGTGCAGAGCGAGTTGTTTCTTAGCTTTCCAAAGAGCTGGAAGCAAGATGCTGTGGGGCCCAACTCGCCCTTTGGAAAGAAGCCTGCACGTTGTGCCTTTCAGCTCTAGGGCAATGTAGCACACCCAGAGCAGAAGTCCTACTTCAGCCAGATCAGGCCTGCAAAGAAACTGCGTTTCACAGGCCTTTGGAAGAGATGTTCCCGGTAGGCTGTAAGAGCACTGTGCAGAGCGAGCTGTTTCTTAGCTTCCCAAAGAGCTGGAAGCAAGATGCTGTGGGGACCAACTCACCCTTTGGAAAGAATCCTGCACGTTGCGCCTTTCAGCTCTAGGGCAATGTAGCACAGCCAGAGCAGAAGTCCTACTTCAGCCAGATCAGGCCTGCAAAGAAACTGCGTTTCACAGGCCTTTGGAAGAGATGTTCCCGGTAGGCTGTAAGAGCACTGTGCAGAGCAAGTTGTTTCTTAGCTTCCCAAAGAGCTGGAAGCAAGATGCTGTGGGGCCCAATTCACCCTTTGGAAAGAAGCCTGCACGTTGTGCCTTTCAGCTCTAGGGCAATGTAGCACACCCAGAGCAGGAGTCCTACTTCAGCCAGATCAGGCCTGCAAAGAAACCGCGTTTCACATGCCTTTGGAAGAGATGTTCCCGGTAGGCTGTAACAGCACTGTGCAGAGCGAGTTGTTTCTTGGCATCCCAAAGAGGTGGAAGCAAGATGCTGTTGGGCCCAACAAGCCCTTTGGAAAGAAGCCTGCACGTTGTGCCTTTCAGCTCTAGGGCAATGTAGCACACCCAGTGAAGAAGTTCTACTTCACCAAGATGAGTCCTGCAAAGAAACTGCTGTTCACAGGCCTTTGGAAGAGATGTTCCCGGTAGGCTGTAAGAGCACTGTGCAGAGCGAGTTGTTTCTTAGCTTCCCAAAGAGCTGGAAGCAAGATGCTGTGGGGCGCAACTCGCCCTTTGGAAAGAAGCCTGCACGTTGTGCCTTTCAGCTCTAGGGCAATGTAGCACACCCAGAGCAGAAGTCCTACTTCAGCCAGATCAGGCCTGCAAAGAAACTGCGTTTCACAGGCCTTTGGAAGAGATGTTCCCGGTAGGCTGTAAGAGCACTGTGCAGAGCGAGTTGTTTCTTAGCTTCCCAAAGACCTGGAAGCAAGATGCTGTGGGGACCAACTCGCCCTTTGGAAAGAAGCCTGCACGTTGTGCCTTTCAGCTCTACGGCAATGTAGCACACCCAGAGCAGAAGTCCTACTTCAGCCAGATCAGGCCTGCAAAGAAACTGCGTTTCACAGGCCTTTGGAAGAGATGTTCCCAGTAGGCTGAAAGAGCACTGTGCAGAGCGAGTTGTTTCTTAGCTTTCCAAAGAGCTGGAAGCAAGATGCTGTGGGGCCCAACTCGCCCTTTGGAAAGAAGCCTGCACGTTGTGCCTTTCAGCTCTAGGGCAATGTAGCACACCCAGAGCAGAAGTCCTACTTCAGCCAGATCAGGCCTGCAAAGAAACTGCGTTTCATAGGCCTTTGGAAGAGATGTTCCCGGTAGGCTGTAAGAGCACTGTGCAGAGTGAGTTGTTTCTTAGCTTCCTAAAGAGCTGGAAGCAAGATGCTGTGGGGCCCAAATCGCCCTTTGGAATCAAGCCTGCTCGTTGTGCCTTTCACCTCTAGCCAATGTAGCACACCCAGAGCAGAAGTTCTACTTCAGCGAGATCAGGCCTGCAAAGAAACTGCTTTTCACAGGACTTTGGAAGAGATGTTCCCGGTAGGCAGTAAGAGCACTGTGCAGAGCGAGTTGTTTCTTAGCTTTCCAAAGAGCTGGAAGCAAGATGCTGTGGGGCCCAACTCGCCCTTTGGAAAGAAGCCTGCACGTTGTGCCTTTCAGCTCTATGGCAATGTAGCACACCCAGAGTAGAAGTCCTACTTCAGCCAGATCAGGCCTGCAAAGAAACTGCGGTTCACAGGCCTTTGGAAGATATGTTCCCGGTAGGCTGTAAGAGCACTGTGCAGAGCGAGTTGCTTCTTAGCTTTCCAAAGAGCTGGAAGCAAGATGCTGTGGGGCCCAACTCGCCCTTTGGAAAGAAGACTGCACGTTGTCCCTTTCAGCTCTACGGCAATGTAGCACACCCAGAGCAGAAGTCCTACTTCAGCCAGATCAGGCCTGCAAAGAAACTGCTTTTCACAGGCCTTTGGAAGAGATGTTCCCGGTAGGCTGTAAGAGCACTGTGCAGAGAGAGTTGTTTTTTAGCTTCCCAAAGAGCTGGAAGCAAGATGCTGTGGGGCCCAAATCGCCCTTTAGAAAGAAGCCTGCTCATTGTGCCTTTCACCTCTAGCCAATGTAGCACACCCAGAGCAGAAGTTCTACTTCAAGCAGATCACGCCTGCAAAGAAACTGCGTTTCACAGGCCTTTGGAAGAGATGTTCCAGGTAGGCTGTAAGAGCACTGTGCAGAGCGAATTGTTTCTTAGCTTCCCAAAGAGCTGGAAGCAAGATGCTGTGGGGCCCAACACGCCCTTTGGAAAGAAGCCTGCACGTTGTGCCTTTCAGCTCTAGGGCAATGTAGCACACCCAGAGCAGAAGTCCTACTTCAGCCAGATCAGGCCTGCAAAGAAACTGCGTTTCACAGGCCTTTGGAAGAGATGTTCCCGGTAGGCTGTAAGAGCACTGTGCAGAGCGAGTTGTTTCTTAGCTTCCCTAAGAGCTGGAACTAGGATGCTGTGGGGCCCAACTCGCCCTTTGGAAAGAAGCCTGCACGTTGTGCCTTTCAGCTCTAGGGCAATGTAGCACACCCAGAGCAGAAGTCCTACTTCAGCCAGATCAGGCCTGCAAAGAAACTGCGTTTCACAGGACTTTGGAAGTGATGTTCCCAGTAGGCTGTAAGAGCACTGTGCAGAGCGAGTTGTTTCTTAGCTTCCCAAAGAGCTGGAAGCAAGATGCTGTGGGGCCGAACTCGCCCTTTGGAAAGAAGCCTGCACGTTGTGCCTTTCTGCTCTAGGGCAATGTAGCACACCCAGAGCAGGAGTCCTACTTCAGCCAGATCAGGCCTGCAAAGAAACTGCTTTTCACAGGCCTTTGGAAGAGATGTTCCCGGTAGGCTGTAAGAGCACTGTGCAGAGCAAGTTGTTTCTTAGCTTCCCAAAGAGCAGGAAGCAAGATGCTGTGGGGCCCAACTCGCCCTTTGGAAAGAAGCATGCACGTTGTGCCTTTCAGCTCTAGGGCAATGTAGCACACCCAGAGCAGAAGTCCTACTTCAGCCAGATCAGGCCTGCAAAGAAACTGCGTTTCACAGGCCTTTGGAAGAGATGTTCCCGGTAGGCTGTAAGAGCACTGTGCAGAGCGAGTTGTTTCTTAGCTTCCCAAAGAGCTGGAAGCAAGATGCTGTGGGGCCCAACTCGCCCTTTGGAAAGAAGCCTGCACGTTTTGCCTTCAGCTCAAGGACAAAGTAGCACACCCAGAGCAGGAGTCCTACTTCAGCCAGATCAGGCCTGCAAAGAAACTGCGTTTCACAGGCCTTTGGAAGAGATGTTCCCGGTAGGCTGTAAGAGCACTGTGCAGAGCGAGTTGCTTCTTAGCTTTCCAAAGAGCTGGAAGCAAGATGCTGTGGGGCCCAACTCGCCCTTTGGAAAGAAGCCTGCACGTTGTCCCTTTCAGCTCTACGGCAATGTAGCACACCCAGAGCAGAAGTCCTACTTCAGCCAGATCAGGCCTGCAAAGAAACTGCTTTTCACAGGCCTTTGGAAGAGATGTTCCCGGTAGGCTGTAAGAGCACTGTGCAGAGGGAGTTGTTTTTTAGCTTCCCAAAGAGCTGGAAGCAAGATGCTGTGGGGCCCAAATCGCCCTTTGGAAAGAAGCCTGCTCGTTGTGCCTTTCACCACTAGCCAATGTAGCACACCCAGAGCAGAAGCTCTACTTCAGCGAGATGAGGCCTGCAAAGAAACTGCTTTTCACAGGCCTTTGGAAGAGATGTTCCCGGTAGGCTGTAAGAGCACTGTGCAGAGCGAGTTGTTTCTTAGCTTTCCAAAGAGCTGGAAGCAAGATGCTGTGGGGCCCAACTCGCCCTTTGGAAAGAAGCCTGCACGTTGTGCCTTTCAGCTCTAGGGCAATGTAGCACACCCAGAGCAGAAGTCCTACTTCAGCCAGATCAGGCCTGCAAAGAAACTGCGTTTCACAGGCCTTTGGAAGAGATGTTCCCGGTAGGCTGTAAGAGCACTGTGCAGAGCGAGCTGTTTCTTAGCTTCCCAAAGAGCTGGAAGCAAGATGCTGTGGGGACCAACTCACCCTTTGGAAAGAATCCTGCACGTTGCGCCTTTCAGCTCTAGGGCAATGTAGCACAGCCAGAGCAGAAGTCCTACTTCAGCAAGATCAGGCCTGCAAAGAAACTGCGTTTCACAGGCCTTTGGAAGAGATGTTCCCGGTAGGCTGTAAGAGCACTGTGCAGAGCGAGTTGTTTCTTAGCTTCCCAAAGACCTGGAAGCAAGATGCTGTGGGGACCAACTCGCCCTTTGGAAAGAAGCCTGCACGTTGTGCCTTTCAGCTCTACGGCAATGTAGCACACCCAGAGCAGAAGTCCTACTTCAGCCAGATCAGGCCTGCAAAGAAACTGCGTTTCACAGGCCTTTGGAAGAGATGTTCCCAGTAGGCTGAAAGAGCACTGTGCAGAGCGAGTTGTTTCTTAGCTTTCCAAAGAGCTGGAAGCAAGATGCTGTGGGGCCCAACTCGCCCTTTGGAAAGAAGCCTGCACGTTGTGCCTTTCAGCTCTAGGGCAATGTAGCACACCCAGAGCAGAAGTCCTACTTCAGGCAGATCAGGCCTGCAAAGAAACTGCGCTTCACACGCCTTTCGAAGAGATGTTCCCGGTAGGCTGTAAGAGCACTGTGCAGAGCGACTTGTTTCTTAGCTTCCCAAAGAGCTGGAAGCAGGATTCTGTGGAGCCGAACTCTCCCTTTGGAAAGAAGCCTGCACGTTGTGCCTTTCTGCTCTAGGGCAATGTAGCACACCCAGAGCAGGAGTCCTACTTCAGCGAGATCAGGCCTGCAAAGAAACTGCGTTTCACAGGCCTTTGGAAGAGATGTTCCCGGTAGGCTGTAAGAGCACTGTGCAGAGCGAGTTGTTTCTTAGCTTCCCAAAGAGCTGGAAGCAAGATGCTGTGGGGCCCAACTCGCCCTTTGGAAAGAAGCCTGCACGTTGTGCCTTTCAGCTCTAGGGCAGTGCCGCACACTCAGAGCAGAAGTTCTACTTCAAGAAGATCATGCCTGCAAAGAAACTGCGTTTCACAGGCCTTTGGAAGAGATGTTCCCGGTAGGCTGTAAGAGCACTGTGCAGAGCAAGTTGTTTCTTTGCTTCCCAAAGAGCTGGAAGCAAGATGCTGTGGGGCCCAACTCGCCCTTTGGAAAGAAGCCTGCACGTTGTGCCTTTCAGCTCTAGGGCAATGCCGCACACTCAGAGCAGAAGTTCTACTTCAAGCAGATCACGCCTGCAAAGAAACTGCGTTTCACAGGCCTTTGGAAGAGATGTTCCAGGTAGGCTGTAAGAGCACTGTGCAGAGCGAATTGTTTCTTAGCTTCCCAAAGACTTGGAAGCAAGATGCTGTGGGGTCCAACTCGCCCTTTGGAAAGAAGCCTGCACGTTGTGCCTTCAGCTCAAGGACAATGTAGCACACCCAGAGCAGGAGTCCTACTTCAGTCAGATCAGGCCTGCAAAGAAACTGCGTTTCACAGGCCTTGGGAAGAGATGTTCCCGGTAGGCTGTAACAGCACTGTGCAGAGCGAGTTGTTTCTTAGCATCCCAAAGAGATGGAAGCAAGATGCTGTGGGGCCCAACTCGCCCTTTGGAATGAAGCCTGCACGTTGTGCCTTCCAGCTCTAGGGCAATGTAGCACACCCAGAGCAGAAGTCCTACTTCAGCCAGATCAGGCCTGCAAAGAAACTGCGTTTCACAGGCCTTTGGAAGAGATGTTCCCGGTAGGCTGTAAGAGCACTGTGCAGAGCGAGTTGTTTCTTAGCTTCCCTAAGAGCTGGAACTAGGATGCTGTGGGGCCCAACTCGCCCTTTGGAAAGAAGCCTGCACGTTGTGCCTTTCAGCTCTAGGGCAATGTAGCACACCCAGAGCAGAAGTCCTACTTCAGCCAGATCAGGCCTGCAAAGAAACTGCGTTTCACAGGCCTTTGGAAGTGATGTTCCCAGTAGGCTGTAAGAGCACTGTGCAGAGCGAGTTGTTTCTTAGCTTCCCAAAGAGCTGGAAGCAAGATGCTGTGGGGCCGAACTCGCCCTTTGGAAAGAAGCCTGCACGTTGTGCCTTTCTGCTCTAGGGCAATGTAGCACACCCAGAGCAGGAGTCCTACTTCAGCCAGATCAGGCCTGCAAAGAAACTGCTTTTCACAGGCCTTTGGAAGAGATGTTCCCGGTAGGCTGTAAGAGCACTGTGCAGAGCAAGTTGTTTCTTAGCTTCCCAAAGAGCAGGAAGCAAGATGCTGTGGGGCCCAACTCGCCCTTTGGAAAGAAGCATGCACGTTGTGCCTTTCAGCTCTAGGGCAATGTAGCACACCCAGAGCAGAAGTCCTACTTCAGCCAGATCAGGCCTGCAAAGAAACTGCGTTTCACAGGCCTTTGGAAGAGATGTTCCCGGTAGGCTGTAAGAGCACTGTGCAGAGCGAGTTGTTTCTTAGCTTCCCAAAGAGCTGGAAGCAAGATGCTGTGGGGCCCAACTCGCCCTTTGGAAAGAAGCCTGCACGTTTTGCCTTCAGCTCAAGGACAAAGTAGCACACCCAGAGCAGGAGTCCTACTTCAGCCAGATCAGGCCTGCAAAGAAACTGCGTTTCACAGGCCTTTGGAAGAGATGTTCCCGGTAGGCTGTAAGAGCACTGTGCAGAGCGAGTTGCTTCTTAGCTTTCCAAAGAGCTGGAAGCAAGATGCTGTGGGGCCCAACTCGCCCTTTGGAAAGAAGCCTGCACGTTGTCCCTTTCAGCTCTACGGCAATGTAGCACACCCAGAGCAGAAGTCCTACTTCAGCCAGATCAGGCCTGCAAAGAAACTGCTTTTCACAGGCCTTTGGAAGAGATGTTCCCGGTAGGCTGTAAGAGCACTGTGCAGAGGGAGTTGTTTTTTAGCTTCCCAAAGAGCTGGAAGCAAGATGCTGTGGGGCCCAAATCGCCCTTTGGAAAGAAGCCTGCTCGTTGTGCCTTTCACCACTAGCCAATGTAGCACACCCAGAGCAGAAGCTCTACTTCAGCGAGATGAGGCCTGCAAAGAAACTGCTTTTCACAGGCCTTTGGAAGAGATGTTCCCGGTAGGCTGTAAGAGCACTGTGCAGAGCGAGTTGTTTCTTAGCTTTCCAAAGAGCTGGAAGCAAGATGCTGTGGGGCCCAACTCGCCCTTTGGAAAGAAGCCTGCACGTTGTGCCTTTCAGCTCTAGGGCAATGTAGCACACCCAGAGCAGAAGTCCTACTTCAGCCAGATCAGGCCTGCAAAGAAACTGCGTTTCACAGGCCTTTGGAAGAGATGTTCCCGGTAGGCTGTAAGAGCACTGTGCAGAGCGAGCTGTTTCTTAGCTTCCCAAAGAGCTGGAAGCAAGATGCTGTGGGGACCAACTCACCCTTTGGAAAGAATCCTGCACGTTGCGCCTTTCAGCTCTAGGGCAATGTAGCACAGCCAGAGCAGAAGTCCTACTTCAGCCAGATCAGGCCTGCAAAGAAACTGCGTTTCACAGGCCTTTGGAAGAGATGTTCCCGGTAGGCTGTAAGAGCACTGTGCAGAGCAAGTTGTTTCTTAGCTTCCCAAAGAGCTGGAAGCAAGATGCTGTGGGGCCCAATTCACCCTTTGGAAAGAAGCCTGCACGTTGTGCCTTTCAGCTCTAGGGCAATGTAGCACACCCAGAGCAGGAGTCCTACTTCAGCCAGATCAGGCCTGCAAAGAAACCGCGTTTCACATGCCTTTGGAAGAGATGTTCCCGGTAGGCTGTAACAGCACTGTGCAGAGCGAGTTGTTTCTTGGCATCCCAAAGAGGTGGAAGCAAGATGCTGTGGGGCCCAACAAGCCCTTTGGAAAGAAGCCTGCACGTTGTGCCTTTCAGCTCTAGGGCAATGTAGCACACCCAGTGAAGAAGTTCTACTTCACCAAGATGAGTCCTGCAAAGAAACTGCTGTTCACAGGCCTTTGGAAGAGATGTTCCCGGTAGGCTGTAAGAGCACTGTGCAGAGCGAGTTGTTTCTTAGCTTCCCAAAGAGCTGGAAGCAAGATGCTGTGGGGCGCAACTCGCCCTTTGGAAAGAAGCCTGCACGTTGTGCCTTTCAGCTCTAGGGCAATGTAGCACACCCAGAGCAGAAGTCCTACTTCAGCCAGATCAGGCCTGCAAAGAAACTGCGTTTCACAGGCCTTTGGAAGAGATGTTCCCGGTAGGCTGTAAGAGCACTGTGCAGAGCGAGTTGTTTCTTAGCTTCCCAAAGACCTGGAAGCAAGATGCTGTGCGGACCAACTCGCCCTTTGGAAAGAAGCCTGCACGTTGTGCCTTTCAGCTCTACGGCAATGTAGCACACCCAGAGCAGAAGTCCTACTTCAGCCAGATCAGGCCTGCAAAGAAACTGCGTTTCACAGGCCTTTGGAAGAGATGTTCCCAGTAGGCTGAAAGAGCACTGTGCAGAGCGAGTTGTTTCTTAGCTTTCCAAAGAGCTGGAAGCAAGATGCTGTGGGGCCCAACTCGCCCTTTGGAAAGAAGCCTGCACGTTGTGCCTTTCAGCTCTAGGGCAATGTAGCACACCCAGAGCAGAAGTCCTACTTCAGGCAGATCAGGCCTGCAAAGAAACTGCGCTTCACACGCCTTTCGAAGAGATGTTCCCGGTAGGCTGTAAGAGCACTGTGCAGAGCGACTTGTTTCTTAGCTTCCCAAAGAGCTGGAAGCAGGATTCTGTGGAGCCGAACTCTCCCTTTGGAAAGAAGCCTGCACGTTGTGCCTTTCTGCTCTAGGGCAATGTAGCACACCCAGAGCAGGAGTCCTACTTCAGCGAGATCAGGCCTGCAAAGAAACTGCGTTTCACAGGCCTTTGGAAGAGATGTTCCCGGTAGGCTGTAAGAGCACTGTGCAGAGCGAGTTGTTTCTTAGCTTCCCAAAGAGCTGGAAGCAAGATGCTGTGGGGCCCAACTCGCCCTTTGGAAAGAAGCCTGCACGTTGTGCCTTTCAGCTCTAGGGCAGTGCCGCACACTCAGAGCAGAAGTTCTACTTCAAGAAGATCATGCCTGCAAAGAAACTGCGTTTCACAGGCCTTTGGAAGAGATGTTCCCGGTAGGCTGTAAGAGCACTGTGCAGAGCAAGTTGTTTCTTTGCTTCCCAAAGAGCTGGAAGCAAGATGCTGTGGGGCCCAACTCGCCCTTTGGAAAGAAGCCTGCACGTTGTGCCTTTCAGCTCTAGGGCAATGTAGCACACCCAGAGCAGAAGTCCTACTTCAGCCAGATCACTCCTGCAAAGAGACTGCGTTTCACAGGCCTTTGGAAGAGATGTTCCCGGTAGGCTGTAAGAGCACTGTGCAGAGCAAGTTGTTTCTTAGCTTCCCAAAGAGCTGGAAGCAAGATGCTGTGGGGCCCAATTCACCCTTTGGAAAGAAGCCTGCACGTTGTGCCTTTCAGCTCTAGGGCAATGTAGCACACCCAGAGCAGGAGTCCTACTTCAGCCATATCAGGCCTGCAAAGAAACCGCGTTTCACATGCCTTTGGAAGAGATGTTCCCGGTAGGCTGTAACAGCACTGTGCAGAGCGAGTTGTTTCTTAGCATCCCAAAGAGATGGAAGCAAGATGCTGTGGGGCCCAACTCGCCCTTTGGAAAGAAGCCTGCACGTTGTGCCTTTCAGCTCTAGGGCAATGCCGCACACTCAGAGCAGAAGTTCTACTTCAAGCAGATCACGCCTGCAAAGAAACTGCGTTTCACAGGCCTTTGGAAGAGATGTTCCAGGTAGGCTGTAAGAGCACTGTGCAGAGCGAATTGTTTCTTAGCTTCCCAAAGACTTGGAAGCAAGATGCTGTGGGGTCCAACTCGCCCTTTGGAAAGAAGCCTGCACGTTGTGCCTTCAGCTCAAGGACAATGTAGCACACCCAGAGCAGGAGTCCTACTTCAGTCAGATCAGGCCTGCAAAGAAACTGCGTTTCACAGGCCTTGGGAAGAGATGTTCCCGGTAGGCTGTAACAGCACTGTGCAGAGCGAGTTGTTTCTTAGCATCCCAAAGAGATGGAAGCAAGATGCTGTGGGGCCCAACTCGCCCTTTGGAATGAAGCCTGCACGTTGTGCCTTCCAGCTCTAGGGCAATGTAGCACACCCAGAGAAGGAGTCCTACTTCAGCCAGATCAGGCCTGCAAAGAAACTGCGTTTCACAGGTCTTTGGAAGAGATGTTCCCGGTAGGCTGTAAGAGCGCTGTGCAGACCGAGTTGTTTCTTATCTTCCCGAAGACCTGGAAGCAAGATGCTGTGGGGCCCAACTCGCCCTTTGGAAAGAAGCCTGCACGTTGTGCCTTTCAGCTCTAGGGCAATGTAGCACACCCAAGGAGAAGTTCTACTTCAGCGAGATGAATCCTGCAAAGAAACTGCTGTTCACAGGCCTTTGGAAGAGATGTTCCCGGTAGGCTGTAAGAGCACTGTGCAGAGCGAGTTGTTTCTTAGCTTTCCAAAGAGCTGGAAGCAAGATGTTGTGGGGCCCAACTCGCCCTTTGGAAAGAAGCCTGCACGTTGTGCCTTTCAGCTCTACGGCAATGTAGCACACCCAGAGAAGAAGTCCTACTTCAGCCAGATCAGGCCTGCAAAGAAACTGCGTTTCACAGGCCTTTGGAAGAGATGTTCCCGGTAGGCTGTAGAGCACTGTGCAGAGAGTTGATTCTTAGCTTCCCAAAGAGCTGGAAGCAAGATGCTGTGGGGCCCAAATCGCCCTTTGGAAAGAAGCCTGCTCGTTGTGCCTTTCAGCTCTAGGGCAATGTAGCACACCCAGAGACGAAGTCCTTGTTCAGCCAGATCAGGCCTGCAAAGAAACTGCTTTTCACAGGCCTTTGGAAGAGATGTTCCCGGTAGGCAGTAAGAGCACTGTGCAGAGCGAGCTGTTTCTTAGCTTTCCAAAGAGCTGGAAGCAAGATGCTGTGGGGCCCAACTCGCCCTTTGGAAAGAAGCCTGCACGTTGTCCCTTTCAGCTCTACGGCAATGTAGCACACCCAGAGCAGAAGTCCTACTTCAGCCAGATCAGGCCTGAAAGAAACTGCGTTTCACAGGCCTTTGGAAGAGATGTTCCCGGTAGGCTGTAAGAGCACTGTGCAGAGAGAGTTGTTTTTTAGCTTCCCAAAGAGCTGGAAGCAAGATGCTGTGGGGCCCAAATCGCCCTTTGGAAAGAAGCCTGCTCGTTGTGCCTTTCACCTCTAGCCAATGTAGCACACCCAGAGCAGAAGTTCTACTTCAGTGAGATCAGGCCTGCAAAGAAACTGCTTTTCACAGGCCTTTGGAAGAGATGTTCCCGGTAGGCAGTACGAGCACTGTGCAGAGCGAGCTGTTTCTTAGCTTCCCAAAGACCTGGAAGCAAGATGCTGTGGGGACCAACTCGCCCTTTGGAAAGAAGCCACCACGTTGTGCCTTTCAGCTCTAGGGCAATGTAGCACACCCAGAGCAGAAGTCCTACTTCAGCCAGATCAGGCCTGCAAAGAAACTGCTTTTCACAGGCCTTTGGAAGACATGTTCCCGGTAGGCTGTAAGAGCACTGTGCAGAGCGACTTGTTTCTTAGCTTTCCAAAGAGCTGGAAGCAAGATGCTGTGGGGCCCAACTCGCCCTTTGGAAGGAAGCCTGCACGTTGTGCCTTTCAGCTCTATGGCAATGTAGCACACCAGAGCAGAAGTCCTACTTCAGCCAGGTCAGGCCTGCAAAGAAACTGCGTTTCACAGGCCTTTGGAAGAGATGTTCCCGGTAGGCTGTAAGAGCGCTGTGCAGGGAGAGTTGCTTCTTGGCTTCCCAAAGAGCTGGAAGCAAGATGCTGTGGGGCCCAAATCACCCATTGGAAAGAAGCCTGCTCATTGTGCCTTTCAGCTCTAGGGCAATGTAGCACACCCAGAGCAGAAGTCCTACTTCAGCCAGATCAGGCCTGCAAAGAAACTGCGTTTCACAGGCCTTTGGAAGTGATGTTCCCGGTAGGCTGTAAGAGCACTGTGCAGAGCGAGTTGTTTCTTAGCTTCCCAAAGACCTGGAAGCAAGATGCTGTGGGGACCAACTCGCCCTTTGGAAAGAAGCCTGCACGTTGTGCCTTTCAGCTCTACGGCAATGTAGCACACCCAGAGCAGAAGTCCTACTTCAGCCAGATCAGGCCTGCAAAGAAACTGCGTTTCACATGCCTTTGGAAGAGATGTTCCCAGTAGGCTGAAAGAGCACTGTGCAGAGCGAGTTGTTTCTTAGCTTTCCAAAGAGCTGGAAGCAAGATGCTGTGGGGCCCAACTCGCCCTTTGGAAAGAAGCCAGCACGTTGTGCCTTTCAGCTCTAGGGCAATGTAGCACACCCAGAGCAGAAGTCCTACTTCAGGCAGATCAGGCCTGCAAAGAAACTGCGCTTCACACGCCTTTCGAAGAGATGTTCCCGGTAGGCTGTAAGAGCACTGTGCAGAGCGACTTGTTTCTTAGCTTCCCAAAGAGCTGGAAGCAGGATTCTGTGGAGCCGAACTCTCCCTTTGGAAAGAAGCCTGCACGTTGTGCCTTTCTGCTCTAGGGCAATGTAGCACACCCAGAGCAGGAGTCCTACTTCAGCGAGATCAGGCCTGCAAAGAAACTGCGTTTCACAGGCCTTTGGAAGAGATGTTCCCGGTAGGCTGTAAGAGCACTGTGCAGAGCGAGTTGTTTCTTAGCTTCCCAAAGAGCTGGAAGCAAGATGCTGTGGGGCCCAACTCGCCCTTTGGAAAGAAGCCTGCACGTTGTGCCTTTCAGCTCTAGGGCAGTGCCGCACACTCAGAGCAGAAGTTCTACTTCAAGAAGATCATGCCTGCAAAGAAACTGCGTTTCACAGGCCTTTGGAAGAGATGTTCCCGGTAGGCTGTAAGAGCACTGTGCAGAGCAAGTTGTTTCTTTGCTTCCCAAAGAGCTGGAAGCAAGATGCTGTGGGGCCCAACTCGCCCTTTG
The DNA here is from genome assembly GCF_041296265.1 of Equus caballus. Classification (NCBI taxonomy): domain Eukaryota; kingdom Metazoa; phylum Chordata; class Mammalia; order Perissodactyla; family Equidae; genus Equus; species Equus caballus. The sequence goes on from NC_091684.1 coordinate 71,807,398, forward strand.
GAAAGAAGCCTGCACGTTGTGCCTTTCAGCTCTAGGGCAATGTAGCACACCCAGAGCAGAAGTCCTACTTCAGCCAGATCAGGCCTGCAAAGAGACTGCGTTTCACAGGCCTTTGGAAGAGATGTTCCCGGTAGGCTGTAAGAGCACTGTGCAGAGCAAGTTGTTTCTTAGCTTCCCAAAGAGCTGGAAGCAAGATGCTGTGGGGCCCAATTCACCCTTTGGAAAGAAGCCTGCACGTTGTGCCTTTCAGCTCTAGGGCAATGTAGCACACCCAGAGCAGGAGTCCTACTTCAGCCATATCAGGCCTGCAAAGAAACCGCGTTTCACATGCCTTTGGAAGAGATGTTCCCGGTAGGCTGTAACAGCACTGTGCAGAGCGAGTTGTTTCTTAGCATCCCAAAGAGATGGAAGCAAGATGCTGTGGGGCCCAACTCGCCCTTTGGAAAGAAGCCTGCACGTTGTGCCTTTCAGCTCTAGGGCAATGCCGCACACTCAGAGCAGAAGTTCTACTTCAAGCAGATCACGCCTGCAAAGAAACTGCGTTTCACAGGCCTTTGGAAGAGATGTTCCAGGTAGGCTGTAAGAGCACTGTGCAGAGCGAATTGTTTCTTAGCTTCCCAAAGACTTGGAAGCAAGATGCTGTGGGGTCCAACTCGCCCTTTGGAAAGAAGCCTGCACGTTGTGCCTTCAGCTCAAGGACAATGTAGCACACCCAGAGCAGGAGTCCTACTTCAGTCAGATCAGGCCTGCAAAGAAACTGCGTTTCACAGGCCTTGGGAAGAGATGTTCCCGGTAGGCTGTAACAGCACTGTGCAGAGCGAGTTGTTTCTTAGCATCCCAAAGAGATGGAAGCAAGATGCTGTGGGGCCCAACTCGCCCTTTGGAATGAAGCCTGCACGTTGTGCCTTCCAGCTCTAGGGCAATGTAGCACACCCAGAGAAGGAGTCCTACTTCAGCCAGATCAGGCCTGCAAAGAAACTGCGTTTCACAGGTCTTTGGAAGAGATGTTCCCGGTAGGCTGTAAGAGCGCTGTGCAGACCGAGTTGTTTCTTATCTTCCCGAAGACCTGGAAGCAAGATGCTGTGGGGCCCAACTCGCCCTTTGGAAAGAAGCCTGCACGTTGTGCCTTTCAGCTCTAGGGCAATGTAGCACACCCAAGGAGAAGTTCTACTTCAGCGAGATGAATCCTGCAAAGAAACTGCTGTTCACAGGCCTTTGGAAGAGATGTTCCCGGTAGGCTGTAAGAGCACTGTGCAGAGCGAGTTGTTTCTTAGCTTTCCAAAGAGCTGGAAGCAAGATGTTGTGGGGCCCAACTCGCCCTTTGGAAAGAAGCCTGCACGTTGTGCCTTTCAGCTCTACGGCAATGTAGCACACCCAGAACAGAAGTCCTACTTCAGCCAGATCAGGCCTGCAAAGAAACTTCGTTTCACAGGCCTTTGGAAGAGATGTTCCCGGTAGGCTGTAGAGCACTGTGCAGAGAGTTGATTCTTAGCTTCCCAAAGAGCTGGAAGCAAGATGCTGTGGGGCCCAAATCGCCCTTTGGAAAGAAGCCTGCACGTTGTGCCTTTCAGCTCTAGGGCAATGTAGCACACCCAAGGAGAAGTTCTACTTCAGCGAGATGAATCCTGCAAAGAAACTGCTTTTCACAGGCCTTTGGAAGAGATGTTCCCGGTAGGCAGTAAGAGCACTGTGCAGAGCGAGCTGTTTCTTAGCTTCCCAAAGAGCTGGAAGCAAGATGCTGTGGGGCCCAACTCGCCCTTTGGTAAGAAGCCTGCACGTTGTCCCTTTCAGCTCTACGGCAATGTAGCACACCCAGAGCAGAAGTCCTACTTCAGCCAGATCAGGCCTGAAAGAAACTGCGTTTCACAGGCCTTTGGAAGAGATGTTCCCGGTAGGCTGTAAGAGCACTGTGCAGAGAGAGTTGTTTTTTAGCTTCCCAAAGAGCTGGAAGCAAGATGCTGTGGGGCCCAAATCGCCCTTTGGAAAGAAGCCTGCTCGTTGTGCCTTTCACCTCTAGCCAATGTAGCACACCCAGAGCAGAAGTTCTACTTCAGTGAGATCAGGCCTGCAAAGAAACTGCTTTTCACAGGCCTTTGGAAGAGATGTTCCCGGTAGGCAGTACGAGCACTGTGCAGAGCGAGCTGTTTCTTAGCTTCCCAAAGAGCTGGAAGCAAGATGCTGTGGGGCCCAACTCGCCCTTTGGAAAGAAGCCAGCACGTTGTGCCTTTCAGCTCTAGGGCAATGTAGCACACCCAGAGCAGAAGTCCTACTTCAGCCAGATCAGGCCTGCAAAGAAACTGCTTTTCACAGGCCTTTGGAAGACATGTTCCCGGTAGGCTGTAAGAGCACTGTGCAGAGCGACTTGTTTCTTAGCTTTCCAAAGAGCTGGAAGCAAGATGCTGTGGGGCCCAACTCGCCCTTTGGAAGGAAGCCTGCACGTTGTGCCTTTCAGCTCTATGGCAATGTAGCACACCAGAGCAGAAGTCCTACTTCAGCCAGGTCAGGCCTGCAAAGAAACTGCGTTTCACAGGCCTTTGGAAGAGATGTTCCCGGTAGGCTGTAAGAGCGCTGTGCAGGGAGAGTTGCTTCTTGGCTTCCCAAAGAGCTGGAAGCAAGATGCTGTGGGGCCCAAATCACCCTTTGGAAAGAAGCCTGCTCATTGTGCCTTTCAGCTCTAGGGCAATGTAGCACACCCAGAGCAGAATTTCTACTTCAGCGAGATCAGGCCTGCAAAGAAACTGCTTTTCACAGGCCTTTGGAAGAGATGTTCCCGGTAGGCAGTAAGAGCACTGTGCAGAGCGAGTTGTTTCTTAGCTTCCCAAAGAGCTGGAAGCAAGATGCTGTGCTGCCCAACTCGCCCTTTGGAAAGAAGCCTGCACGTTGTGCCTTTCAGCTCTAGGGCAATGTAGCACACCCAGAGCAGAAGTCCTACTTCAGCCAGATCAGGCCTGCAAAGAAACTGCGTTTCACAGGCCTTTGGAAGAGATGTTCCCGGTAGGCTGTAAGAGCACTGTGAAGAGCGAGTTGTTTCTTAGCTTCCCAAAGAGCTGGAAGCAAGATGCTGTGGGGCACAACTCACCCTTTGGAAAGAAGCCTGCACGTTGTGCCTTTCAGATCTAGGGCAATGTAGCACACCCAGAGCACAAGTTCTACTTCAGCGAGATCAGGCCTGCAAAGAAACTGCTTTTCACAGGCCTTTGGAAGAGATGTTCCCGGTAGGCTGTAAGAGCACTGTGCAGAGCGAGTTGTTTCTTAGCTTCCCAAAGAGCTGGAAGCAAGATGCTGTGGGGCCCAACTCGCCCTTTGGAAAGAAGCCTGCACGTTGTGCCTTTCAGCTCTAGGGGAATGTAGCACACCCAGAGCAGGAGTCCTACTTCAGCCAGATCAGGCCTGCAAAGAAAGTGCGTTTCACAGGCATTTGGAGGAGATGTTCCCGGTTGGCTGTAAGAGCACTGTGCAGAGCGAGTTGTTTCTTAGCTTCCGAAAGACCTGGAAGCAAGATGCTGTGGGGCCCAACTCGCCCTTTGGAAAGAAGCCTGCACGTTGTGCCTTTCAGCTCTAGGGCAATGTAGCACACCCAGAGAAGGAGTCCTACTTCAGCAACATCAGGCCTGCAAAGAAACTGTGTTTCACAGGCCTTTGGAAGAGATGTTCCTGGTAGGCTGTAAGAGCACTGTGCAGAGCGAGTTGTTTCTTAGCTTCCCAAAGAGCTGGAAGCAAGATGCTGTGGGGCCCAACTCGCCCTTTGGAAAGAAGCCTGCACGTTGTGCCTTTCAGCTCTAGGGCAATGTAGCACAACCAAGGAGAAGTTCTACTTCAGCGAGATGAGTCCTGCAAAGAAACTGCTGTTCACAGGCCTTTGGAAGAGATGTTCCCGGTAGGCTGTAAGAGCACTGTGCAGAGCGAGTTGTTTCTTAGCTTTCCAAAGAGCTGGAAGCAAGATGTTGTGGGGCCCAACTCGCCCTTTGGAAAGAAGCCTGCACGTTGTGCCTTTCAGCTCTACGGCAATGTAGCTCACCCAGAGAAGAAGTCCTACTTCAGCCAGATCAGGCCTGCAAAGAAACTGCGTTTCACAGGCCTTTGGAAGAGATGTTCCCGGTAGGCTGTAGAGCACTGTGCAGAGAGTTGTTTCTTAGCTTCCCAAAGAGCTGGAAGCAAGATGCTGTGGGGCCCAAATCGCCCTTTGGAAAGAAGCCTGCTCGTTGTGCCTTTCACCTCTAGCCAATGTAGCACACCCAGAGCAGAAGTTCTACTTCAGTGAGATCAGGCCTGCAAAGAAACTGCTTTTCACAGGCCTTTGGAAGAGATGTTCCCGGTAGGCAGTAAGAGCACTGTGCAGAGCGAGCTGTTTCTTAGCTTCCCAAAGAGCTGGAAGCAAGATGCTGTGGGTCCCAACTCGCCCTTTGGAAAGAAGCCAGCACGTTGTGCCTTTCAGCTCTAGGGCAATGTAGCACACCCAGAGCAGAAGTCCTACTTCAGCCAGATCAGGCCTGCAAAGAAACTGCTTTTCACAGGCCTTTGGAAGAGATGTTCCCGGTAGGCTGTAAGAGCACTGTGCAGAGCGACTTGTTTCTTAGCTTTCCAAAGAGCTGGAAGCAAGATGCTGTGGGGCCCAACTCGCCCTTTGGAAAGAAGCCTGCACGTTGTGCCTTTCAGCTCTATGGCAATGTAGCACACCAGAGCAGAAGTCCTACTTCAGCCAGGTCAGGCCTGCAAAGAAACTGCGTTTCACAGGCCTTTGGAAGAGATGTTCGCGGTAGGCTGTAAGAGCACTGTGCAGGGAGAGTTGTTTCTTGGCTTCCCAAAGAGCTGGAAGCAAGATGCTGTGGGGCCCAAATCACCCTTTGGAAAGAAGCCTGCTCATTGTGCCTTTCAGCTCTAGGGCAATGTAGCACACCCAGAGCAGAAGTTCTACTTCAGCGAGATCAGGCCTGCAAAGAAACTGCTTTTCACAGGCCTTTGGAAGAGATGTTCCCGGTAGGCAGTAAGAGCACTGTGCAGAGCGAGTTGTTTCTTAGCTTCCCAAAGAGCTGGAAGCAAGATGCTGTGCTGCCCAACTCGCATTTGGAAAGAAGCCTGCACGTTGTGCCTTTCAGCTCTAGGGCAATGTAGCACACCCAGAGCAGAAGTCCTACTTCAGCCAGATCAGGCCTGCAAAGAAACTGCGTTTCACAGGCCTTTGGAAGAGATGTTCCCGGTAGGCTGTAAGAGCACTGTGAAGAGCGAGTTGTTTCTTAGCTTCCCAAAGAGCTGGAAGCAAGATGCTGTGGGGCACAACTCACCCTTTGGAAAGAAGCCTGCACGTTGTGCCTTTCAGATCTAGGGCAATGTAGCACACCCAGAGCACAAGTTCTACTTCAGCGAGATCAGGCCTGCAAAGAAACTGCTTTTCACAGGCCTTTGGAAGAGATGTTCCCGGTAGGCTGTAAGAGCACTGTGCAGAGCGAGTTGTTTCTTAGCTTCCCAAAGAGCTGGAAGCAAGATGCTGTGGGGCCCAACTCGCCCTTTGGAAAGAAGCCTGCACGTTGTGCCTTTCAGCTCTAGGGGATTGTAGCACACCCAGAGCAGGAGTCCTACTTCAGCCAGATCAGGCCTGCAAAGAAAGTGCGTTTCACAGGCATTTGGAGGAGATGTTCCCGGTAGGCTGTAAGAGCACTGTGCAGAGCGAGTTGTTTCTTAGCTTCCCAAAGACCTGGAAGCAAGATGCTGTGGGGCCCAACTCGCCCTTTGGAAAGAAGCCTGCACGTTGTGCCTTTCAGCTCTAGGGCAATGTAGCACACCCAGAGAAGGAGTCCTACTTCAGCCACATCAGGCCTGCAAAGAAACTGTGTTTCACAGGCTTTTGGAAGAGATGTTCCCGGTAGGCTGTAAGAGCACTGTGCAGAGCGAGTTGTTTCTTAGCTTCCCAAGAGCTGGAAGCAAGATGCTGTGGGGCCCAACTCGCCCTTTGGAAAGAAGCCTGCACGTTGTGCCTTTCAGCTCTAGGGCAATGTAGCACAACCAAGGAGAAGTTCTACTTCAGCGAGATGAGTCCTGCAAAGAAACTGCTGTTCACAGGCCTTTGGAAGAGATGTTCCCGGTAGGCTGTAAGAGCACTGTGCAGAGCGAGTTGTTTCTTAGCTTTCCAAAGAGCTGGAAGCAAGATGTTGTGGGGCCCAACTCGCCCTTTGGAAAGAAGCCTGCACGTTGTGCCTTTCAGCTCTACGGCAATGTAGCACACCCAGAGAAGAAGTCCTACTTCAGCCAGATCAGGCCTGCAAAGAAACTGCGTTTCACAGGCCTTTGGAAGAGATGTTCCCGGTAGGCTGTAGAGCACTGTGCAGAGAGTTGTTTCTTAGCTTCCCAAAGAGCTGGAAGCAAGATGCTGTGGGGCCCAAATCGCCCTTTGGAAAGAAGCCTGCTCGTTGTGCCTTTCAGCTCTAGGGCAATGTAGAACACCCAGAGCAGAAGTCCTTGTTCAGCCAGATCAGGCCTGCAAAGAAACTGCTTTTCACACGCCTTTGGAAGAGATGTTCCCGGTAGGCAGTAAGAGCACTGTGCAGAGCGAGCTGCTTCTTAGCTTTCCAAAGAGCTGGAAGGAAGATGCTGTGGGGCCCAACTCGCCCTTTGGAAAGAAGCCTGCACGTTGTCCCTTTCAGCTCTACGGCAATGTAGCACACCCAGAGCAGAAGTCCTACTTCAGCCAGATCAGGCCTGAAGGAAACTGCGTTTCACAGGCCTTTGGAAGAGATGTTCCCGGTAGGCTGTAAGAGCACTGTGCAGAGAGAGTTGTTTTTTAGCTTCCCAAAGAGCTGGAAGCAAGATGCTGTGGGGCCCAAATCGCCCTTTGGAAAGAAGCCTGCTCGTTGTGCCTTTCACCTCTAGCCAATGTAGCACACCCAGAGCAGAAGTTCTACTTCAGTGAGATCAGGCCTGCAAAGAAACTGCTTTTCACAGGCCTTTGGAAGAGATGTTCCCGGTAGGCAGTAAGAGCACTGTGCAGAGCGAGTTGTTTCTTAGCTTCCCAAAGAGGTGGAAGCAAGATGCTGTGGGGCCCAACTCGCCCTTTGGAAAGAAGCCTGCACGTTGTGCCTTTCAGCTCTAGGGCAATGTAGCACACCCAGAGCAGAAGTCCTACTTCAGCCAGATCAGGCCTGCAAAGAAACTGCGTTTCACAGGCCTTTGGAAGAGATGTTCCCGGTAGGCTGTAAGAGCACTGTGAAGAGCGAGCTGTTTCTTAGCTTCCCAAAGAGCTGGAAGCAAGATGCTGTGGGGCACAACTCACCCTTTGGAAAGAAGCCTCCACGTTGTGCCTTTCAGCTCTACGGCAATGTAGCACACCCAGAGCAGAAGTCCTACTTCAGCCAGATCAGGCCTGCAAAGAAACTGCGTTTCACAGGCCTTTGGAAGAGATGTCCCCGGTAGGCTGTAGAGCACTGTGCAGAGAGAGTTGTTTCTTAGCTTCCCAAAGAGCTGGAAGCAAGATGCTGTGGGGCCCAAATCGCCCTTTGGAAAGAAGCCTGCTCGTTGTGCCTTTCAGCTCTAGGGCAATGTAGCACACCCAGAGCAGAACTTCTACTTCAGCGAGATCAGGCCTGCAAAGAAACTGCTTTTCACAGGCCTTTGGAAGAGATGTTCCCGGTAGGCAGTAAGAGCACTGTGCAGAGCGAGTTGTTTCTTAGCTTTCCAAAGAGCTGGAAGCAAGATGCTGTGTGGCCCAACTCGCCCTTTGGAAAGAAGCCTGCACGTTGTGCCTTTCAGCTCTAGGGCAATGTAGCACACCCAGAGCAGAAGTCCTACTTCAGCCAGATCAGGCCTGCAAAGAAACTGCGTGTCACAGGCCTTTGGAAGAGATGTTCCCGGTAGGCTGTAAGAGCACTGTGCAGAGCAAGTTATTTCTTAGCTTCCCAAAGAGCTGGAAGCAAGATGCTGTGGGGCCCAATTCACCCTTTGGAAAGAAGCCTGCACGTTGTGCCTTTCAGCTCTAGGGCAATATAGCACACCCAGAGCAGAAGTCCTACTTCAGCGAGATCAGGCCTGCAAAGAAACTGCGTTTAACAGGCCTTTGGAAGAGATGTTCCCGGTAGGCTGTAAGAGCACTGTGCAGAGCGAGTTGTTTCTTAGCTTCCCAAAGAGCTGGAAGCAAGATGCTGTGGGGCCCAACTCGCCCTTTGGAAAGAAGCCTGCACGTTGTGCCTTTCAGCTCTAGGGCAATGTGGCACACCCAGAGCAGAAGTCCTACGTCAGCCTGATCAGGCCTGCAAAGAAACTGCGTTTCACAGGCCTTTGGAAGAGATGTTCCCGGTAGGCTGTAAGAGCACTGTGCAGAGCGAGTTGTTTCTTAGCTTTCCAAAGTGCTGGAAGCAAGATGCTGTGGGGCCCAACTCGCCCTTTGGAAAGAAGCCTGCACGTTTTGCCTTCAGCTCAAGGACAAAGTAGCACAGACAGAGCAGGAGTCCTACTTCAGCCAGATCAGGCCTGCAAAGAAACTGCGTTTCACAGGCCTTTGGAAGAGATGTTCCCGGTAGGCTGTAAGAGCACTGTGCAGAGCGAGTTGTTTCTTAGCTTCCCATACAGCTGGAAGCAAGATGCTGTGGGGCCCAACTCGCCCTTTGGAAAGAAGCCTGCACGTTGGGCCTTTCAGCTCTAGGGCAGTGCCGCACACTCAGAGCAGAAGTTCTACTTCAAGAAGATCATGCCTGCAAAGAAACTGCGTTTCACAGACCTTTGGAAGAGATGTTCCCGTTAGGCTGTAAGAGCACTGTGCAGAGCGAGTTGTTTCTTTGCTTCCCAAAGAGCTGGAAGCAAGATGCTGTGGGGCCCAACTCGCCCTTTGGAAAGAAGCCTGCACGTTGTGCCTTTCACCTCTAGGGCAATGTAGCACACCCAGAGCAGAAGTCCTACTTCAGCCAGATCAGGCCTGCAAAGAAACTGCGTTTCACAGGCCTTTGGAAGAGATGTTCCCGGTAGGCTGTAAGAGCACTGTGCAGAGCAAGTTGTTTCTTAGCTTCCCAAAGAGCTGGAAGCAAGATGCTGTGGGGCCCAATTCACCCTTTGGAAAGAAGCCTGCACGTTGTGCCTTTCAGCTCTAGGGCAATGTAGCACACCCAGAGCAGGAGTCCTACTTCAGCCAGATCAGGCCTGCAAAGAAACCGCGTTTCACATGCCTTTGGAAGAGATGTTCCCGGTAGGCTGTAACAGCACTGTGCAGAGCGAGTTGTTTCTTAGCATCCCAAAGAGATGGAAGCAAGATGCTGTGGGGCCCAACTCGCCCTTTGGAAAGAAGCCTGCACGTTGTGCCTTTCAGCTCTAGGGCAATGTAGCACACCCAGAGAAGGAGTCCTACTTCAGCCACATCAGGCCTGCAAAGAAACTGTGTTTCACAGGCCTTTGGAAGAGATGTTCCCGGTAGGCTGTAAGAGCACTGTGCAGAGCGAGTTGTTTCTTAGCTTCCCAAAGAGCTGGAAGCAAGATGCTGTGGGGCCCAACTCGCCCTTTGGAAAGAAGCCTGCACGTTGTGCCTTTCAGCTCTAGGGCAATGTAGCACAACCAAGGAGAAGTTCTACTTCAGCGAGATGAGTCCTGCAAAGAAACTGCTGTTCACAGGCCTTTGGAAGAGATGTTCCCGGTAGGCTGTAAGAGCACTGTGCAGAGCGAGTTGTTTCTTAGCTTCCCAAAGAGCTGGAAGCAAGATGTTGTGGGGCCCAACTCGCCCTTTGGAAAGAAGCCTGCACGTTGTGCCTTTCAGCTCTACGGCAATGTAGCACACCCAGAGAAGAAGTCCTACTTCAGCCAGATCAGGCCTGCAAAGAAACTGCGTTTCACAGGCCTTTGGAAGAGATGTTCCCGGTAGGCTGTAGAGCACTGTGCAGAGAGTTGTTTCTTAGCTTCCCAAAGAGCTGGAAGCAAGATGCTGTGGGGCCCAAATCGCCCTTTGGAAAGAAGCCTGCTCGTTGTGCCTTTCAGCTCTAGGGCAATGTAGAACACCCAGAGCAGAAGTCCTTGTTCAGCCAGATCAGGCCTGCAAAGAAACTGCTTTTCACAGGCCTTTGGAAGAGATGTTCCCGGTAGGCAGTAAGAGCACTGTGCAGAGCGAGCTGTTTCTTAGCTTTCCAAAGAGCTGGAAGGAAGATGCTGTGGGGCCCAACTCGCCCTTTGGAAAGAAGCCTGCACGTTGTCCCTTTCAGCTCTATGGCAATGTAGCACACAGAGAGCAGAAGTCCTACTTCAGCCAGATCAGGCCTGAAGGAAACTGCGTTTCACAGGCCTTTGGAAGAGATGTTCCCGGTAGGCTGTAAGAGCACTGTGCAGAGAGAGTTGTTTTTTAGCTTCCCAAAGAGATGGAAGCAAGATGCTGTGGGGCCCAAATCGCCCTTTGGAAAGAAGCCTGCTCGTTGTGCCTTTCACCTCTAGCCAATGTAGCACACCCAGAGCAGAAGTTCTACTTCAGTGAGATCAGGCCTGCAAAGAAACTGCTTTTCACAGGCCTTTGGAAGAGATGTTCCCGGTAGGCAGTAAGAGCACTGTGCAGAGCGAGTTGTTTCTTAGCTTCCCAAAGAGCTGGAAGCAAGATGCTGTGGGGCCCAACTCGCCCTTTGGAAAGAAGCCTGCACGTTGTGCCTTTCAGCTCTAGGGCAATGTAGCACACCCAGAGCAGAAGTCCTACTTCAGCCAGATCAGGCCTGCAAAGAAACTGCGTTTCACAGGCCTTTGGAAGAGATGTTCCCGGTAGGCTGTAAGAGCACTGTGAAGAGCGAGTTGTTTCTTAGCTTCCCAAAGAGCTGGAAGCAAGATGCTGTGGGGCACAACTCACCCTTTGGAAAGAAGCCTGCACGTTGTGCCTTTCAGCTCTAGGGCAATGTAGCACACCCAGAGCAGAAGTCCTACTTCAGCCAGATCAGGCCTGCAAAGAAACTGCGTGTCACAGGCCTTTGGAAGAGATGTTCCCACTAGGCTGTAAGACCACTGTGCAGAGCAAGTTATTTCTTAGCTTCCCAAAGAGCTGGAAGCAAGATGCTGTGGGGCCCAATTCACCCTTTGGAAAGAAGCCTGCACGTTGTGCCTTTCAGCTCTAGGGCAATATAGCACACCCAGAGCAGAAGTCCTACTTCAGCGAGATCAGGCCTGCAAAGAAACTGCGTTTAACAGGCCTTTGGAAGATATGTTCCCGGTAGGCAGTAAGAGCACTGTGCAGAGCGAGTTGTTTCTTAGCTTCCCAAAGAGCTGGAAGCAAGATGCTGTGGGGCCCAACTCGCCCTTTGGAAAGAAGCCTGCACGTTGTGCCTTTCAGCTCTAGGGCAATGTGGCACACCCAGAGCAGAAGTCCTACGTCAGCCTGATCAGGCCTGCAAAGAAACTGCGTTTCACAGGCCTTTGGAAGAGATGTTCCCGGTAGGCTGTAAGAGCACTGTGCAGAGCGAGTTGTTTCTTAGCTTTCCAAAGTGCTGGAAGCAAGATGCTGTGGGGCCCAACTCGCCCTTTGGAAAGAAGCCTGCACGTTTTGCCTTCAGCTCAAGGACAAAGTAGCACAGACAGAGCAGGAGTCCTACTTCAGCCAGATCAGGCCTGCAAAGAAACTGCGTTTCACAGGCCTTTGGAAGAGATGTTCCCGGTAGGCTGTAAGAGCACTGTGCAGAGCGAGTTGTTTCTTAGCTTCCCATACAGCTGGAAGCAAGATGCTGTGGGGCCCAACTCGCCCTTTGGAAAGAAGCCTGCACGTTGTGCCTTTCAGCTCTAGGGCAGTGCCGCACACTCAGAGCAGAAGTTCTACTTCAAGAAGATCATGCCTGCAAAGAAACTGCGTTTCACAGGCCTTTGGAAGAGATGTTCCCGTTAGGCTGTAAGAGCACTGTGCAGAGCAAGTTGTTTCTTTGCTTCCCAAAGAGCTGGAAGCAAGATGCTGTGGGGCCCAACTCGCCCTTTGGAAAGAAGCCTGCACGTTGTGCCTTTCAGCTCTAGGGCAATGTAGCACACCCAGAGCAGAAGTCCTACTTCAGCCAGATCAGGCCTGCAAAGAAACTGCGTTTCACAGGCCTTTGGAAGAGATGTTCCCGGTAGGCTGTAAGAGCACTGTGCAGAGCAAGTTGTTTCTTAGCTTCCCAAAGAGCTGGAAGCAAGATGCTGTGGGGCCCAATTCACCCTTTGGAAAGAAGCCTGCACGTTGTGCCTTTCAGCTCTAGGGCAATGTAGCACACCCAGAGCAGGAGTCCTACTTCAGCCAGATCAGGCCTGCAAAGAAACCGCATTTCACATGCCTTTGGAAGAGATGTTCCCGGTAGGCTGTAACAGCACTGTGCAGAGCGAGTTGTTTCTTAGCATCCCAAAGAGATGGAAGCAAGATGCTGTGGGGCCCAACTCGCCCTTTGGAAAGAAGCCTGCACGTTGTGCCTTTCAGCTCTAGGGCAATGTAGCACACCCAGAGAAGGAGTCCTACTTCAGCCACATCAGGCCTGCAAAGAAACTGTGTTTCACAGGCCTTTGGAAGAGATGTTCCCGGTAGGCTGTAAGAGCACTGTGCAGAGCGAGTTGTTTCTTAGCTTCCCAAAGAGCTGGAAGCAAGATGCTGTGGGGCCCAACTCGCCCTTTGGAAAGAAGCCTGCACGTTGTGCCTTTCAGATCTAGGGCAATGTAGCACAACCAAGGAGAAGTTCTACTTCAGCGAGATGAGTCCTGCAAAGAAACTGCTGTTCACAGGCCTTTGGAAGAGATGTTCCCGGTAGGCTGTAAGAGCACTGTGCAGAGCGAGTTGTTTCTTAGCTTTCCAAAGAGCTGGAAGCAAGATGTTGTGGGGCCCAACTCGCCCTTTGGAAAGAAGCCTGCACGTTGTGCCTTTCAGCTCTACGGCAATGTAGCACACCCAGAGAAGAAGTCCTACTTCAGCCAGATCAGGCCTGCAAAGAAACTGCGTTTCACAGGCCTTTGGAAGAGATGTTCCCGGTAGGCTGTAGAGCACTGTGCAGAGAGTTGTTTCTTAGCTTCCCAAAGAGCTGGAAGCAAGATGCTGTGGGGCCCAAATCGCCCTTTGGAAAGAAGCCTGCTCGTTGTGCCTTTCAGCTCTAGGGCAATGTAGAACACCCAGAGCAGAAGTCCTTGTTCAGCCAGATCAGGCCTGCAAAGAAACTGCTTTTCACAGGCCTTTGGAAGAGATGTTCCCGGTAGGCAGTAAGAGCACTGTGCAGAGCGAGCTGTTTCTTAGCTTTCCAAAGAGCTGGAAGGAAGATGCTGTGGGGCCCAACTCGCCCTTTGGAAAGAAGCCTGCACGTTGTCCCTTTCAGCTCTATGGCAATGTAGCACACAGAGAGCAGAAGTCCTACTTCAGCCAGATCAGGCCTGAAGGAAACTGCGTTTCACAGGCCTTTGGAAGAGATGTTCCCGGTAGGCTGTAAGAGCACTGTGCAGAGAGAGTTGTTTTTTAGCTTCCCAAAGAGCTGGAAGCAAGATGCTGTGGGGCCCAAATCGCCCTTTGGAAAGAAGCCTGCTCGTTGTGCCTTTCACCTCTAGCCAATGTAGCACACCCAGAGCAGAAGTTCTACTTCAGTGAGATCAGGCCTGCAAAGAAACTGCTTTTCACAGGCCTTTGGAAGAGATGTTCCCGGTAGGCAGTAAGAGCACTGTGCAGAGCGAGTTGTTTCTTAGCTTCCCAAAGAGCTGGAAGCAAGATGCTGTGGGGCCCAACTCGCCCTTTGGAAAGAAGCCTGCACGTTGTGCCTTTCAGCTCTAGGGCAATGTAGCACACCCAGAGCAGAAGTCCTACTTCAGCCAGATCAGGCCTGCAAAGAAACTGCGTTTCACAGGCCTTTGGAAGAGATGTTCCCGGTAGGCTGTAAGAGCACTGTGCAGAGCGAGTTGTTTCTTAGCTTCCCAAAGAGCTGGAAGCAAGATGCTGTGGGGCCCAACTCGCCCTTTGGAGAGAAGCCTGCACGTTGTGCCTTTCAGCTCTAGGGCAAAGTAGCACACCCAGAGCAGAAGTCCTACTTCAGCCAGATCAGGCCTGCAAAGAAACTGCGTTTCACAGGCCTTTGGAAGAGATGTCCCCGGTAGGCTGTAGAGCACTGTGCAGAGAGAGTTGTTTCTTAGCTTCCCAAAGAGCTGGAAGCAAGATGCTGTGGGGCCCAAATCGCCCTTTGGAAAGAAGCCTGCTCGTTGTGCCTTTCAGCTCTAGGGCAATGTAGCACACCCAGAGCAGAACTTCTACTTCAGCGAGATCAGGCCTGCAAAGAAACTGCTTTTCACAGGCCTTTGGAAGAGATGTTCCCGGTAGGCAGTAAGAGCACTGTGCAGAGCGAGTTGTTTCTTAGCTTTCCAAAGAGCTGGAAGCAAGATGCTGTGTGGCCCAACTCGCCCTTTGGAAAGAAGCCTGCACGTTGTGCCTTTCAGCTCTAGGGCAATGTAGCACACCCAGAGCAGAAGTCCTACTTCAGCCAGATCAGGCCTGCAAAGAAACTGCGTTTCACAGGCCTTTGGAAGAGATGTTCCCGGTAGGCTGTAATAGCACTGTGCAGAGCAAGTTATTTCTTAGCTTCCCAAAGAGCTGGAAGCAAGATGCTGTGGGGCCCAATTCACCCTTTGGAAAGAAGCCTGCACGTTGTGCCTTTCAGCTCTAGGGCAATATAGCACACCCAGAGCAGAAGTCCTACTTCAGCGAGATCAGGCCTGCAAAGAAACTGCGTTTAACAGGCCTTTGGAAGAGATGTTCCCGGTAGGCTGTAAGAGCACTGTGCAGAGCGAGTTGTTTCTTAGCTTCCCAAAGAGCTGGAAGCAAGATGCTGTGTGGCCCAACTCGCCCTTTGGAAAGAAGCCTGCACGTTGTGCCTTTCAGCTCTAGGGCAATGTGGCACACCCAGAGCAGAAGTCCTACTTCAGCCTGATCAGGCCTGCAAAGAAACTGCGTTTCAGAGGCCTTTGGAAGAGATGTTCTCGGTAGGCTGTAAGAGCACTGTGCAGAGCGAGTTGTTTCTTAGCTTTCCAAAGAGCTGGAAGCAAGATGCTGTGGGGCCCAACTCGCCCTTTGGAAAGAAGCCTGCACGTTTTGCCTTCAGCTCAAGGACAAAGTAGCACAGACAGAGCAGGAGTCCTACTTCAGCCAGATCAGGCCTGCAAAGAAACTGCGTTTCACAGGCCTTTGGAAGAGATGTTCCCGGTAGGCTGTAACAGCACTGTGCAGAGCGAGTTGTTTCTTAGCATCCCAAACAGATGGAAGCAAGATGCTGTGGGGCCCAACTCGCCCTTTGGAAAGAAGCCTGCACGTTGTGCCTTTCAGCTCTAGGGCAATGTAGCACACCCAGAGCAGAGGTCCTACTTCAGGCAGATCAGGCCTGCAACGAAACTGCGCTTCACAGGCCTTTCGAAGAGATGTTCCCGGTAGGCTGTAAGAGCACTGTGCAGAGCGACTTGTTTCTTAGCTTCCCAAAGAGCTGGAAGCAGGATTCTGTGGAGCCGAACTCTCCCTTTGGAAAGAAGCCTGCACGTTGTGCCTTTCTGCTCTAGGGCAATGTATCACACCCAGAGCAGGAGTCCTACTTCAGCGAGATCAGGCCTGCAAAGAAACTGCGTTTCACAGGCCTTTGGAAGAGATTTTCCCGGTAGGCTGTAAGAGCACTGTGCAGAGCGAGTTGTTTCTTAGCTTCCCAAAGAGCTGGAAGCAAGATGCTGTGGGGCCCAACTCGCCCTTTGGAAAGAAGCCTGCACGTTGTGCCTTTCAGCTCTAGGGCAGTGCCGCACACTCAGAGCAGAAGTTCTACTTCAAGAAGATCATGCCTGCAAAGAAACTGCGTTTCACAGGCCTTTGGAAGAGATGTTCCCGGTAGGCTGTAAGAGCACTGTGCAGAGCAATTTGTTTCTTTGCTTCCCAAAGAGCTGGAAGCAAGATGCTGTGGGGCCCAACTCGCCCATTGGAAAGAAGCCTGCACGTTGTGCCTTTCAGCTCTAGGGCAATGCAGCACACCCAGAGCAGAAGTCCTACTTCAGCCAGATCAGGCCTGCAAAGAAACTGCGTTTCACAGGCCTTTGGAAGAGATGTTCCCGGTAGGCTGTAAGAGCACTGTGCAGAGCAAGTTGTTTCTTAGCTTCCCAAAGAGCTGGAAGCAAGATGCTGTGGGGCCCAATTCACCCTTTGGAAAGAAGCCTGCACGTTGTGCCTTTCAGCTCTAGGGCAATGCCGCACACTCAGAGCAGAAGTTCTACTTCAAGCAGATCACGCCTGCAAAGAAACTGCGTTTCACAGGCCTTTGGAAGAGATGTTCCAGGTAGGCTGTAAGAGCACTGTGCAGAGCGAATTGTTTCTTAGCTTCCCAAAGACGTGGAAGCAAGATGCTGTGGGGTCCAACTCGCCCTTTGGAAAGAAGCCTGCACGTTGTGCCTTCAGCTGAAGGACAATGTAGCACACCCAGAGCAGGAGTCCTACTTCAGCCAGATCAGGCCTGCAAAGAAACTGCGTTTCACAGGCCTTGGGAAGAGATGTTCCCGGTAGGCTGTAACAGCACTGTGCAGAGCGAGTTGTTTCTTAGCATCCCAAAGAGATGGAAGCAAGATGCTGTGGGGCCCAACTCGCCCTTTGGAATGAAGCCTGCACGTTGTGCCTTTCAGCTCTAGGGCAATGTAGCACACCCAGAGCAGAAGTCCTACTTCAGCCAGATCAGGCCTGCAAAGAAACTGCGTTTCACAGGTCTTTGGAAGAGATGTTCCCGGTAGGCTGTAAGAGCGCTGTGCAGACCGAGTTGTTTCTTATCTTCCCGAAGACCTGGAAGCAAGATGCTGTGGGGCCCAACTCGCCCTTTGGAAAGAAGCCTGCACGTTGTTCCTTTCAGCTCTAGGGCAATGTAGCACACCCAAGGAGAAGTTCTACTTCAGCGAGATGAGTCCTGCAAAGAAACTGCTGTTCACAGACCTTTGGAAGAGATGTTCCCGGTAGGCTGTAAGAGCACTGTGCAGAGAGAGTTGTTTTTTAGCTTCCCAAAGAGCTGGAAGCAAGATGCTGTGGGGCCCAAATCGCCCTTTGGAAAGAAGCCTGCTCGTTGTGCCTTTCACCTCTAGCCAATGTAGCACACCCAGAGCAGAAGTTCTACTTCAGTGAGATCAGGCCTGCAAAGAAACTGCTTTTCACAGGCCTTTGGAAGAGATGTTCCCGGTAGGCAGTAAGAGCACTGTGCAGAGCGAGCTGTTTCTTAGCTTCCCAAAGAGCTGGAAGCAAGATGCTGTGGGGCCCAACTCGCCCTTTGGAAAGAAGCCAGCACGTTGTGCCTTTCAGCTCTAGGGCAATGTAGCACACCCAGAGCAGAAGTCCTACTTCAGCCAGATCAGGCCTGCAAAGAAACTGCTTTTCACAGGCCTTTGGAAGACATGTTCCCGGTAGGCTGTAAGAGCACTGTGCAGAGCGACTTGTTTCTTAGCTTTCCAAAGAGCTGGAAGCAAGATGCTGTGGGGCCCAACTCGCCCTTTGGAAAGAAGCCTGCACGTTGTGCCTTTCAGCTCTATGGCAATGTAGCACACCAGAGCAGAAGTCCTACTTCAGCCAGGTCAGGCCTGCAAAGAAACTGCGTTTCACAGGCCTCTGGAAGAGATGTTCCCGGTAGGCTGTAAGAGCACTGTGCAGGCAGAGTTGTTTCTTGGCTTCCCAAAGAGCTCTAAGCAAGATGCTGTGGGGCCCAAATCACCCTTTGGAAAGAAGACTGCTCATTGTGCCTTTCAGCTCTAGGGCAATGTAGCACACCCAGAGCAGAAGTCCTACTTCAGCCAGACCAGGCCTGCAAAGAAACTGCGTTTCAGAGGCCTTTGGAAGAGATGTTCCCGGTAAGCTGTAAGAGCACTGTGAAGAGCGAGTTGTTTCTTAGCTTCCCAAAGAGCTGGAAGCAAGATGCTTTGGGGCACAACTCACCCTTTGGAAAGAAGCCTGCACGTTGTGCCTTTCACATCTAGGGCAATGTAGCACACCCAGAGCACAAGTTCTACTTCAGCCAGATCAGGCCTGCAAAGAAACTGCATTTCACAGGCCTTTGGAAGAGATGTTCCCGGTAGGCTGTAAGAGCACTGTGCAGAGCGAGTTGTTTCTTAGCTTCCCAAAGAGCTGGAAGCAAGATGCTGTGGGGCCCAACTCGCCCTTTGGAAAGAAGCCTGCACCTTGTGCCTTTCAGCTCTAGGGGAATGTAGCACACCCAGAGCAGGAGTCCTACTTCAGCCAGATCAGGCCTGCAAAGAAAGTGCGTTTCACAGGCATTTGGAGGAGATGTTCCCGGTAGGCTGTAAGAGCACTGTGCAGAGCGAGCTGTTTCTTAGCTTCCCAAAGAGCTGGAAGCAAGATGCTGTGGGGCCCAACTCGCCCTTTGGAAAGAAGCCTGCACGTTGTGCCTTTCAGCTCTAGGGCAATGTAGCACACCCAGAGAAGGAGTCCTACTTCAGCCACATCAGGCCTGCAAAGAAACTGTGTTTCACAGGCCTTTGGAAGAGATGTTCCCGGTAGGCTGTAAGAGCACTGTGCAGAGCGAGTTGTTTCTTAGCTTCCCAAAGAGCTGGAAGCAAGATGCTGTGGGGCCCAACTCGCCCTTTGGAAAGAAGCCTGCACGTTGTGCCTTTCAGCTCTAGGGCAATGTAGCACACCCAAGGAGAAGTTCTACTTCAGCGAGATGAGTCCTGCAAAGAAACTGCTGTTCACAGGCCTTTGGAAGAGATGTTCCCGGTAGGCTGTAAGAGCACTGTGCAGAGCGAGTTGTTTCTTAGCTTTCCAAAGAGCTGGAAGCAAGATGTTGTGGGGCCCAACTCGCCCTTTGGAAAGAAGCCTGCACGTTGTGCCTTTCAGCTCTACGGCAATGTAGCACACCCAGAGAAGAAGTCCTACTTCAGCCAGATCAGGCCTGCAAAGAAACTGCGTTTCACAGGCCTTTGGAAGAGATGTTCCCGGTAGGCTGTAGAGCACTGTGCAGAGAGTTGTTTCTTAGCTTCCCAAAGAGCTGGAAGCAAGATGCTGTGGGGCCCAAATCGCCCTTTGGAAAGAAGCCTGCTCGTTGTGCCTTTCAGCTCTAGGGCAATGTAGAACACCCAGAGCAGAAGTCCTTGTTCAGCCAGATCAGGCCTTCAAAGAAACTGCTTTTCACAGGCCTTTGGAAAGATGTTCCCGGTAGGCAGTAAGAGCACTGTGCAGAGCGAGCTGTTTCTTAGCTTTCCAAAGAGCTGGAAGGAAGATGCTGTGGGGCCCAACTCGCCCTTTGGAAAGAAGCCTGCACGTTGTCCCTTTCAGCTCTACGGCAATGTAGCACACCCAGAGCAGAAGTCCTACTTCAGCCAGATCAGGCCTGAAAGAAACTGCGTTTCACAGGCCTTTGGAAGAGATGTTCCCGGTAGGCAGTAAGAGCACTGTGCAGAGAGAGTTGTTTTTTAGCTTCCCAAAGAGCTGGAAGCTAGATGCTGTGGGGCCCAAATCGCCCTTTGGAAAGAAGCCTGCTCGTTGTGCCTTTCACCTCTAGCCAATGTAGCACACCCAGAGCAGAAGTTCTACTTCAGTGAGATCAGGCCTGCAAAGAAACTGCTTTTCACAGGCCTTTGGAAGAGATGTTCCCGGTAGGCAGTAAGAGCACTGTGCAGAGCGAGTTGTTTCTTAGCTTCCCAAAGAGCTGGAAGCAAGATGCTGTGGGGCCCAACTCGCCCTTTGGAAAGAAGCCTGCACGTTGTGCCTTTCAGCTCTAGGGCAATGTAGCACACCCAGAGCAGAAGTCCTACTTCAGCCAGATCAGGCCTGCAAAGAAACTGCGTTTCACAGGCCTTTGGAAGAGATGTTCCCGGTAGGCTGTAAGAGCACTGTGAAGAGCGAGTTGTTTCTTAGCTTCCCAAAGAGCTGGAAGCAAGATGCTGTGGGGCACAACTCACCCTTTGGAAAGAAGCCTGCACGTTGTTCCTTTCAGATCTAGGGCAATGTAGCACACCCAGAGCACAAGTTCTACTTCAGTGAGATCAGGCCTGCAAAGAAACTGCTTTTCACAGGCCTTTGGAAGAGATGTTCCCGGTAGGCTGTAAGAGCACTGTGCAGAGCGAGTTGTTTCTTAGCTTCCCAAAGAGCTGGAAGCAAGATGCTGTGGGGCCCAACTTGCCCTTTGGAAAGAAGCCTGCACGTTGTGCCTTTCAGCTCTAGGGGAATGTAGCACACCCAGAGCAGGAGTCCTACTTCAGCCAGATAAGGCCTGCAAAGAAAGTGCGTTTCACAGGCATTTGGAGGAGATGTTCCCGGTAGGCTGTCAGAGCACTGTGCAGAGCGAGTTGTTTCTTAGCTTCCCAAAGAGCTGGAAGCAAGATGCTGTGGGGCCCAACTCTCCCTTTGGAAAGAAGCCTGCAGGTTGTGCCTTTCAGCTCTAGCCAATGTAGCACACCCAGAGCAGAAGTTCTACTTCAGCGAGATCAGGACTGCAAAGAAACTGCTTTTCACAGGCCTTTGGAAGAGATGTTCCCGGTAGGCTGTAAGAGCACTGTGCAGAGCGAGTTGTTTCTTAGCTTTCCAAAGAGCTGGAAGCAAGATGCTGTGGGGCCCAACTCGCCCTTTGGAAAGAAGCCTGCACGTTGTGCCTTTCAGCTCTAGGGCAATGTAGCACACCCAGAGCAGAAGTCCTACTTCAGCCAGATCAGGCCTGCAAAGAAACTGCTTTTCACAGGCCTTTGGAAGAGATGTTCCCGGTAGGCTGTAAGAGCACTGTGAAGAGCGAGTTGTTTCTTAGCTTCCCAAAGAGCTGGAAGCAAGATGCTGTGGGGCACAACTCATCCTTCGGAAAGAAGCCTGCACGTTGTGCCTTTCAGATCTAGGCCAATGTAGCACAACCAGAGCAGAAGTTCTACTTCAGCGAGATCAGGCCTGCAAAGAAACTGCTTTTCACAGGCCTTTGGAAGAGACGTTCCCGGTAGGCAGTAAGAGCACTGTGCAGAGCGATTTGTTTCTTAGCTTTCCAAAGAGCTGGAAGCAAGATGCTGTGTGGCCCAACTCGCCCTTTGGAAAGAAGCCTGCACGTTGTGCCTTTCAGCTCTAGGGCAATGTAGCACACCCAGAGCAGAAGTCCTACTTCAGCCAGATCAGGCCTGCAAAGAAACTGCGTTTCACAGGCCTTTGGAAGAGATGTTCCCAGTAGGCTGCAAGAGCACTGTGCAGCGCGAGTTGTTTCTTAGCTTCCCAAAGAGCTGGAAGCAAGATGCTGTGGGGCCCAAATCGCCCTTTGGAAAGAAGCCTGCTCGTTGTGCCTTTCACCTCTAGCCAATGTAGCACACCCAGAGCAGAAGTTCTACTTCAGTGAGATCAGGCCTGCAAAGAAACTGCTTTTCACAGGCCTTTGGAAGAGATGTTCCCGGTAGGCAGTAAGAGCACTGTGCAGAGCGAGTTGTTTCTTAGCTTCCCAAAGAGCTGGAAGCAAGATGCTGTGGGGCCCAACTCGCCCTTTGGAAAGAAGCCTGCACGTTGTGCCTTTCAGCTCTAGGGCAATGTAGCACACCCAGAGCAGAAGTCCTACTTCAGCCAGATCAGGCCTGCAAAGAAACTGCGTTTCACAGGCCTTTGGAAGAGATGTTCCCGGTAGGCTGTAAGAGCACTGTGAAGAGCGAGTTGTTTCTTAGCTTCCCAAAGAGCTGGAAGCAAGATGCTGTGGGGCACAACTCACCCTTTGGAAAGAAGCCTGCACGTTGTGCCTTTCAGATCTAGGGCAATGTAGCACACCCAGAGCACAAGTTCTACTTCAGCGAGATCAGGCCTGCAAAGAAACTGCTTTTCACAGGCCTTTGGAAGAGATGTTCCCGGTAGGCTGTAAGAGCACTGTGCAGAGCGAGTTGTTTCTTAGCTTCCCAAAGAGCTGGAAGCAAGATGCTGTGGGGCCCAACTCGCCCTTTGGAAAGAAGCCTGCACGTTGTGCCTTTCAGCTCTAGGGGAATGTAGCACACCCAGAGCAGGAGTCCTACTTCAGCCAGATCAGGCCTGCAAAGAAAGTGCGTTTCACAGGCAGTTGGAGGAGATGTTCCCGGTAGGCTGTCAGAGCACTGTGCAGAGCGAGTTGTTTCTTAGCTTCCCAAAGAGCTGGAAGCAAGATGCTGTGGGGCCCAACTCGCCCTTTGGAAAGAAGCCTGCACGTTGTGCCTTTCAGCTCTAGCCAATGTAGCACACCCAGAGCAGAAGTTCTACTTCAGCGAGATCAGGCCTGCAAAGAAACTGCTTTTCACAGGCCTTTGGAAGAGATGTTCCCGGTAGGCTGTAAGAGCACTGTGCAGAGCGAGTTGTTTCTTAGCTTTCCAAAGAGCTGGAAGCAAGATGCTGTGGGGCACAACTCACCCTTTGGAAAGAAGCCTGCACGTTGTGCCTTTCAGATCTAGGCCAATGTAGCACAACCAGAGCAGAAGTTCTACTTCGGCGAGATCAGGCCTGCAAAGAAACTGCTTTTCACAGGCCTTTGGAAGAGATGTTCCCGGTAGGCAGTAAGAGCACTGTGCAGAGCGAGTTGTTTCTTAGCTTTCCAAAGAGCTGGAAGCAAGATGCTGTGTGGCCCAACTCGCCCTTTGGAAAGAAGCCTGCACGTTGTGCCTTTCAGCTCTAGGGCAATGTATCACACCCAGAGCAGAAGTCCTACTTCAGCCATATCAGGCCTGCAAAGAAACTGCGTTTCACAGGCCTTTGGAAGGGATGCTCCCGGTAGGCTGTAAGAGCACTGTGCAGAGCGAGTTGTTTCTTAGCTTCCCAAAGAGCTGGAAGCAAGATGCTGTGGGGCCCAACTCACCCTTTGGAAAGAAGCCTGCACGTTGTGCCTTTCAGCTTAGGGCAATGTAGCACACCCAGAGCAGAAGTCCTACTTCAACCAGATCAGGCCTGCAAAGAAACTGCTTTTCACAGGCCTTTGGAAGAGATGTTCCCGGTAGGCTGTAAGAGCACTGTGCAGAGCGACTTGTTTCTTAGCTTCCCAAAGAGCTGGAAGCAAGATGCTGTGTGGCCCATCTCGCCCTTTGGAAAGAAGCCTGCACGTTGTGCATTCAGCTCTAGGAAAATGTAGCACACCCAGAGCAGGAGTCCTACTTCAGCCAGATCAGGCCTGCAAAGAAACCGCGTTTCACAGGCCTTGGGAAGAGATGTTCCCGGTAGGCTGTAACAGCACTGTGCAGAGCGAGTTGTTTCTTAGCATCCCAAAGAGCTGGAAGCAAGATGCTGTGGGGCCCAACTCGCCCTTTGGAAAGAAGCCTGCACGTTGTGCCTTTCAGCTCTAGGGCAATGTAGCACACCCAGTGAAGAAGTTCTACTTCACCAAGATGAGTCCTGCAAAGAAACTGCTGTTCACAGGCCTTTGGAAGAGATGTTCCCGGTAGGCTGTAAGAGCACTGTGCAGAGCGAGTTGTTTCTTAGCTTTCCAAAGAGCTGGAAGCAAGATGCTGAGGGGCCCAACTCGCCCTTGGAAAGAAGCCTGCACGTTGTGCCTTTCAGCTCTACGGCAATGTAGCACACCCAGAGCAGAAGTCCTACTTCAGCCAGATCAGGCCTGCAAAGAAACTGCTTTTCACAGGCCTTTGGAAGAGATGTTCCCGGTAGGCTGTAAGAGCACTGTGCACAGCGAGTTGCTTCTTAGCTTTCCAAAGAGCTGGAAGCAAGATGCTGTGGGGCCCAACTCGCCCTTTGGAAAGAAGCCTGCACGTTGTCCCTTTCAGCTCTACGGCAATGTAGCACCCCCAGAGCAGAAGTCCTACTTCAACCAGATCAGGCCTGCAAAGAAACTGCTTTCCACAGGCCTTTGGAAGAGATGTTCCCGGTAGGCTGTAAGAGCACTGTGCAGAGGGAGTTGATTTTAGCTTCCCAAAGAGCTGGAAGCAAGATGCTGTGGGGCCCAAATCGCCCTTTGGAAAGAAGCCTGCTCGTTGTGCCTTTCACCACTAGCCAATGTAGCACACCCAGAGCAGAAGTTCTACTTCAGCGAGATCAGGCCTGCAAAGAAACTGCTTTTCACAGGCCTTTGGAAGAGATGTTCCCGGTAGGCTGTAAGAGCACTGTGCAGAGCGAGTTGTTTCTTAGCTTTCCAAAGAGCTGGAAGCAAGATGCTGTGGGGCACAACTCGCCCTTTGGAAAGAAGCCTGCACGTTGTGCCTTTCAGCTCTAGGGCAATGTAGCACACCCAGAGCAGAAGTCCTACTTCAGCCAGATCAGGCCTGCAAAGAAACTGCGGTTCACAGGCCTTTGGAAGAGATGTTCCCGGTAGGCTGTAAGAGCACTGTGCAGAGCGAGCTGTTTCTTAGCTTCCCAAAGAGCTGGAAGCAAGATGCTGTGGGGCCCAACTCACCCTTTGGAAAGAAGCCTGCACGTTGCGCCTTTCAGCTCTAGGGCAATGTAGCACACCCAGAGCAGAAGTCCTACTTCAGCCAGATCAGGCCTGCAAAGAAACTGCTTTTCACAGGCCTTTGGAAGAGATGTTCCCGGTAGGCTGTAAGAGCACTGTGCAGAGCGACTTGTTTCTTAGCTTCCCAAAGAGCTGGAAGCAAGATGCTGTGGGGCCCAACTCGCCCTTTGGAAAGAAGCCTGCACGTTGTGCCTTCAGCTCTAGGAAAATGTAGCACACCCAGAGCAGGAGTCCTACTTCAGCCAGATGAGGCCTGCAAAGAAACCGCGTTTCACAGGCCTTGGGAAGAGATGTTCCCGGTAGGCTGTAACAGCACTGTGCAGAGCGAGTTGTTTCTTAGCATCCCAAAGAGATGGAAGCAAGATGCTGTGGGGCCCAACTCGCCCTTTGGAAAGAAGACTGCACGTTGTGCCTTTCAGCTCTAGGGCAATGTAGCACACCCAGAGCAGAAGTCCTACTTCAGCCAGATCAGGCCTGCAAAGAAACTGCGGTTCACAGGCCTTTGGAAGAGATGTTCCCGGTAGGCTGTAAGAGCACTGTGCAGAGCGAGTTGCTTCTTAGCTTTCCAAAGAGCTGGAAGCAAGATGCTGTGGGGCCCAACTCGCCCTTTAGAAAGAAGCCTGCACGTTGTCCCTTTCAGCTCTACGGCAATGTAGCACACCTGGAGCAGAAGTCCTACTTCAGCCAGATCAGGCCTGCAAAGAAACTGCTTTTCACAGGCCTTTGGAAGAGATGTTCCCGGTAGGCTGTAAGAGCACTGTGCAGAGGGAGTTGTTTTTTAGCTTCCCAAAGAGCTGGAAGCAAGATGCTGTGGGGCCCAAATCGCCCTTTGGAAAGAAGCCTGCTCGTTGTGCCTTTCACCACTAGCCAATGTAGCACACCCAGAGCAGAAGTTCTACTTCAGCGAGATGAGGCCTGCAAAGAAACTGCTTTTCACAGGCCTTTGGAAGAGATGTTCCCGGTAGGCTGTAAGAGCACTGTGCAGAGCGAGTTGTTTCTTAGCTTTCCAAAGAGCTGGAAGCAAGATGCTGTGGGGCCCAACTCGCCCTTTGGAAAGAAGCCTGCACGTTGTGCCTTTCAGCTCTAGGGCAATGTAGCACACCCAGAGCAGAAGTCCTACTTCAGCCAGATCAGGCCTGCAAAGAAACTGCGTTTCACAGGCCTTTGGAAGAGATGTTCCCGGTAGGCTGTAAGAGCACTGTGCAGAGCGACTTGTTTCTTAGCTTCCCAAAGAGCTGGAAGCAAGATGCTGTGGGGACCAACTCACCCTTTGGAAAGAAGCCTGCACGTTGCGCCTTTCAGCTCTAGGGCAATGTAGCACACCCAGAGCAGAAGTCCTACTTCAGCCAGATCAGGCCTGCAAAGAAACTGCGTTTCACAGGCCTTTGGAAGAGATGTTCCCGGTAGGCTGTAAGAGCACTGTGCAGAGCAAGTTGTTTCTTAGCTTCCCAAAGAGCTGGAAGCAAGATGCTGTGGGGCCCAATTCACCCTTTGGAAAGAAGCCTGCACGTTGTGCCGTTCAGCTCTAGGGCAATGTAGCACACCCAGAGCAGGAGTCCTACTTCAGCCAGATCAGGCCTGCAAAGAAACCGCGTTTCACATGCCTTTGGAAGAGATGTTCCCGGTAGGCTGTAAGAGCACTGTGCAGAGCGAGTTGCTTCTTAGCTTTCCAAAGAGCTGGAAGCAAGATGCTGTGGGTCCCATCTCGCCCTTTGGAAAGAAGCCTGCACGTTGTCCCTTTCAGCTCTACGGCAATGTAGCACACCCAGAGCAGAAGTCCTACTTCAGCGACATCAGGTCTGCAAAGAAACTGCGTTTCACAGGCCTTTGGAAGAGATGTTCCCGGTAGGCTGTAAGAGCACTGTGCAGAGCGAATTGTTTCTTAGCTTCCCAAAGAGCTGGAAGCAAGATGCTGTGGGGCCCAACTCGCCCTTTGGAAAGAAGCCTGCACGTTGTGCCTTTCAGCTCTAGGGCAATGTAGCACACCCAGAGCAGAAGTCCTACTTCAGCGACATCAGGTCTGCAAAGAAAGTGCGTTTCACAGGCCTTTGGAAGAGATGTTCCCGGTAGGCTGTAAGAGCACTGTTTCAGAGCGAGTTGTTTCTTAGCTTCCCTAAGAGCTGGAACTAGGATGCTGTGGGGCCAAACTCGCCCTTTGGAAAGAAGCCTGCACGTTGTGCCTTTCAGCTCTAGGGCAATGTAGCACACCCAGAGCAGAAGTCCTACTTCAGCCAGATCAGGCCTGCAAAGAAACTGCGTTTCACAGGCCTTTGGAAGAGATGTTCCCAGTAGGCTGTAAGAGCACTGTGCAGCGCGAGTTGTTTCTTAGCTTCCCAAAGAGCTGGAAGCAAGATGCTGTGGGGCCGAACTCGCCCTTTGGAAAGAAGCCTGCACGTTGTGCCTTTCTGCTCTACGGCAATGTAGCACACAGAGAGCAGGAGTCCTACTTCAGCCAGATCAGGCCTGCAAAGAAACTGCGTTTCACAGGCCTTTGGAAGAGATGTTCCCGGTAGGCTGTAAGAGCACTGTGCAGAGCAAGTTGTTTCTTAGCTTCCCAAAGAGCAGGAAGCAAGATGCTGTGGGGCCCAACTCGCCCTTTGGAAAGAAGCATGCACGTTGTGCCTTTCAGCTCTAGGGCAATGTAGCACACCCACAGCAGAAGTCCTACTTCAGCCTGATCAGGCCGGCAAAGAAACTGCGTTTCACAGGCCTTTGGAAGAGATGTTCCCGGTAGGCTGTAAGAGCACTGTGCAGAGCGAGTTGTTTCTTAGCTTCCCAAAGAGCTGGAAGCAAGATGCTGTGGGGCCCAACTCGCCCTTTGGAAAGAAGCCTGCACGTTGTGCCTTTCAGCTCTAGGGCAATGTAGCACACCCAGAGCAGAAGTCCTACTTCAGCCAGATCAGGCCTGCAAAGAAACTGCGTTTCACAGGCCTTTGGAAGAGATGTTCCCGGTAGGCTGTAAGAGCACTGTGCAGAGCGAGTTGTTTCTTAGCTTCCCAAAGAGCTGGAAGCAAGATGCTGTGGGGCCCAACTCGCCCTTTGGAAAGAAGCCTGCACGTTTTGCCTTCAGCTCAAGGACAAAGTAGCACACTCAGAGCAGGAGTCCTACTTCAGCCAGATCATGCCTGCAAAGAAACTGCGTTTCACAGGCCTTTGGAAGAGATGTTCCCGGTAGGCTGTAACAGCACTGTGAAGAGCGAGTTGTTTCTTAGTATCCCAAACAGATGGAAGCAAGATGCTGTGGGGCCCAACTCGCCCTTTGGAAAGAAGCCTGCACGTTGTGCCTTTCAGCTCTAGGGCAATGTAGCACACCCAGAGCAGAAGTCCTACTTCAGGCAGATCAGGCCTGCAAAGAAACTGCGTTTCACATGCCTTTCGAAGAGATGTTCCCGGTAGGCTGTAAGAGCACTGTGCAGAGCGACTTGTTTCTTAGCTTCCCAAAGAGCTGGAAGCAGGATGCTGTGGGGCCGAACTCTCCCTTTGGAAAGAAGCCTGCACGTTGTGCCTTTCTGCTCTAGGGCAATGTAGCACACCCAGAGCAGGAGTCCTACATCAGCGAGATCAGGCCTGCAAAGAAACTGCGTTTCACAGGCCTTTGGAAGAGATGTTCCCAGTAGGCTGTAAGAGCACTGTGCTGAGGGAGTTGTTTCTTAGCTTCCCAAAGAGCTGGAAGCAAGATGCTGTGGGGCCCAAATCGCCCTTTGGAAAGAAGCCTGCTCGTTGTGCCTTTCAGCTCTAGGGCAATGTAGCACACCCAGAGCAGAAGTTCTACTTCAGCGAGATCAGGCCTGCAAAGAAACTGCTTTTCACAGGCCTTTGGAAGAGATGTTCCCGGTAGGCAGTAAGAGCACTGTGCAGAGCGAGTTGTTTCTTAGCTTTCCAAAGAGCTGGAAGCAAGATGCTGTGTGGCCCAACTCGCCCTTTGGAAAGAAGCCTGCACGTTGTGCCTTTCAGCTCTAGGGCAATGTATCACACCCAGAGCAGAAGTCCTACTTCAGCCATATCAGGCCTGCAAAGAAACTGCGTTTCACAGGCCTTTGGAAGGGATGCTCCCGGTAGGCTGTAAGAGCACTGTGCAGAGCGAGTTGTTTCTTAGCTTCCCAAAGAGCTGGAAGCAAGATGCTGTGGGGCCCAACTCACCCTTTGGAAAGAAGCCTGCACGTTGTGCCTTTCAGCTTAGGGCAATGTAGCACACCCAGAGCAGAAGTCCTACTTCAACCAGATCAGGCCTGCAAAGAAACTGCTTTTCACAGGCCTTTGGAAGAGATGTTCCCGGTAGGCTGTAAGAGCACTGTGCAGAGCGACTTGTTTCTTAGCTTCCCAAAGAGCTGGAAGCAAGATGCTGTGTGGCCCATCTCGCCCTTTGGAAAGAAGCCTGCACGTTGTGCCTTCAGCTCTAGGAAAATGTAGCACACCCAGAGCAGGAGTCCTACTTCAGCCAGATCAGGCCTGCAAAGAAACCGCGTTTCACAGGCCTTGGGAAGAGATGTTCCCGGTAGGCAGTAAGAGCACTGTGCAGAGCGAGCTGTTTCTTAGCTTTCCAAAGAGCTGGAAGGAAGATGCTTGGGGCCCAACTCGCCCTTTGGAAAGAAGCCTGCACGTTGTCCCTTTCAGCTCTACGGCAATGTAGCACACCCAGAGCAGAAGTCCTACTTCAGCCAGATCAGGCCTGAAGGAACCTGCGTTTCACAGGCCTTTGGAGGAGATGTTCCCGGTAGGCTGTAAGAGCACTGTGCAGAGAGAGTTGTTTTTTAGCTTCCCAAAGAGCTGGAAGCAAGATGCTGTGGGGCCCAAATCGCCCTTTGGAAAGAAGCCTGCTCGTTGTGCCTTTCACCTCTAGCCAATGTAGCACACCCAGAGCAGAAGTTCTACTTCAGTGAGATCAGGCCTGCAAAGAAACTGCTTTTCACAGGCCTTTGGAAGAGATGTTCCCGGTAGGCAGTAAGAGCACTGTGCAGAGCGAGTTGTTTCTTAGCTTCCCAAAGAGCTGGAAGCAAGATGCTGTGGGGCCCAACTCGCCCTTTGGAAAGAAGCCTGCACGTTGTGCCTTTCAGCTCTAGGGCAATGTAGCACACCCAGAGCAGAAGTCCTACTTCAGCCAGATCAGGCCTGCAAAGAAACTGCGTTTCACAGGCCTTTGGAAGAGATGTTCCCGGTAGGCTGTAAGAGCACTGTGAAGAGCGAGTTGTTTCTTAGCTTCCCAAAGAGCTGGAAGCAAGATGCTGTGGGGCACAACTCACCCTTTGGAAAGAAGCCTGCACGTTGTGCCTTTCAGCTCTACGGCAATGTAGCACACCCAGAGCAGAAGTCCTACTTCAGCCAGATCAGGCCTGCAAAGAAACTGCGTTTCACAGGCCTTTGGAAGAGATGTCCCCGGTAGGCTGTAGAGCACTGTGCAGAGAGAGTTGTTTCTTAGCTTCCCAAAGAGCTGGAAGCAAGATGCTGTGCGGCCCAAATCGCCCTTTGGAAAGAAGCCTGCTCGTTGTGCCTTTCAGCTCTAGGGCAATGTAGCACACCCAGAGCAGAACTTCTACTTCAGCGAGATCAGGCCTGCAAAGAAACTGCTTTTCACAGGCCTTTGGAAGAGATGTTCCCGGTAGGCAGTAAGAGGACTGTGCAGAGCGAGTTGTTTCTTAGCTTTCCAAAGAGCTGGAAGCAAGATGCTGTGTGGCCCAACTCGCCCTTTGGAAAGAAGCCTGCACGTTGTGCCTTTCAGATCTAGGGCAATGTAGCACACCCAGAGCAGAAGTCCTACTTCAGCCAGATCAGGCCTGCAAAGAAACTGCCTTTCACAGGCCTTTGGAAGAGATGTTCCCGGTAGGCTGTAATAGCACTGTGCAGAGCAAGTTATTTCTTAGCTTCCCAAAGAGCTGGAAGCAAGATGCTGTGGGGCCCAACTCGCCCTTTGGAAAGAAGCCTGCACGTTGTGCCTTTCAGCTCTAGGGCAATGTGGCACACCCAGAGCAGAAGTCCTACTTCAGCCTGATCAGGCCTGCAAAGAAACTGCGTTTCAGAGGCCTTTGGAAGAGATGTTCCCGGTAGGCTGTAAGAGCACTGTGCAGAGCGAGTTGTTTCTTAGCTTTCCAAAGAGCTGGAAGCAAGATGCTGTGGGGCCCAACTCGCCCTTTGGAAAGAAGCCTGCACGTTTTGCCTTCAGCTCAAGGACAAAGTAGCACAGACAGAGCAGGAGTCCTACTTCATCCAGATCAGGCCTGCAAAGAAACTGCGTTTCAGAGGCCTTTGGAAGAGATGTTCCCGGTAGGCTGTAACAGCACTGTGCAGAGCGAGTTGTTTCTTAGCATCCCAAACAGATGGAAGCAAGATGCTGTGGGGCCCAACTCGCCCTTTGGAAAGAAGCCTGCACGTTGTGCCTTTCAGCTCTAGGGCAATGTAGCACACCCAGAGCAGAAGTCCTACTTCAGGCAGATCAGGCCTGCAACGAAACTGCGCTTCACAGGCCTTTCGAAGAGATGTTCCCGGTAGGCTGTAAGAGCACTGTGCAGAGCGACTTGTTTCTTAGCTTCCCAAAGAGCTGGAAGCAGGATTCTGTGGAGCCGAACTCTCCCTTTGGAAAGAAGCCTGCACGTTGTGCCTTTCAGCTCTAGGACAATGTAGCACACCCAGAGCAGGAGTCCTACTTCAGCGAGATCAGGCCTGCAAAGAAACTGCGTTTCACAGGCCTTTGGAAGAGATGTTCCCGGTAGGCTGTAAGAGCACTGTGCAGAGCGAGTTGTTTCTTAGCTTCCCAAAGAGCTGGAAGCAAGATGCTGTGGGGCCCAACTCGCCCTTTGGAAAGAAGCCTGCACGTTGTGCCTTTCAGCTCTAGGGCAGTGCCGCACACTCAGAGCAGAAGTTCTACTTCAAGAAGATCATGCCTGCAAAGAAACTGCGTTTCACAGGCCTTTGGAAGAGATGTTCCCGGTAGGCTGTAAGAGCACTGTGCAGAGCAAGTTGTTTCTTTGCTTCCCAAAGAGCTGGAAGCAAGATGCTGTGGGGCCCAACTCGCCCATTGGAAAGAAGCCTGCACGTTGTGCCTTTCAGCTCTAGGGCAATGTAGCACACCCAGAGCAGAAGTCCTACTTCAGCCAGATCAGGCCTGCAAAGAAACTGCGTTTCACAGGCCTTTGGAAGAGATGTTCCCGGTAGGCTGTAAGAGCACTGTGCAGAGCAAGTTGTTTCTTAGCTTCCCAAAGAGCTGGAAGCAAGATGCTGTGGGGCCCAATTCACCCTTTGGAAAGAAGCCTGCACGTTGTGCCTTTCAGCTCTAGGGCAATGCCGCACACTCAGAGCAGAAGTTCTACTTCAAGCAGATCACGCCTGCAAAGAAACTGCGTTTCACAGGCCTTTGGAAGAGATGTTCCCGGTAGGCTGTAACAGCACTGTGCAGAGCGAGTTGTTTCTTAGCATCCCAAAGAGATGGAAGCAAGATGCTGTGGGGCCCAACTCGCCCTTTGGAAAGAAGCCTGCACGTTGTGCCTTTCAGCTCTAGGGCAATGCCGCACACTCAGAGCAGAAGTTCTACTTCAAGCAGATCACGCCTGCAAAGAAACTGCGTTTCACAGGCCTTTGGAAGAGATGTTCCAGGTAGGCTGTAAGAGCACTGTGCAGAGCGAATTGTTTCTTAGCTTCCCAAAGACGTGGAAGCAAGATGCTGTGGGGTCCAACTCGCCCTTTGGAAAGAAGCCTGCACGTTGTGCCTTCAGCTCAAGGACAATGTAGCACACCCAGAGCAGGAGTCCTACTTCAGCCAGATCAGGCCTGCAAAGAAACTGCGTTTCACAGGCCTTGGGAAGAGATGTTCCCGGTAGGCTGTAACAGCACTGTGCAGAGCGAGTTGTTTCTTAGCATCCCAAAGAGATGGAAGCAAGATGCTGTGGGGCCCAACTCGCCCTTTGGAAAGAAGCCTGCTCGTTGTGCCTTTCACCTCTAGCCAATGTAGCACACCCAGAGCAGAAGTTCTACTTCAGTGAGATCAGGCCTGCAAAGAAACTGCTTTTCACAGGCCTTTGGAAGAGATGTTCCCGGTAGGCAGTAAGAGCACTGTGCAGAGCGAGCTGTTTCTTAGCTTCCCAAAGAGCTGGAAGCAAGATGCTGTGGGGCCCAACTCGCCCTTTGGAAAGAAGCCAGCACGTTGTGCCTTTCAGCTCTAGGGCAATGTAGCACACCCAGAGCAGAAGTCCTACTTCAGCCAGATCAGGCCTGCAAAGAAACTGCTTTTCACAGGCCTTTGGAGGACATGTTCCCGGTAGGCTGTAAGAGCACTGTGCAGAGCGACTTGTTTCTTAGCTTTCCAAAGAGCTGGAAGCAAGATGCTGTGGGGCCCAACTCGCCCTTTGGAAAGAAGCCTGCACGTTGTGCCTTTCAGCTCTATGGCAATGTAGCACACCAGAGCAGAAGTCCTACTTCAGTCAGGTCAGGCCTGCAAAGAAACTGCGTTTCACAGGCCTTTGGAAGAGATGTTCCCGGTAGGCTGTAAGAGCACTGTGCAGGCAGAGTTGTTTCTTGGCTTCCCAAAGAGCTGTAAGCAAGATGCTGTGGGGCCCAAATCACCCTTTGGAAAGAAGCCTGCTCATTGTGCCTTTCAGCTCTAGGGCAATGTAGCACACCCAGAGCAGAAGTCCTACTTCAGCCAGATCAGGCCTGCAAAGAAACTGCGTTTCACAGGCCTTTGGAAGAGATGTTCCCGGTAGGCTGTAAGAGCACTGTGAAGAGCGAGTTGTTTCTTAGCTTCCCAAAGAGCTGGAAGCAAGATGCTGTGGGGCACAACTCACCCTTTGGAAAGAAGCCTGCACGTTGTGCCTTTCAGATCTAGGGCAATGTAGCACACCCAGAGCACAAGTTCTACTTCATCGAGATCAGGCCTGCAAAGAAACTGCTTTTCACAGGCCTTTGGAAGAGATGTTCCCGGTAGGCTGTAAGAGCACTGTGCAGAGCGAGTTGTTTCTTAGCTTCCCAAAGAGCTGGAAGCAAGATGCTGTGGGGCCCAACTCGCCCTTTGGAAAGAAGCCTGCACGTTGTGCCTTTCAGCTCTAGGGGAATGTAGCACACCCAGAGCAGGAGTCCTACTTCAGCCAGATCAGGCCTGCAAAGAAAGTGCGTTTCACAGGCAATTGGAGGAGATGTTCCCGGTAGGCTGTAAGAGCACTGTGCAGAGCGAGTTGTTTCTTAGCTTCCCAAAGAGCTGGAAGCAAGATGCTGTGGGGCCCAACTCGCCCTTTGGAAAGAAGCCTGCACGTTGTGCCTTTCAGCTCTAGGGCAATGTAGCACACCCAGAGAAGGAGTCCTACTTCAGCCACATCAGGCCTGCAAAGAAACTGTGTTTCACAGGCCTTTGGAAGAGATGTTCCCGGTAGGCTGTAAGAGCACTGTGCAGAGCGAGTTGTTTCTTAGCTTCCCAAAGAGCTGGAAGCAAGATGCTGTGGGGCCCAACTCGCCCTTTGGAAAGAAGCCTGCACGTTGTGCCTTTCAGCTCTAGGGCAATGTAGCACACCCAAGGAGAAGTTCTACTTCAGCGAGATGAGTCCTGCAAAGAAACTGCTGTTCACAGGCCTTTGGAAGAGATGTTCCCGGTAGGCTGTAAGAGCACTGTGCAGAGCGAGTTGTTTCTTAGCTTTCCAAAGAGCTGGAAGCAAGATGTTGTGGGGCCCAACTCGCCCTTTGGAAAGAAGCCTGCACGTTGTGCCTTTCAGCTCTACGGCAATGTAGCACACCCAGAGAAGAAGTCCTACTTCAGCCAGATCAGGCCTGCAAAGAAACTGCGTTTCACAGGCCTTTGGAAGAGATGTTCCCGGTAGGCTGTAGAGCACTGTGCAGAGAGTTGTTTCTTAGCTTCCCAAAGAGCTGGAAGCAAGATGCTGTGGGGCCCAAATCGCCCTTTGGAAAGAAGCCTGCTCGTTGTGCCTTTCAGCTCTAGGGCAATGTAGAACACCCAGAGCAGAAGTCCTTGTTCAGCCAGATCAGGCCTGCAAAGAAACTGCTTTTCACAGGCCTTTGGAAGAGATGTTCCCGGTAGGCAGTAAGAGCACTGTGCAGAGCGAGCTGTTTCTTAGCTTTCCAAAGAGCTGGAAGCAAGATGCTGTGGGGCCCAACTCGCCCTTTGGAAAGAAGCCTGCACGTTGTCCCTTTCAGCTCTACGGCAATGTAGCACACCCAGAGCAGAAGTCCTACTTCAGCCAGATCAGGCCTGAAAGAAACTGCGTTTCACAGGCCTTTGGAAGAGATGTTCCCGGTAGGCAGTAAGAGCACTGTGCAGAGAGAGTTGTTTTTTAGCTTCCCAAAGAGCTGGAAGCAAGATGCTGTGGGGCCCAAATCGCCCTTTGGAAAGAAGCCTGCTCGTTGTGCCTTTCACCTCTAGCCAATGTAGCACACCCAGAGCAGAAGTTCTACTTCAGTGAGATCAGGCCTGCAAAGAAACTGCTTTTCACAGGCCTTTGGAAGAGATGTTCCCGGTAGGCAGTAAGAGCACTGTGCAGAGCGAGTTGTTTCTTAGCTTCCCAAAGAGCTGGAAGCAAGATGCTGAGGGGCCCAACTCGCCCTTTGGAAAGAAGCCTGCACGTTGTGCCTTTCAGCTCTAGGGCAATGTAGCACACCCAGAGCAGAAGTCCTACTTCAGCCAGATCAGGCCTGCAAAGAAACTGCGTTTCACAGGCCTTTGGAAGAGATGTTCCCGGTAGGCTGTAAGAGCACTGTGAAGAGCGAGTTGTTTCTTAGCTTCCCAAAGAGCTGGAAGCAAGATGCTGTGGGGCACAACTCACCCTTTGGAAAGAAGCCTGCACGTTGTGCCTTTCAGATCTAGGGCAATGTAGCACACCCAGAGCACAAGTTCTACTTCAGCGAGATCAGGCCTGCAAAGAAACTGCTTTTCACAGGCCTTTGGAAGAGATGTTCCCGGTAGGCTGTAAGAGCACTGTGCAGAGCGAGTTGTTTCTTAGCTTCCCAAAGAGCTGGAAGCAAGATGCTGTGGGGCCCAACTCGCCCTTTGGAAAGAAGCCTGCACGTTGTGCCTTTCAGCTCTAGGGGAATGTAGCACACCCAGAGCAGGAGTCCTACTTCAGCCAGATCAGGCCTGCAAAGAAAGTGCGTTTCACAGGCATTTGGAGGAGATGTTCCCGGTAGGCTCTCAGAGAACTGTGCAGAGCGAGTTGTTTCTTAGCTTCCCAAAGAGCTGGAAGCAAGATGCTGTGGGGCCCAACTCTCCCTTTGGAAAGAAGCCTGCACGTTGTGCCTTTCAGCTCTAGCCAATGTAGCACACCCAGAGCAGAAGTTCTACTTCAGCGAGATCAGGCCTGCAAAGAAACTGCTTTTCACAGGCCTTTGGAAGAGATGTTCCCGGTAGGCTGTAAGAGCACTGTGCAGAGCGAGTTGTTTCTTAGCTTTCCAAAGAGCTGGAAGCAAGATGCTGTGGGGCCCAACTCGCTCTTTGGAAAGAAGCCTGCACGTTGTGCCTTTCAGCTCTAGGGCAATGTAGCACACCCAGAGCAGAAGTCCTACTTCAGCCAGATCAGGCCTGCAAAGAAACTGCTTTTCACAGGCCTTTGGAAGAGATGTTCCCGGTAGGCTGTAAGAGCACTGTGAAGAGCGAGTTGTTTCTTAGCTTCCCAAAGAGCTGGAAGCAAGATGCTGTGGGGCACAACTCACCCTTTGGAAAGAAGCCTGCACGTTGTGCCTTTCAGATCTAGGCCAATGTAGCACAACCAGAGCAGAAGTTCTACTTCAGCGAGATCAGGCCTGCAAAGAAACTGCTTTTCACAGGCCTTTGGAAGAGATGTTCCCGGTAGGAAGTAAGAGCACTGTGCAGAGCGAT
This sequence comes from Equus caballus, assembly GCF_041296265.1. Taxonomy (NCBI): domain Eukaryota; kingdom Metazoa; phylum Chordata; class Mammalia; order Perissodactyla; family Equidae; genus Equus; species Equus caballus. Next base: position 71,843,503 of record NC_091684.1, read on the forward strand.
TTGTTTCTTAGCTTTCCAAAGAGCTGGAAGCAAGATGCTGTGTGGCCCAACTCGCCCTTTGGAAAGAAGCCTGCACGTTGTGCCTTTCAGCTCTAGGGCAATGTAGCACACCCAGAGCAGAAGTCCTACTTCAGCCAGATCAGGCCTGCAAAGAAACTGCGTTTCACAGGCCTTTGGAAGAGATGTTCCCAGTAGGCTGTAAGAGCACTGTGCAGCGCGAGTTGTTTCTTAGCTTCCCAAAGAGCTGGAAGCAAGATGCTGTGGGGCACAACTCACCCTTTGGAAAGAAGCCTGCACGTTGTGCCTTTCAGATCTAGGGCAATGTAGCACACCCAGAGCACAAGTTCTACTTCAGCGAGATCAGGCCTGCAAAGAAACTGCTTTTCACAGGCCTTTGGAAGAGATGTTCCCGGTAGGCTGTAAGAGCACTGTGCAGAGCGAGTTGTTTCTTAGCTTCCCAAAGAGCTGGAAGCAAGATGCTGTGGGGCCCAAGTCGCACTTTGGAAAGAAGCCTGCTCGTTGTGCCTTTCACCTCTAGGGCAATGTAGCACACCCAGAGCAGAAGTTCTACTTCAGCGAGATCAGGCCTGCAAAGAAACTGCTTTTCACAGGCCTTTGGAAGAGATGTTCCCGGTAGGCTGTAACAGCACTGTGAAGAGCGAGTTGTTTCTTAGTATCCCAAACAGATGGAAGCAAGATGCTGTGGGGCCCAACTCGCCCTTTGGAAAGAAGCCTGCACGTTGTGCCTTTCAGCTCTAGGGCAATGTAGCACACCCAGAGCAGAAGTCCTACTTCAGGCAGATCAGGCCTGCAAAGAAACTGCGTTTCACATGCCTTTCGAAGAGATGTTCCCGGTAGGCTGTAAGAGCACTGTGCAGAGCGACTTGTTTCTTAGCTTCCCAAAGAGCTGGAAGCAGGATGCTGTGGGGCCGAACTCTCCCTTTGGAAAGAAGCCTGCACGTTGTGCCTTTCTGCTCTAGGGCAATGTAGCACACCCAGAGCAGGAGTCCTACATCAGCGAGATCAGGCCTGCAAAGAAACTGCGTTTCACAGGCCTTTGGAAGAGATGTTCCCAGTAGGCTGTAAGAGCACTGTGCTGAGGGAGTTGTTTCTTAGCTTCCCAAAGAGCTGGAAGCAAGATGCTGTGGGGCCCAAATCGCCCTTTGGAAAGAAGCCTGCTCGTTGTGCCTTTCAGCTCTAGGGCAATGTAGCACACCCAGAGCAGAAGTTCTACTTCAGCGAGATCAGGCCTGCAAAGAAACTGCTTTTCACAGGCCTTTGGAAGAGATGTTCCCGGTAGGCAGTAAGAGCACTGTGCAGAGCGAGTTGTTTCTTAGCTTTCCAAAGAGCTGGAAGCAAGATGCTGTGTGGCCCAACTCGCCCTTTGGAAAGAAGCCTGCACGTTGTGCCTTTCAGCTCTAGGGCAATGTATCACACCCAGAGCAGAAGTCCTACTTCAGCCATATCAGGCCTGCAAAGAAACTGCGTTTCACAGGCCTTTGGAAGGGATGCTCCCGGTAGGCTGTAAGAGCACTGTGCAGAGCGAGTTGTTTCTTAGCTTCCCAAAGAGCTGGAAGCAAGATGCTGTGGGGCCCAACTCACCCTTTGGAAAGAAGCCTGCACGTTGTGCCTTTCAGCTTAGGGCAATGTAGCACACCCAGAGCAGAAGTCCTACTTCAACCAGATCAGGCCTGCAAAGAAACTGCTTTTCACAGGCCTTTGGAAGAGATGTTCCCGGTAGGCTGTAAGAGCACTGTGCAGAGCGACTTGTTTCTTAGCTTCCCAAAGAGCTGGAAGCAAGATGCTGTGTGGCCCATCTCGCCCTTTGGAAAGAAGCCTGCACGTTGTGCCTTCAGCTCTAGGAAAATGTAGCACACCCAGAGCAGGAGTCCTACTTCAGCCAGATCAGGCCTGCAAAGAAACCGCGTTTCACAGGCCTTGGGAAGAGATGTTCCCGGTAGGCAGTAAGAGCACTGTGCAGAGCGAGCTGTTTCTTAGCTTTCCAAAGAGCTGGAAGGAAGATGCTTGGGGCCCAACTCGCCCTTTGGAAAGAAGCCTGCACGTTGTCCCTTTCAGCTCTACGGCAATGTAGCACACCCAGAGCAGAAGTCCTACTTCAGCCAGATCAGGCCTGAAGGAACCTGCGTTTCACAGGCCTTTGGAGGAGATGTTCCCGGTAGGCTGTAAGAGCACTGTGCTGAGAGAGTTGTTTTTTAGCTTCCCAAAGAGCTGGAAGCAAGATGCTGTGGGGCCCAAATCGCCCTTTGGAAAGAAGCCTGCTCGTTGTGCCTTTCACCTCTAGCCAATGTAGCACACCCAGAGCAGAAGTTCTACTTCAGTGAGATCAGGCCTGCAAAGAAACTGCTTTTCACAGGCCTTTGGAAGAGATGTTCCCGGTAGGCAGTAAGAGCACTGTGCAGAGCGAGTTGTTTCTTAGCTTCCCAAAGAGCTGGAAGCAAGATGCTGTGGGGCCCAACTCGCCCTTTGGAAAGAAGCCTGCACGTTGTGCCTTTCAGCTCTAGGGCAATGTAGCACACCCAGAGCAGAAGTCCTACTTCAGCCAGATCAGGCCTGCAAAGAAACTGCGTTTCACAGGCCTTTGGAAGAGATGTTCCCGGTAGGCTGTAAGAGCACTGTGAAGAGCGAGTTGTTTCTTAGCTTCCCAAAGAGCTGGAAGCAAGATGCTGTGGGGCACAACTCACCCTTTGGAAAGAAGCCTGCACGTTGTGCCTTTCAGCTCTACGGCAATGTAGCACACCCAGAGCAGAAGTCCTACTTCAGCCAGATCAGGCCTGCAAAGAAACTGCGTTTCACAGGCCTTTGGAAGAGATGTCCCCGGTAGGCTGTAGAGCACTGTGCAGAGAGAGTTGTTTCTTAGCTTCCCAAAGAGCTGGAAGCAAGATGCTGTGCGGCCCAAATCGCCCTTTGGAAAGAAGCCTGCTCGTTGTGCCTTTCAGCTCTAGGGCAATGTAGCACACCCAGAGCAGAACTTCTACTTCAGCGAGATCAGGCCTGCAAAGAAACTGCTTTTCACAGGCCTTTGGAAGAGATGTTCCCGGTAGGCAGTAAGAGGACTGTGCAGAGCGAGTTGTTTCTTAGCTTTCCAAAGAGCTGGAAGCAAGATGCTGTGTGGCCCAACTCGCCCTTTGGAAAGAAGCCTGCACGTTGTGCCTTTCAGCTCTAGGGCAATGTAGCACACCCAGAGCAGAAGTCCTACTTCAGCCAGATCAGGCCTGCAAAGAAACTGCCTTTCACAGGCCTTTGGAAGAGATGTTCCCGGTAGGCTGTAATAGCACTGTGCAGAGCAAGTTATTTCTTAGCTTCCCAAAGAGCTGGAAGCAAGATGCTGTGGGGCCCAACTCGCCCTTTGGAAAGAATCCTGCACGTTGTGCCTTTCAGCTCTAGGGCAATGTGGCACACCCAGAGCAGAAGTCCTACTTCAGCCTGATCAGGCCTGCAAAGAAACTGCGTTTCAGAGGCCTTTGGAAGAGATGTTCCCGGTAGGCTGTAAGAGCACTGTGCAGAGCGAGTTGTTTCTTAGCTTTCCAAAGAGCTGGAAGCAAGATGCTGTGGGGCCCAACTCGCCCTTTGGAAAGAAGCCTGCACGTTTTGCCTTCAGCTCAAGGACAAAGTAGCACAGACAGAGCAGGAGTCCTACTTCATCCAGATCAGGCCTGCAAAGAAACTGCGTTTCAGAGGCCTTTGGAAGAGATGTTCCCGGTAGGCTGTAACAGCACTGTGCAGAGCGAGTTGTTTCTTAGCATCCCAAACAGATGGAAGCAAGATGCTGTGGGGCCCAACTCGCCCTTTGGAAAGAAGCCTGCACGTTGTGCCTTTCAGCTCTAGGGCAATGTAGCACACCCAGAGCAGAAGTCCTACTTCAGGCAGATCAGGCCTGCAACGAAACTGCGCTTCACAGGCCTTTCGAAGAGATGTTCCCGGTAGGCTGTAAGAGCACTGTGCAGAGCGACTTGTTTCTTAGCTTCCCAAAGAGCTGGAAGCAGGATTCTGTGGAGCCGAACTCTCCCTTTGGAAAGAAGCCTGCACGTTGTGCCTTTCTGCTCTAGGGCAATGTAGCACACCCAGAGCAGGAGTCCTACTTCAGCGAGATCAGGCCTGCAAAGAAACTGCGTTTCACAGGCCTTTGGAAGAGATGTTCCCGGTAGGCTGTAAGAGCACTGTGCAGAGCGAGTTGTTTCTTAGCTTCCCAAAGAGCTGGAAGCAAGATGCTGTGGGGCCCAACTCGCCCTTTGGAAAGAAGCCTGCACGTTGTGCCTTTCAGCTCTAGGGCAGTGCCGCACACTCAGAGCAGAAGTTCTACTTCAAGAAGATCATGCCTGCAAAGAAACTGCGTTTCACAGGCCTTTGGAAGAGATGTTCCCGGTAGGCTGTAAGAGCACTGTGCAGAGCAAGTTGTTTCTTTGCTTCCCAAAGAGCTGGAAGCAAGATGCTGTGGGGCCCAACTCGCCCATTGGAAAGAAGCCTGCACGTTGTGCCTTTCAGCTCTAGGGCAATGTAGCACACCCAGAGCAGAAGTCCTACTTCAGCCAGATCAGGCCTGCAAAGAAACTGCGTTTCACAGGCCTTTGGAAGAGATGTTCCCGGTAGGCTGTAAGAGCACTGTGCAGAGCAAGTTGTTTCTTAGCTTCCCAAAGAGCTGGAAGCAAGATGCTGTGGGGCCCAATTCACCCTTTGGAAAGAAGCCTGCACGTTGTGCCTTTCAGCTCTAGGGCAATGCCGCACACTCAGAGCAGAAGTTCTACTTCAAGCAGATCACGCCTGCAAAGAAACTGCGTTTCACAGGCCTTTGGAAGAGATGTTCCCGGTAGGCTGTAACAGCACTGTGCAGAGCGAGTTGTTTCTTAGCATCCCAAAGAGATGGAAGCAAGATGCTGTGGGGCCCAACTCGCCCTTTGGAAAGAAGCCTGCACGTTGTGCCTTTCAGCTCTAGGGCAATGCCGCACACTCAGAGCAGAAGTTCTACTTCAAGCAGATCACGCCTGCAAAGAAACTGCGTTTCACAGGCCTTTGGAAGAGATGTTCCAGGTAGGCTGTAAGAGCACTGTGCAGAGCGAATTGTTTCTTAGCTTCCCAAAGACGTGGAAGCAAGATGCTGTGGGGTCCAACTCGCCCTTTGGAAAGAAGCCTGCACGTTGTGCCTTCAGCTCAAGGACAATGTAGCACACCCAGAGCAGGAGTCCTACTTCAGCCAGATCAGGCCTGCAAAGAAACTGCGTTTCACAGGCCTTGGGAAGAGATGTTCCCGGTAGGCTGTAACAGCACTGTGCAGAGCGAGTTGTTTCTTAGCATCCCAAAGAGATGGAAGCAAGATGCTGTGGGGCCCAACTCGCCCTTTGGAAAGAAGCCTGCTCGTTGTGCCTTTCACCTCTAGCCAATGTAGCACACCCAGAGCAGAAGTTCTACTTCAGTGAGATCAGGCCTGCAAAGAAACTGCTTTTCACAGGCCTTTGGAAGAGATGTTCCCGGTAGGCAGTAAGAGCACTGTGCAGAGCGAGCTGTTTCTTAGCTTCCCAAAGAGCTGGAAGCAAGATGCTGTGGGGCCCAACTCGCCCTTTGGAAAGAAGCCAGCACGTTGTGCCTTTCAGCTCTAGGGCAATGTAGCACACCCAGAGCAGAAGTCCTACTTCAGCCAGATCAGGCCTGCAAAGAAACTGCTTTTCACAGGCCTTTGGAGGACATGTTCCCGGTAGGCTGTAAGAGCACTGTGCAGAGCGACTTGTTTCTTAGCTTTCCAAAGAGCTGGAAGCAAGATGCTGTGGGGCCCAACTCGCCCTTTGGAAAGAAGCCTGCACGTTGTGCCTTTCAGCTCTATGGCAATGTAGCACACCAGAGCAGAAGTCCTACTTCAGTCAGGTCAGGCCTGCAAAGAAACTGCGTTTCACAGGCCTTTGGAAGAGATGTTCCCGGTAGGCTGTAAGAGCACTGTGCAGGCAGAGTTGTTTCTTGGCTTCCCAAAGAGCTGTAAGCAAGATGCTGTGGGGCCCAAATCACCCTTTGGAAAGAAGCCTGCTCATTGTGCCTTTCAGCTCTAGGGCAATGTAGCACACCCAGAGCAGAAGTCCTACTTCAGCCAGATCAGGCCTGCAAAGAAACTGCGTTTCACAGGCCTTTGGAAGAGATGTTCCCGGTAGGCTGTAAGAGCACTGTGAAGAGCGAGTTGTTTCTTAGCTTCCCAAAGAGCTGGAAGCAAGATGCTGTGGGGCACAACTCACCCTTTGGAAAGAAGCCTGCACGTTGTGCCTTTCAGATCTAGGGCAATGTAGCACACCCAGAGCACAAGTTCTACTTCATCGAGATCAGGCCTGCAAAGAAACTGCTTTTCACAGGCCTTTGGAAGAGATGTTCCCGGTAGGCTGTAAGAGCACTGTGCAGAGCGAGTTGTTTCTTAGCTTCCCAAAGAGCTGGAAGCAAGATGCTGTGGGGCCCAACTCGCCCTTTGGAAAGAAGCCTGCACGTTGTGCCTTTCAGCTCTAGGGGAATGTAGCACACCCAGAGCAGGAGTCCTACTTCAGCCAGATCAGGCCTGCAAAGAAAGTGCGTTTCACAGGCAATTGGAGGAGATGTTCCCGGTAGGCTGTAAGAGCACTGTGCAGAGCGAGTTGTTTCTTAGCTTCCCAAAGAGCTGGAAGCAAGATGCTGTGGGGCCCAACTCGCCCTTTGGAAAGAAGCCTGCACGTTGTGCCTTTCAGCTCTAGGGCAATGTAGCACACCCAGAGAAGGAGTCCTACTTCAGCCACATCAGGCCTGCAAAGAAACTGTGTTTCACAGGCCTTTGGAAGAGATGTTCCCGGTAGGCTGTAAGAGCACTGTGCAGAGCGAGTTGTTTCTTAGCTTCCCAAAGAGCTGGAAGCAAGATGCTGTGGGGCCCAACTCGCCCTTTGGAAAGAAGCCTGCACGTTGTGCCTTTCAGCTCTAGGGCAATGTAGCACACCCAAGGAGAAGTTCTACTTCAGCGAGATGAGTCCTGCAAAGAAACTGCTGTTCACAGGCCTTTGGAAGAGATGTTCCCGGTAGGCTGTAAGAGCACTGTGCAGAGCGAGTTGTTTCTTAGCTTTCCAAAGAGCTGGAAGCAAGATGTTGTGGGGCCCAACTCGCCCTTTGGAAAGAAGCCTGCACGTTGTGCCTTTCAGCTCTACGGCAATGTAGCACACCCAGAGAAGAAGTCCTACTTCAGCCAGATCAGGCCTGCAAAGAAACTGCGTTTCACAGGCCTTTGGAAGAGATGTTCCCGGTAGGCTGTAGAGCACTGTGCAGAGAGTTGTTTCTTAGCTTCCCAAAGAGCTGGAAGCAAGATGCTGTGGGGCCCAAATCGCCCTTTGGAAAGAAGCCTGCTCGTTGTGCCTTTCAGCTCTAGGGCAATGTAGAACACCCAGAGCAGAAGTCCTTGTTCAGCCAGATCAGGCCTGCAAAGAAACTGCTTTTCACAGGCCTTTGGAAGAGATGTTCCCGGTAGGCAGTAAGAGCACTGTGCAGAGCGAGCTGTTTCTTAGCTTTCCAAAGAGCTGGAAGCAAGATGCTGTGGGGCCCAACTCGCCCTTTGGAAAGAAGCCTGCACGTTGTCCCTTTCAGCTCTACGGCAATGTAGCACACCCAGAGCAGAAGTCCTACTTCAGCCAGATCAGGCCTGAAAGAAACTGCGTTTCACAGGCCTTTGGAAGAGATGTTCCCGGTAGGCAGTAAGAGCACTGTGCAGAGAGAGTTGTTTTTTAGCTTCCCAAAGAGCTGGAAGCAAGATGCTGTGGGGCCCAAATCGCCCTTTGGAAAGAAGCCTGCTCGTTGTGCCTTTCACCTCTAGCCAATGTAGCACACCCAGAGCAGAAGTTCTACTTCAGTGAGATCAGGCCTGCAAAGAAACTGCTTTTCACAGGCCTTTGGAAGAGATGTTCCCGGTAGGCAGTAAGAGCACTGTGCAGAGCGAGTTGTTTCTTAGCTTCCCAAAGAGCTGGAAGCAAGATGCTGAGGGGCCCAACTCGCCCTTTGGAAAGAAGCCTGCACGTTGTGCCTTTCAGCTCTAGGGCAATGTAGCACACCCAGAGCAGAAGTCCTACTTCAGCCAGATCAGGCCTGCAAAGAAACTGCGTTTCACAGGCCTTTGGAAGAGATGTTCCCGGTAGGCTGTAAGAGCACTGTGAAGAGCGAGTTGTTTCTTAGCTTCCCAAAGAGCTGGAAGCAAGATGCTGTGGGGCACAACTCACCCTTTGGAAAGAAGCCTGCACGTTGTGCCTTTCAGATCTAGGGCAATGTAGCACACCCAGAGCACAAGTTCTACTTCAGCGAGATCAGGCCTGCAAAGAAACTGCTTTTCACAGGCCTTTGGAAGAGATGTTCCCGGTAGGCTGTAAGAGCACTGTGCAGAGCGAGTTGTTTCTTAGCTTCCCAAAGAGCTGGAAGCAAGATGCTGTGGGGCCCAACTCGCCCTTTGGAAAGAAGCCTGCACGTTGTGCCTTTCAGCTCTAGGGGAATGTAGCACACCCAGAGCAGGAGTCCTACTTCAGCCAGATCAGGCCTGCAAAGAAAGTGCGTTTCACAGGCATTTGGAGGAGATGTTCCCGGTAGGCTCTCAGAGAACTGTGCAGAGCGAGTTGTTTCTTAGCTTCCCAAAGAGCTGGAAGCAAGATGCTGTGTGGCCCATCTCGCCCTTTGGAAAGAAGCCTGCACGTTGTGCCTTCAGCTCTAGGAAAATGTAGCACACCCAGAGCAGGAGTCCTACTTCAGCCAGATCAGGCCTGCAAAGAAACCGCGTTTCACAGGCCTTGGGAAGAGATGTTCCCGGTAGGCAGTAAGAGCACTGTGCAGAGCGAGCTGTTTCTTAGCTTTCCAAAGAGCTGGAAGGAAGATGCTTGGGGCCCAACTCGCCCTTTGGAAAGAAGCCTGCACGTTGTCCCTTTCAGCTCTACGGCAATGTAGCACACCCAGAGCAGAAGTCCTACTTCAGCCAGATCAGGCCTGAAGGAACCTGCGTTTCACAGGCCTTTGGAGGAGATGTTCCCGGTAGGCTGTAAGAGCACTGTGCAGAGAGAGTTGTTTTTTAGCTTCCCAAAGAGCTGGAAGCAAGATGCTGTGGGGCCCAAATCGCCCTTTGGAAAGAAGCCTGCTCGTTGTGCCTTTCACCTCTAGCCAATGTAGCACACCCAGAGCAGAAGTTCTACTTCAGTGAGATCAGGCCTGCAAAGAAACTGCTTTTCACAGGCCTTTGGAAGAGATGTTCCCGGTAGGCAGTAAGAGCACTGTGCAGAGCGAGTTGTTTCTTAGCTTCCCAAAGAGCTGGAAGCAAGATGCTGTGGGGCCCAACTCGCCCTTTGGAAAGAAGCCTGCACGTTGTGCCTTTCAGCTCTAGGGCAATGTAGCACACCCAGAGCAGAAGTCCTACTTCAGCCAGATCAGGCCTGCAAAGAAACTGCGTTTCACAGGCCTTTGGAAGAGATGTTCCCGGTAGGCTGTAAGAGCACTGTGAAGAGCGAGTTGTTTCTTAGCTTCCCAAAGAGCTGGAAGCAAGATGCTGTGGGGCACAACTCACCCTTTGGAAAGAAGCCTGCACGTTGTGCCTTTCAGCTCTACGGCAATGTAGCACACCCAGAGCAGAAGTCCTACTTCAGCCAGATCAGGCCTGCAAAGAAACTGCGTTTCACAGGCCTTTGGAAGAGATGTCCCCGGTAGGCTGTAGAGCACTGTGCAGAGAGAGTTGTTTCTTAGCTTCCCAAAGAGCTGGAAGCAAGATGCTGTGCGGCCCAAATCGCCCTTTGGAAAGAAGCCTGCTCGTTGTGCCTTTCAGCTCTAGGGCAATGTAGCACACCCAGAGCAGAACTTCTACTTCAGCGAGATCAGGCCTGCAAAGAAACTGCTTTTCACAGGCCTTTGGAAGAGATGTTCCCGGTAGGCAGTAAGAGGACTGTGCAGAGCGAGTTGTTTCTTAGCTTTCCAAAGAGCTGGAAGCAAGATGCTGTGTGGCCCAACTCGCCCTTTGGAAAGAAGCCTGCACGTTGTGCCTTTCAGCTCTAGGGCAATGTAGCACACCCAGAGCAGAAGTCCTACTTCAGCCAGATCAGGCCTGCAAAGAAACTGCCTTTCACAGGCCTTTGGAAGAGATGTTCCCGGTAGGCTGTAATAGCACTGTGCAGAGCAAGTTATTTCTTAGCTTCCCAAAGAGCTGGAAGCAAGATGCTGTGGGGCCCAACTCGCCCTTTGGAAAGAAGCCTGCACGTTGTGCCTTTCAGCTCTAGGGCAATGTGGCACACCCAGAGCAGAAGTCCTACTTCAGCCTGATCAGGCCTGCAAAGAAACTGCGTTTCAGAGGCCTTTGGAAGAGATGTTCCCGGTAGGCTGTAAGAGCACTGTGCAGAGCGAGTTGTTTCTTAGCTTTCCAAAGAGCTGGAAGCAAGATGCTGTGGGGCCCAACTCGCCCTTTGGAAAGAAGCCTGCACGTTTTGCCTTCAGCTCAAGGACAAAGTAGCACAGACAGAGCAGGAGTCCTACTTCATCCAGATCAGGCCTGCAAAGAAACTGCGTTTCAGAGGCCTTTGGAAGAGATGTTCCCGGTAGGCTGTAACAGCACTGTGCAGAGCGAGTTGTTTCTTAGCATCCCAAACAGATGGAAGCAAGATGCTGTGGGGCCCAACTCGCCCTTTGGAAAGAAGCCTGCACGTTGTGCCTTTCAGCTCTAGGGCAATGTAGCACACCCAGAGCAGAAGTCCTACTTCAGGCAGATCAGGCCTGCAACGAAACTGCGCTTCACAGGCCTTTCGAAGAGATGTTCCCGGTAGGCTGTAAGAGCACTGTGCAGAGCGACTTGTTTCTTAGCTTCCCAAAGAGCTGGAAGCAGGATTCTGTGGAGCCGAACTCTCCCTTTGGAAAGAAGCCTGCACGTTGTGCCTTTCAGCTCTAGGACAATGTAGCACACCCAGAGCAGGAGTCCTACTTCAGCGAGATCAGGCCTGCAAAGAAACTGCGTTTCACAGGCCTTTGGAAGAGATGTTCCCGGTAGGCTGTAAGAGCACTGTGCAGAGCGAGTTGTTTCTTAGCTTCCCAAAGAGCTGGAAGCAAGATGCTGTGGGGCCCAACTCGCCCTTTGGAAAGAAGCCTGCACGTTGTGCCTTTCAGCTCTAGGGCAGTGCCGCACACTCAGAGCAGAAGTTCTACTTCAAGAAGATCATGCCTGCAAAGAAACTGCGTTTCACAGGCCTTTGGAAGAGATGTTCCCGGTAGGCTGTAAGAGCACTGTGCAGAGCAAGTTGTTTCTTTGCTTCCCAAAGAGCTGGAAGCAAGATGCTGTGGGGCCCAACTCGCCCATTGGAAAGAAGCCTGCACGTTGTGCCTTTCAGCTCTAGGGCAATGTAGCACACCCAGAGCAGAAGTCCTACTTCAGCCAGATCAGGCCTGCAAAGAAACTGCGTTTCACAGGCCTTTGGAAGAGATGTTCCCGGTAGGCTGTAAGAGCACTGTGCAGAGCAAGTTGTTTCTTAGCTTCCCAAAGAGCTGGAAGCAAGATGCTGTGGGGCCCAATTCACCCTTTGGAAAGAAGCCTGCACGTTGTGCCTTTCAGCTCTAGGGCAATGCCGCACACTCAGAGCAGAAGTTCTACTTCAAGCAGATCACGCCTGCAAAGAAACTGCGTTTCACAGGCCTTTGGAAGAGATGTTCCCGGTAGGCTGTAACAGCACTGTGCAGAGCGAGTTGTTTCTTAGCATCCCAAAGAGATGGAAGCAAGATGCTGTGGGGCCCAACTCGCCCTTTGGAAAGAAGCCTGCACGTTGTGCCTTTCAGCTCTAGGGCAATGCCGCACACTCAGAGCAGAAGTTCTACTTCAAGCAGATCACGCCTGCAAAGAAACTGCGTTTCACAGGCCTTTGGAAGAGATGTTCCAGGTAGGCTGTAAGAGCACTGTGCAGAGCGAATTGTTTCTTAGCTTCCCAAAGACGTGGAAGCAAGATGCTGTGGGGTCCAACTCGCCCTTTGGAAAGAAGCCTGCACGTTGTGCCTTCAGCTCAAGGACAATGTAGCACACCCAGAGCAGGAGTCCTACTTCAGCCAGATCAGGCCTGCAAAGAAACTGCGTTTCACAGGCCTTGGGAAGAGATGTTCCCGGTAGGCTGTAACAGCACTGTGCAGAGCGAGTTGTTTCTTAGCATCCCAAAGAGATGGAAGCAAGATGCTGTGGGGCCCAACTCGCCCTTTGGAAAGAAGCCTGCTCGTTGTGCCTTTCACCTCTAGCCAATGTAGCACACCCAGAGCAGAAGTTCTACTTCAGTGAGATCAGGCCTGCAAAGAAACTGCTTTTCACAGGCCTTTGGAAGAGATGTTCCCGGTAGGCAGTAAGAGCACTGTGCAGAGCGAGCTGTTTCTTAGCTTCCCAAAGAGCTGGAAGCAAGATGCTGTGGGGCCCAACTCGCCCTTTGGAAAGAAGCCAGCACGTTGTGCCTTTCAGCTCTAGGGCAATGTAGCACACCCAGAGCAGAAGTCCTACTTCAGCCAGATCAGGCCTGCAAAGAAACTGCTTTTCACAGGCCTTTGGAGGACATGTTCCCGGTAGGCTGTAAGAGCACTGTGCAGAGCGACTTGTTTCTTAGCTTTCCAAAGAGCTGGAAGCAAGATGCTGTGGGGCCCAACTCGCCCTTTGGAAAGAAGCCTGCACGTTGTGCCTTTCAGCTCTATGGCAATGTAGCACACCAGAGCAGAAGTCCTACTTCAGTCAGGTCAGGCCTGCAAAGAAACTGCGTTTCACAGGCCTTTGGAAGAGATGTTCCCGGTAGGCTGTAAGAGCACTGTGCAGGCAGAGTTGTTTCTTGGCTTCCCAAAGAGCTGTAAGCAAGATGCTGTGGGGCCCAAATCACCCTTTGGAAAGAAGCCTGCTCATTGTGCCTTTCAGCTCTAGGGCAATGTAGCACACCCAGAGCAGAAGTCCTACTTCAGCCAGATCAGGCCTGCAAAGAAACTGCGTTTCACAGGCCTTTGGAAGAGATGTTCCCGGTAGGCTGTAAGAGCACTGTGAAGAGCGAGTTGTTTCTTAGCTTCCCAAAGAGCTGGAAGCAAGATGCTGTGGGGCACAACTCACCCTTTGGAAAGAAGCCTGCACGTTGTGCCTTTCAGATCTAGGGCAATGTAGCACACCCAGAGCACAAGTTCTACTTCATCGAGATCAGGCCTGCAAAGAAACTGCTTTTCACAGGCCTTTGGAAGAGATGTTCCCGGTAGGCTGTAAGAGCACTGTGCAGAGCGAGTTGTTTCTTAGCTTCCCAAAGAGCTGGAAGCAAGATGCTGTGGGGCCCAACTCGCCCTTTGGAAAGAAGCCTGCACGTTGTGCCTTTCAGCTCTAGGGGAATGTAGCACACCCAGAGCAGGAGTCCTACTTCAGCCAGATCAGGCCTGCAAAGAAAGTGCGTTTCACAGGCAATTGGAGGAGATGTTCCCGGTAGGCTGTAAGAGCACTGTGCAGAGCGAGTTGTTTCTTAGCTTCCCAAAGAGCTGGAAGCAAGATGCTGTGGGGCCCAACTCGCCCTTTGGAAAGAAGCCTGCACGTTGTGCCTTTCAGCTCTAGGGCAATGTAGCACACCCAGAGAAGGAGTCCTACTTCAGCCACATCAGGCCTGCAAAGAAACTGTGTTTCACAGGCCTTTGGAAGAGATGTTCCCGGTAGGCTGTAAGAGCACTGTGCAGAGCGAGTTGTTTCTTAGCTTCCCAAAGAGCTGGAAGCAAGATGCTGTGGGGCCCAACTCGCCCTTTGGAAAGAAGCCTGCACGTTGTGCCTTTCAGCTCTAGGGCAATGTAGCACACCCAAGGAGAAGTTCTACTTCAGCGAGATGAGTCCTGCAAAGAAACTGCTGTTCACAGGCCTTTGGAAGAGATGTTCCCGGTAGGCTGTAAGAGCACTGTGCAGAGCGAGTTGTTTCTTAGCTTTCCAAAGAGCTGGAAGCAAGATGTTGTGGGGCCCAACTCGCCCTTTGGAAAGAAGCCTGCACGTTGTGCCTTTCAGCTCTACGGCAATGTAGCACACCCAGAGAAGAAGTCCTACTTCAGCCAGATCAGGCCTGCAAAGAAACTGCGTTTCACAGGCCTTTGGAAGAGATGTTCCCGGTAGGCTGTAGAGCACTGTGCAGAGAGTTGTTTCTTAGCTTCCCAAAGAGCTGGAAGCAAGATGCTGTGGGGCCCAAATCGCCCTTTGGAAAGAAGCCTGCTCGTTGTGCCTTTCAGCTCTAGGGCAATGTAGAACACCCAGAGCAGAAGTCCTTGTTCAGCCAGATCAGGCCTGCAAAGAAACTGCTTTTCACAGGCCTTTGGAAGAGATGTTCCCGGTAGGCAGTAAGAGCACTGTGCAGAGCGAGCTGTTTCTTAGCTTTCCAAAGAGCTGGAAGCAAGATGCTGTGGGGCCCAACTCGCCCTTTGGAAAGAAGCCTGCACGTTGTCCCTTTCAGCTCTACGGCAATGTAGCACACCCAGAGCAGAAGTCCTACTTCAGCCAGATCAGGCCTGAAAGAAACTGCGTTTCACAGGCCTTTGGAAGAGATGTTCCCGGTAGGCAGTAAGAGCACTGTGCAGAGAGAGTTGTTTTTTAGCTTCCCAAAGAGCTGGAAGCAAGATGCTGTGGGGCCCAAATCGCCCTTTGGAAAGAAGCCTGCTCGTTGTGCCTTTCACCTCTAGCCAATGTAGCACACCCAGAGCAGAAGTTCTACTTCAGTGAGATCAGGCCTGCAAAGAAACTGCTTTTCACAGGCCTTTGGAAGAGATGTTCCCGGTAGGCAGTAAGAGCACTGTGCAGAGCGAGTTGTTTCTTAGCTTCCCAAAGAGCTGGAAGCAAGATGCTGAGGGGCCCAACTCGCCCTTTGGAAAGAAGCCTGCACGTTGTGCCTTTCAGCTCTAGGGCAATGTAGCACACCCAGAGCAGAAGTCCTACTTCAGCCAGATCAGGCCTGCAAAGAAACTGCGTTTCACAGGCCTTTGGAAGAGATGTTCCCGGTAGGCTGTAAGAGCACTGTGAAGAGCGAGTTGTTTCTTAGCTTCCCAAAGAGCTGGAAGCAAGATGCTGTGGGGCACAACTCACCCTTTGGAAAGAAGCCTGCACGTTGTGCCTTTCAGATCTAGGGCAATGTAGCACACCCAGAGCACAAGTTCTACTTCAGCGAGATCAGGCCTGCAAAGAAACTGCTTTTCACAGGCCTTTGGAAGAGATGTTCCCGGTAGGCTGTAAGAGCACTGTGCAGAGCGAGTTGTTTCTTAGCTTCCCAAAGAGCTGGAAGCAAGATGCTGTGGGGCCCAACTCGCCCTTTGGAAAGAAGCCTGCACGTTGTGCCTTTCAGCTCTAGGGGAATGTAGCACACCCAGAGCAGGAGTCCTACTTCAGCCAGATCAGGCCTGCAAAGAAAGTGCGTTTCACAGGCATTTGGAGGAGATGTTCCCGGTAGGCTCTCAGAGAACTGTGCAGAGCGAGTTGTTTCTTAGCTTCCCAAAGAGCTGGAAGCAAGATGCTGTGGGGCCCAACTCTCCCTTTGGAAAGAAGCCTGCACGTTGTGCCTTTCAGCTCTAGCCAATGTAGCACACCCAGAGCAGAAGTTCTACTTCAGCGAGATCAGGCCTGCAAAGAAACTGCTTTTCACAGGCCTTTGGAAGAGATGTTCCCGGTAGGCTGTAAGAGCACTGTGCAGAGCGAGTTGTTTCTTAGCTTTCCAAAGAGCTGGAAGCAAGATGCTGTGGGGCCCAACTCGCTCTTTGGAAAGAAGCCTGCACGTTGTGCCTTTCAGCTCTAGGGCAATGTAGCACACCCAGAGCAGAAGTCCTACTTCAGCCAGATCAGGCCTGCAAAGAAACTGCTTTTCACAGGCCTTTGGAAGAGATGTTCCCGGTAGGCTGTAAGAGCACTGTGAAGAGCGAGTTGTTTCTTAGCTTCCCAAAGAGCTGGAAGCAAGATGCTGTGGGGCACAACTCACCCTTTGGAAAGAAGCCTGCACGTTGTGCCTTTCAGATCTAGGCCAATGTAGCACAACCAGAGCAGAAGTTCTACTTCAGCGAGATCAGGCCTGCAAAGAAACTGCTTTTCACAGGCCTTTGGAAGAGATGTTCCCGGTAGGAAGTAAGAGCACTGTGCAGAGCGATTTGTTTCTTAGCTTTCCAAAGAGCTGGAAGCAAGATGCTGTGTGGCCCAACTCGCCCTTTGGAAAGAAGCCTGCACGTTGTGCCTTTCAGCTCTAGGGCAATGTAGCACACCCAGAGCAGAAGTCCTACTTCAGCCAGATCAGGCCTGCAAAGAAACTGCGTTTCACAGGCCTTTGGAAGAGATGTTCCCAGTAGGCTGTAAGAGCACTGTGCAGCGCGAGTTGTTTCTTAGCTTCCCAAAGAGCTGGAAGCAAGATGCTGTGGGGCACAACTCACCCTTTGGAAAGAAGCCTGCACGTTGTGCCTTTCAGATCTAGGGCAATGTAGCACACCCAGAGCACAAGTTCTACTTCAGCGAGATCAGGCCTGCAAAGAAACTGCTTTTCACAGGCCTTTGGAAGAGATGTTCCCGGTAGGCTGTAAGAGCACTGTGCAGAGCGAGTTGTTTCTTAGCTTCCCAAAGAGCTGGAAGCAAGATGCTGTGGGGCCCAAGTCGCACTTTGGAAAGAAGCCTGCTCGTTGTGCCTTTCACCTCTAGGGCAATGTAGCACACCCAGAGCAGAAGTTCTACTTCAGCGAGATCAGGCCTGCAAAGAAACTGCTTTTCACAGGCCTTTGGAAGAGATGTTCCCGGTAGGCTGTAACAGCACTGTGAAGAGCGAGTTGTTTCTTAGTATCCCAAACAGATGGAAGCAAGATGCTGTGGGGCCCAACTCGCCCTTTGGAAAGAAGCCTGCACGTTGTGCCTTTCAGCTCTAGGGCAATGTAGCACACCCAGAGCAGAAGTCCTACTTCAGGCAGATCAGGCCTGCAAAGAAACTGCGTTTCACATGCCTTTCGAAGAGATGTTCCCGGTAGGCTGTAAGAGCACTGTGCAGAGCGACTTGTTTCTTAGCTTCCCAAAGAGCTGGAAGCAGGATGCTGTGGGGCCGAACTCTCCCTTTGGAAAGAAGCCTGCACGTTGTGCCTTTCTGCTCTAGGGCAATGTAGCACACCCAGAGCAGGAGTCCTACATCAGCGAGATCAGGCCTGCAAAGAAACTGCGTTTCACAGGCCTTTGGAAGAGATGTTCCCAGTAGGCTGTAAGAGCACTGTGCTGAGGGAGTTGTTTCTTAGCTTCCCAAAGAGCTGGAAGCAAGATGCTGTGGGGCCCAAATCGCCCTTTGGAAAGAAGCCTGCTCGTTGTGCCTTTCAGCTCTAGGGCAATGTAGCACACCCAGAGCAGAAGTTCTACTTCAGCGAGATCAGGCCTGCAAAGAAACTGCTTTTCACAGGCCTTTGGAAGAGATGTTCCCGGTAGGCAGTAAGAGCACTGTGCAGAGCGAGTTGTTTCTTAGCTTTCCAAAGAGCTGGAAGCAAGATGCTGTGTGGCCCAACTCGCCCTTTGGAAAGAAGCCTGCACGTTGTGCCTTTCAGCTCTAGGGCAATGTATCACACCCAGAGCAGAAGTCCTACTTCAGCCATATCAGGCCTGCAAAGAAACTGCGTTTCACAGGCCTTTGGAAGGGATGCTCCCGGTAGGCTGTAAGAGCACTGTGCAGAGCGAGTTGTTTCTTAGCTTCCCAAAGAGCTGGAAGCAAGATGCTGTGGGGCCCAACTCACCCTTTGGAAAGAAGCCTGCACGTTGTGCCTTTCAGCTTAGGGCAATGTAGCACACCCAGAGCAGAAGTCCTACTTCAACCAGATCAGGCCTGCAAAGAAACTGCTTTTCACAGGCCTTTGGAAGAGATGTTCCCGGTAGGCTGTAAGAGCACTGTGCAGAGCGACTTGTTTCTTAGCTTCCCAAAGAGCTGGAAGCAAGATGCTGTGTGGCCCATCTCGCCCTTTGGAAAGAAGCCTGCACGTTGTGCCTTCAGCTCTAGGAAAATGTAGCACACCCAGAGCAGGAGTCCTACTTCAGCCATATCAGGCCTGCAAAGAAACCGCGTTTCACAGGCCTTGGGAAGAGATGTTCCCGGTAGGCAGTAAGAGCACTGTGCAGAGCGAGCTGTTTCTTAGCTTTCCAAAGAGCTGGAAGGAAGATGCTTGGGGCCCAACTCGCCCTTTGGAAAGAAGCCTGCACGTTGTCCCTTTCAGCTCTACGGCAATGTAGCACACCCAGAGCAGAAGTCCTACTTCAGCCAGATCAGGCCTGAAGGAACCTGCGTTTCACAGGCCTTTGGAGGAGATGTTCCCGGTAGGCTGTAAGAGCACTGTGCAGAGAGAGTTGTTTTTTAGCTTCCCAAAGAGCTGGAAGCAAGATGCTGTGGGGCCCAAATCGCCCTTTGGAAAGAAGCCTGCTCGTTGTGCCTTTCACCTCTAGCCAATGTAGCACACCCAGAGCAGAAGTTCTACTTCAGTGAGATCAGGCCTGCAAAGAAACTGCTTTTCACAGGCCTTTGGAAGAGATGTTCCCGGTAGGCAGTAAGAGCACTGTGCAGAGCGAGTTGTTTCTTAGCTTCCCAAAGAGCTGGAAGCAAGATGCTGTGGGGCCCAACTCGCCCTTTGGAAAGAAGCCTGCACGTTGTGCCTTTCAGCTCTAGGGCAATGTAGCACACCCAGAGCAGAAGTCCTACTTCAGCCAGATCAGGCCTGCAAAGAAACTGCGTTTCACAGGCCTTTGGAAGAGATGTTCCCGGTAGGCTGTAAGAGCACTGTGAAGAGCGAGTTGTTTCTTAGCTTCCCAAAGAGCTGGAAGCAAGATGCTGTGGGGCACAACTCACCCTTTGGAAAGAAGCCTGCACGTTGTGCCTTTCAGCTCTACGGCAATGTAGCACACCCAGAGCAGAAGTCCTACTTCAGCCAGATCAGGCCTGCAAAGAAACTGCGTTTCACAGGCCTTTGGAAGAGATGTCCCCGGTAGGCTGTAGAGCACTGTGCAGAGAGAGTTGTTTCTTAGCTTCCCAAAGAGCTGGAAGCAAGATGCTGTGCGGCCCAAATCGCCCTTTGGAAAGAAGCCTGCTCGTTGTGCCTTTCAGCTCTAGGGCAATGTAGCACACCCAGAGCAGAACTTCTACTTCAGCGAGATCAGGCCTGCAAAGAAACTGCTTTTCACAGGCCTTTGGAAGAGATGTTCCCGGTAGGCAGTAAGAGGACTGTGCAGAGCGAGTTGTTTCTTAGCTTTCCAAAGAGCTGGAAGCAAGATGCTGTGTGGCCCAACTCGCCCTTTGGAAAGAAGCCTGCACGTTGTGCCTTTCAGCTCTAGGGCAATGTAGCACACCCAGAGCAGAAGTCCTACTTCAGCCAGATCAGGCCTGCAAAGAAACTGCCTTTCACAGGCCTTTGGAAGAGATGTTCCCGGTAGGCTGTAATAGCACTGTGCAGAGCAAGTTATTTCTTAGCTTCCCAAAGAGCTGGAAGCAAGATGCTGTGGGGCCCAACTCGCCCTTTGGAAAGAATCCTGCACGTTGTGCCTTTCAGCTCTAGGGCAATGTGGCACACCCAGAGCAGAAGTCCTACTTCAGCCTGATCAGGCCTGCAAAGAAACTGCGTTTCAGAGGCCTTTGGAAGAGATGTTCCCGGTAGGCTGTAAGAGCACTGTGCAGAGCGAGTTGTTTCTTAGCTTTCCAAAGAGCTGGAAGCAAGATGCTGTGGGGCCCAACTCGCCCTTTGGAAAGAAGCCTGCACGTTTTGCCTTCAGCTCAAGGACAAAGTAGCACAGACAGAGCAGGAGTCCTACTTCATCCAGATCAGGCCTGCAAAGAAACTGCGTTTCAGAGGCCTTTGGAAGAGATGTTCCCGGTAGGCTGTAACAGCACTGTGCAGAGCGAGTTGTTTCTTAGCATCCCAAACAGATGGAAGCAAGATGCTGTGGGGCCCAACTCGCCCTTTGGAAAGAAGCCTGCACGTTGTGCCTTTCAGCTCTAGGGCAATGTAGCACACCCAGAGCAGAAGTCCTACTTCAGGCAGATCAGGCCTGCAACGAAACTGCGCTTCACAGGCCTTTCGAAGAGATGTTCCCGGTAGGCTGTAAGAGCACTGTGCAGAGCGACTTGTTTCTTAGCTTCCCAAAGAGCTGGAAGCAGGATTCTGTGGAGCCGAACTCTCCCTTTGGAAAGAAGCCTGCACGTTGTGCCTTTCTGCTCTAGGGCAATGTAGCACACCCAGAGCAGGAGTCCTACTTCAGCGAGATCAGGCCTGCAAAGAAACTGCGTTTCACAGGCCTTTGGAAGAGATGTTCCCGGTAGGCTGTAAGAGCACTGTGCAGAGCGAGTTGTTTCTTAGCTTCCCAAAGAGCTGGAAGCAAGATGCTGTGGGGCCCAACTCGCCCTTTGGAAAGAAGCCTGCACGTTGTGCCTTTCAGCTCTAGGGCAGTGCCGCACACTCAGAGCAGAAGTTCTACTTCAAGAAGATCATGCCTGCAAAGAAACTGCGTTTCACAGGCCTTTGGAAGAGATGTTCCCGGTAGGCTGTAAGAGCACTGTGCAGAGCAAGTTGTTTCTTTGCTTCCCAAAGAGCTGGAAGCAAGATGCTGTGGGGCCCAACTCGCCCATTGGAAAGAAGCCTGCACGTTGTGCCTTTCAGCTCTAGGGCAATGTAGCACACCCAGAGCAGAAGTCCTACTTCAGCCAGATCAGGCCTGCAAAGAAACTGCGTTTCACAGGCCTTTGGAAGAGATGTTCCCGGTAGGCTGTAAGAGCACTGTGCAGAGCAAGTTGTTTCTTAGCTTCCCAAAGAGCTGGAAGCAAGATGCTGTGGGGCCCAATTCACCCTTTGGAAAGAAGCCTGCACGTTGTGCCTTTCAGCTCTAGGGCAATGCCGCACACTCAGAGCAGAAGTTCTACTTCAAGCAGATCACGCCTGCAAAGAAACTGCGTTTCACAGGCCTTTGGAAGAGATGTTCCCGGTAGGCTGTAACAGCACTGTGCAGAGCGAGTTGTTTCTTAGCATCCCAAAGAGATGGAAGCAAGATGCTGTGGGGCCCAACTCGCCCTTTGGAAAGAAGCCTGCACGTTGTGCCTTTCAGCTCTAGGGCAATGCCGCACACTCAGAGCAGAAGTTCTACTTCAAGCAGATCACGCCTGCAAAGAAACTGCGTTTCACAGGCCTTTGGAAGAGATGTTCCAGGTAGGCTGTAAGAGCACTGTGCAGAGCGAATTGTTTCTTAGCTTCCCAAAGACGTGGAAGCAAGATGCTGTGGGGTCCAACTCGCCCTTTGGAAAGAAGCCTGCACGTTGTGCCTTCAGCTCAAGGACAATGTAGCACACCCAGAGCAGGAGTCCTACTTCAGCCAGATCAGGCCTGCAAAGAAACTGCGTTTCACAGGCCTTGGGAAGAGATGTTCCCGGTAGGCTGTAACAGCACTGTGCAGAGCGAGTTGTTTCTTAGCATCCCAAAGAGATGGAAGCAAGATGCTGTGGGGCCCAACTCGCCCTTTGGAAAGAAGCCTGCTCGTTGTGCCTTTCACCTCTAGCCAATGTAGCACACCCAGAGCAGAAGTTCTACTTCAGTGAGATCAGGCCTGCAAAGAAACTGCTTTTCACAGGCCTTTGGAAGAGATGTTCCCGGTAGGCAGTAAGAGCACTGTGCAGAGCGAGCTGTTTCTTAGCTTCCCAAAGAGCTGGAAGCAAGATGCTGTGGGGCCCAACTCGCCCTTTGGAAAGAAGCCAGCACGTTGTGCCTTTCAGCTCTAGGGCAATGTAGCACACCCAGAGCAGAAGTCCTACTTCAGCCAGATCAGGCCTGCAAAGAAACTGCTTTTCACAGGCCTTTGGAGGACATGTTCCCGGTAGGCTGTAAGAGCACTGTGCAGAGCGACTTGTTTCTTAGCTTTCCAAAGAGCTGGAAGCAAGATGCTGTGGGGCCCAACTCGCCCTTTGGAAAGAAGCCTGCACGTTGTGCCTTTCAGCTCTATGGCAATGTAGCACACCAGAGCAGAAGTCCTACTTCAGTCAGGTCAGGCCTGCAAAGAAACTGCGTTTCACAGGCCTTTGGAAGAGATGTTCCCGGTAGGCTGTAAGAGCACTGTGCAGGCAGAGTTGTTTCTTGGCTTCCCAAAGAGCTGTAAGCAAGATGCTGTGGGGCCCAAATCACCCTTTGGAAAGAAGCCTGCTCATTGTGCCTTTCAGCTCTAGGGCAATGTAGCACACCCAGAGCAGAAGTCCTACTTCAGCCAGATCAGGCCTGCAAAGAAACTGCGTTTCACAGGCCTTTGGAAGAGATGTTCCCGGTAGGCTGTAAGAGCACTGTGAAGAGCGAGTTGTTTCTTAGCTTCCCAAAGAGCTGGAAGCAAGATGCTGTGGGGCACAACTCACCCTTTGGAAAGAAGCCTGCACGTTGTGCCTTTCAGATCTAGGGCAATGTAGCACACCCAGAGCACAAGTTCTACTTCATCGAGATCAGGCCTGCAAAGAAACTGCTTTTCACAGGCCTTTGGAAGAGATGTTCCCGGTAGGCTGTAAGAGCACTGTGCAGAGCGAGTTGTTTCTTAGCTTCCCAAAGAGCTGGAAGCAAGATGCTGTGGGGCCCAACTCGCCCTTTGGAAAGAAGCCTGCACGTTGTGCCTTTCAGCTCTAGGGGAATGTAGCACACCCAGAGCAGGAGTCCTACTTCAGCCAGATCAGGCCTGCAAAGAAAGTGCGTTTCACAGGCAATTGGAGGAGATGTTCCCGGTAGGCTGTAAGAGCACTGTGCAGAGCGAGTTGTTTCTTAGCTTCCCAAAGAGCTGGAAGCAAGATGCTGTGGGGCCCAACTCGCCCTTTGGAAAGAAGCCTGCACGTTGTGCCTTTCAGCTCTAGGGCAATGTAGCACACCCAGAGAAGGAGTCCTACTTCAGCCACATCAGGCCTGCAAAGAAACTGTGTTTCACAGGCCTTTGGAAGAGATGTTCCCGGTAGGCTGTAAGAGCACTGTGCAGAGCGAGTTGTTTCTTAGCTTCCCAAAGAGCTGGAAGCAAGATGCTGTGGGGCCCAACTCGCCCTTTGGAAAGAAGCCTGCACGTTGTGCCTTTCAGCTCTAGGGCAATGTAGCACACCCAAGGAGAAGTTCTACTTCAGCGAGATGAGTCCTGCAAAGAAACTGCTGTTCACAGGCCTTTGGAAGAGATGTTCCCGGTAGGCTGTAAGAGCACTGTGCAGAGCGAGTTGTTTCTTAGCTTTCCAAAGAGCTGGAAGCAAGATGTTGTGGGGCCCAACTCGCCCTTTGGAAAGAAGCCTGCACGTTGTGCCTTTCAGCTCTACGGCAATGTAGCACACCCAGAGAAGAAGTCCTACTTCAGCCAGATCAGGCCTGCAAAGAAACTGCGTTTCACAGGCCTTTGGAAGAGATGTTCCCGGTAGGCTGTAGAGCACTGTGCAGAGAGTTGTTTCTTAGCTTCCCAAAGAGCTGGAAGCAAGATGCTGTGGGGCCCAAATCGCCCTTTGGAAAGAAGCCTGCTCGTTGTGCCTTTCAGCTCTAGGGCAATGTAGAACACCCAGAGCAGAAGTCCTTGTTCAGCCAGATCAGGCCTGCAAAGAAACTGCTTTTCACAGGCCTTTGGAAGAGATGTTCCCGGTAGGCAGTAAGAGCACTGTGCAGAGCGAGCTGTTTCTTAGCTTTCCAAAGAGCTGGAAGCAAGATGCTGTGGGGCCCAACTCGCCCTTTGGAAAGAAGCCTGCACGTTGTCCCTTTCAGCTCTACGGCAATGTAGCACACCCAGAGCAGAAGTCCTACTTCAGCCAGATCAGGCCTGAAAGAAACTGCGTTTCACAGGCCTTTGGAAGAGATGTTCCCGGTAGGCAGTAAGAGCACTGTGCAGAGAGAGTTGTTTTTTAGCTTCCCAAAGAGCTGGAAGCAAGATGCTGTGGGGCCCAAATCGCCCTTTGGAAAGAAGCCTGCTCGTTGTGCCTTTCACCTCTAGCCAATGTAGCACACCCAGAGCAGAAGTTCTACTTCAGTGAGATCAGGCCTGCAAAGAAACTGCTTTTCACAGGCCTTTGGAAGAGATGTTCCCGGTAGGCAGTAAGAGCACTGTGCAGAGCGAGTTGTTTCTTAGCTTCCCAAAGAGCTGGAAGCAAGATGCTGAGGGGCCCAACTCGCCCTTTGGAAAGAAGCCTGCACGTTGTGCCTTTCAGCTCTAGGGCAATGTAGCACACCCAGAGCAGAAGTCCTACTTCAGCCAGATCAGGCCTGCAAAGAAACTGCGTTTCACAGGCCTTTGGAAGAGATGTTCCCGGTAGGCTGTAAGAGCACTGTGAAGAGCGAGTTGTTTCTTAGCTTCCCAAAGAGCTGGAAGCAAGATGCTGTGGGGCACAACTCACCCTTTGGAAAGAAGCCTGCACGTTGTGCCTTTCAGATCTAGGGCAATGTAGCACACCCAGAGCACAAGTTCTACTTCAGCGAGATCAGGCCTGCAAAGAAACTGCTTTTCACAGGCCTTTGGAAGAGATGTTCCCGGTAGGCTGTAAGAGCACTGTGCAGAGCGAGTTGTTTCTTAGCTTCCCAAAGAGCTGGAAGCAAGATGCTGTGGGGCCCAACTCGCCCTTTGGAAAGAAGCCTGCACGTTGTGCCTTTCAGCTCTAGGGGAATGTAGCACACCCAGAGCAGGAGTCCTACTTCAGCCAGATCAGGCCTGCAAAGAAAGTGCGTTTCACAGGCATTTGGAGGAGATGTTCCCGGTAGGCTCTCAGAGAACTGTGCAGAGCGAGTTGTTTCTTAGCTTCCCAAAGAGCTGGAAGCAAGATGCTGTGGGGCCCAACTCTCCCTTTGGAAAGAAGCCTGCACGTTGTGCCTTTCAGCTCTAGCCAATGTAGCACACCCAGAGCAGAAGTTCTACTTCAGCGAGATCAGGCCTGCAAAGAAACTGCTTTTCACAGGCCTTTGGAAGAGATGTTCCCGGTAGGCTGTAAGAGCACTGTGCAGAGCGAGTTGTTTCTTAGCTTTCCAAAGAGCTGGAAGCAAGATGCTGTGGGGCCCAACTCGCTCTTTGGAAAGAAGCCTGCACGTTGTGCCTTTCAGCTCTAGGGCAATGTAGCACACCCAGAGCAGAAGTCCTACTTCAGCCAGATCAGGCCTGCAAAGAAACTGCTTTTCACAGGCCTTTGGAAGAGATGTTCCCGGTAGGCTGTAAGAGCACTGTGAAGAGCGAGTTGTTTCTTAGCTTCCCAAAGAGCTGGAAGCAAGATGCTGTGGGGCACAACTCACCCTTTGGAAAGAAGCCTGCACGTTGTGCCTTTCAGATCTAGGCCAATGTAGCACAACCAGAGCAGAAGTTCTACTTCAGCGAGATCAGGCCTGCAAAGAAACTGCTTTTCACAGGCCTTTGGAAGAGATGTTCCCGGTAGGAAGTAAGAGCACTGTGCAGAGCGATTTGTTTCTTAGCTTTCCAAAGAGCTGGAAGCAAGATGCTGTGTGGCCCAACTCGCCCTTTGGAAAGAAGCCTGCACGTTGTGCCTTTCAGCTCTAGGGCAATGTAGCACACCCAGAGCAGAAGTCCTACTTCAGCCAGATCAGGCCTGCAAAGAAACTGCGTTTCACAGGCCTTTGGAAGAGATGTTCCCAGTAGGCTGTAAGAGCACTGTGCAGCGCGAGTTGTTTCTTAGCTTCCCAAAGAGCTGGAAGCAAGATGCTGTGGGGCACAACTCACCCTTTGGAAAGAAGCCTGCACGTTGTGCCTTTCAGATCTAGGGCAATGTAGCACACCCAGAGCACAAGTTCTACTTCAGCGAGATCAGGCCTGCAAAGAAACTGCTTTTCACAGGCCTTTGGAAGAGATGTTCCCGGTAGGCTGTAAGAGCACTGTGCAGAGCGAGTTGTTTCTTAGCTTCCCAAAGAGCTGGAAGCAAGATGCTGTGGGGCCCAAATCGCCCTTTGGAAAGAAGCCTGCACGTTGTGCCTTTCAGCTGTAGGGGAATGTAGCACACCCAGAGCAGGAGTCCTACTTCAGCCAGATCAGGCCTGCAAAGAAACTGCGTTTCACAGGCATTTGGAGGAGATGTTCCCGGTAGGCTGTCAGAGCACTGTGCAGAGCGAGTTGTTTCTTAGCTTCCCAAAGAGCTGGAAGCAAGATGCTGTGGGGCCCAACTCTCCCTTTGGAAAGAAGCCTGCACGTTGTGCCTTTCAGCTCTAGCCAATGTAGCACACCCAGAGCAGAAGTCCTACTTCAGCCAGATCAGGCCTGCAAAGAAACTGCGTTTCACAGGCCTTTGGAAGAGATGTTCCCGGTAGGCTGTAAGAGCACTGTGAAGAGCGAGTTGTTTCTTAGCTTCCCAAAGAGCTGGAAGCAAGATGCTGTGGGGCACAACTCACCCTTTGGAAAGAAGCCTGCACGTTGTGCCTTTCAGATCTAGGCCAATGTAGCCCAACCAGAGCAGAAGTTCTACTTCAGCGAGATCAGGCCTGCAAAGAAACTGCTTTTCACAGGCCTTTGGAAGAGATGTTCCCGGTAGGCAGTAAGAGCACTGTGCAGAGCGATTTGTTTCTTAGCTTTCCAAAGAGCTGGAAGCAAGATGCTGTGTGGCCCAACTCGCCCTTTGGAAAGAAGCCTGCACGTTGTGCCTTTCAGCTCTAGGGCAATGTAGCACACCCAGAGCAGGAGTCCTACTTCAACCAGATCAGGCCTGCAAAGAAACTGCGTTTCACAGGCCTTTGGAAGAGATGTTCCCGGTAGTCTGTAACAGCACTGTGAAGAGCGAGTTGTTTCTTAGTATCCCAAACAGATGGAAGCAAGATGCTGTGGGGCCCAACTCGCCCTTTGGAAAGAAGCCTGCACGTTGTGCCTTTCAGCTCTAGGGCAATGTAGCACACCCAGAGCAGAAGTCCTACTTCAGGCAGATCAGGCCTGCAAAGAAACTGCGTTTCACAGGCCTTTCGAAGAGATGTTCCCGGTAGGCTGTAAGAGCACTGTGCAGAGCGACTTGTTTCTTAGCTTCCCAAAGAGCTGGAAGCAGGATGCTGTGGGGCCGAACTCTCCCTTTGGAAAGAAGCCTGCACGTTGTGCCTTTCTGCTCTAGGGCAATGTAGCACACCCAGAGCAGGAGTCCTACATCAGCGAGATCAGGCCTGCAAAGAAACTGCGTTTCACAGGCCTTTGGAAGAGATGTTCCCAGTAGGCTGTAAGAGCACTGTGCTGAGTGAGTTGTTTCTTAGCTTCCCAAAGAGCTGGAAGCAAGATGCTGTGGGGCCCAAATCGCCCTTTGGAAAGAAGCCTGCTCGTTGTGCCTTTCAGCTCTAGGACAATGTAGCACACCCAGAGCAGAAGTTCTACTTCAGCGAGATCAGGCCTGCAAAGAAACTGCTTTTCACAGGCCTTTGGAAGAGATGTTCCCGGTAGGCAGTAAGAGCACTGTGCAGAGAGAGTTGTTTCTTAGCTTTCCAAAGAGCTGGAAGCAAGATGCTGTGTGGCCCAACTCGCCCTTTGGAAAGAAGCCTGCACGTTGTGCCTTTCAGCTCTAGGGCAATGTATCACACCCAGAGCAGAAGTCCTACTTCAGCCATATCAGGCCTGCAAAGAAACTGCGTTTCACAGGCCTTTGGAAGGGATGCTCCCGGTAGGCTGTAAGAGCACTGTGCAGAGCGAGTTGTTTCTTAGCTTCCCAAAGAGCTGGAAGCAAGATGCTGTGGGGCCCAACTCACCCTTTGGAAAGAAGCCTGCACGTTGTGCCTTTCAGCTTAGGGCAATGTAGCACACCCAGAGCAGAAGTCCTACTTCAACCAGATCAGGCCTGCAAAGAAACTGCTTTTCACAGGCCTTTGGAAGAGATGTTCCCGGTAGGCTGTAAGAGCACTGTGCAGAGCGACTTGTTTCTTAGCTTCCCAAAGAGCTGGAAGCAAGATGCTGTGTGGTCCATCTCGCCCTTTGGAAAGAAGCCTGCACGTTGTGCATTCAGCTCTAGGAAAATGTAGCACACCCAGAGCAGGAGTCCTACTTCAGCCAGATCAGGCCTGCAAAGAAACCGCGTTTCACAGGCCTTGGGAAGAGATGTTCCCGGTAGGCTGTAACAGCACTGTGCAGAGCGAGTTGTTTCTTAGCATCCCAAAGAGATGGAAGCAAGATGCTGTGGGGCCCAACTCGCCCTTTGGAAAGAAGCCTGCACGTTGTGCCTTTCAGCTCTAGGGCAATGTAGCACACCCAGTGAAGAAGTTCTACTTCACCAAGATGAGTCCTGCAAAGAAACTGCTGTTCACAGGCCTTTGGAAGAGATGTTCCCGGTAGGCTGTAAGAGCACTGTGCAGAGCGAGTTGTTTCTTAGCTTTCCAAAGAGCTGGAAGCAAGATGCTGAGGGGCCCAACTCGCCCTTTGGAAAGAAGCCTGCACGTTGTGCCTTTCAGCTCTACGGCAATGTAGCACACCCAGAGCAGAAGTCCTACTTCAGCCAGATCAGGCCTGCAAAGAAACTGCTTTTCACAGGCCTTTGGAAGAGATGTTCCTGGTAGGCTGTAAGAGCACTGTGCAGAGCAAGTTGTTTCTTAGCTTTCCAAAGAGCTGGAAGCAAGATGCTGTGGGGCCCAACTCGCCCTTTGGAAAGAAGCCTGCACGTTGTGCCTTTCAGCTCTAGGGCAAAGTAGCACACCCAGAGCAGAAGTCCTACTTCAGCCAGATCAGGCCTGCAAAGAAACTGCGTTTCATAGGCCTTTGGAAGATATGTTCCCGGTAGGCTGTAAGAGCACTGTGCAGAGCGAGTTGCTTCTTAGCTTTCCAAAGAGCTGGAAGCAAGATGCTGTGGGGCCCAACTCGCCCTTTGGAAAGAAGCCTGCACGTTGTCCCTTTCAGCTCTACGGCAATGTAGCACACCCAGAGCAGAAGTCCTACTTCAGCCAGATCAGGCCTGCAAAGAAACTGCTTTTCACAGGCCTTTGGAAGAGATGTTCCCGGTAGGCTGTAAGAGCACTGTGCAGAGAGAGTTGTTTTTTAGATTCCCAAAGAGCTGGAAGCAAGATGCTGTGGGGCCCAAATCGCCCTTTAGAAAGAAGCCTGCTCGTTGTGCCTTTCACCTCTAGCCAATGTAGCACACCCAGAGCAGAAGTTCTACTTCAAGCAGATCACGCCTGCAAAGAAACTGCGTTTCACAGGCCTTTGGAAGAGATGTTCCAGGTAGGCTGTAAGAGCACTGTGCAGAGCGAGTTGTTTCTTAGCTTTCCAAAGAGCTGGAAGCAAGATGCTGTGGGGCCCAACTCGCCCTTTGGAAAGAAGCCTGCACGTTTTGCCTTCAGCTCAAGGACAAAGTAGCACACCCAGAGCAGGAGTCCTACTTCAGCCAGATCAGGCCTGCAAAGAAACTGCGTTTCACAGGCCTTTGGAAGAGATGTTCCCGGTAGGCTGTAAGAACACTGTGCAGAGCGAGTTGTTTCTTAGCTTCCCAAAGAGCTGGAAGCAACATGCTGTGGGGCCCAACTCGCCCTTTGCAAAGAAGCCTGCACGTTGTGCCTTTCAGCTCTAAGGCAATGTAGCACACCCAGAGCAGAAATCCTACTTCAGGCAGATCAGGCCTGCAAAGAAACTGCGTTTCACAGGCCTTTGGAAGAGATGTTCCCGGTAGGCTGTAAGAGCACTGTGCAGAGCGAGTTGTTTCTTAGCTTCCCAAAGAGCTGGAAGCAAGATGCTGTGGGGCCCAAGTCGCACTTTGGAAAGAAGCCTGCTCGTTGTGCCTTTCACCTCTAGGGCAATGTAGCACACCCAGAGCAGAAGTTCTACTTCAGCGAGATCAGGCCTGCAAAGAAACTGCTTTTCACAGGCCTTTGGAAGAGATGTTCCCGGTAGGCAGTAAGAGCACTGTGCAGAGCGAGTTGTTTCTTAGCTTTCCAAAGAGCTGGAAGCAAGATGCTGTGTGGCCCAACTCGCCCTTTGGAAAGAAGCCTGCACGTTGTGCCTTTCAGCTCTAGGGCAATGTAGCACACCCAGAGCAGAAGTCCTACTTCAGCCAGATCAGGCCTGCAAAGAAACTGCGTTTCACAGGCCTTTGGAAGAGATGCTCCCGGTAGGCTGTAAGAGCACTGTGCAGAGCGAGTTGTTTCTTAGCTTCCCAAAGAGCTGGAAGCAAGATGCTGTGGTGCCCAACTCACCCTTTGGAAAGAAGCCTGCACGTTGTGCCTTTCAGCTCTAGGGCAATGTAGCACACCCAGAGCAGAAGTCGTACTTCAACCAGATCAGGCCTGCAAAGAAACTGCTTTTCACAGGCCTTTGGAAGAGATGTTCCCGGTAGGCTGTAAGAGCACTGTGCAGAGCGACTTGTTTCTTAGCTTCCCAAAGAGCTGGAAGCAAGATGCTGTGGGGCCCAACTCGCCCTTTGGAAAGAAGCCTGCACGTTGTGCCTTCAGCTCTAGGAAAATGTAGCACACCCAGAGCAGGAGTCCTACTTCAGCCAGATGAGGCCTGTAAAGAAACCGCGTTTCACAGGCCTTGGGAAGAGATGTTCCCGGTAGGCTGTAACAGCACTGTGCAGAGCGAGTTGTTTCTTAGCATCCCAAAGAGATGGAAGCAAGATGCTGTGGGGCCCAACTCGCCCTTTGGAAAGAAGCCTGCACGTTGTGCCTTTCAGCTCTAGGGCAATGTAGCACACCCAGAGCAGAAGTCCTACTTCAGCCAGATCAGGCCTGCAAAGAAACTGCGGTTCACAGGCCTTTGGAAGAGATGTTCCCGGTAGGCTGTAAGAGCACTGTGCAGAGCGAGTTGCTTCTTAGCTTTCCAAAGAGCTGGAAGCAAGATGCTGTGGGGCCCAACTCGCCCTTTGGAAAGAAGCCTGCACGTTGTCCCTTTCAGCTCTACGGCAATATAGCACACCCAGAGCAGAAGTCCTACTTCAGCCAGATCAGGCCTGCAAAGAAACTGCGTTTCACAGGCCTTTGGAAGAGATGTTCCCGGTAGGCTGTAAGAGCACTGTGCAGAGCGAGTTGTTTCTTAGCTTCCCAAAGAGCTGGAAGCAAGATGCTGTGTGGCCCAACTCGCCCTTTGGAAAGAAGCCTGCACGTTTTGCCTTCAGCTCAAGGACAAAGTAGCACACCCAGAGCAGGAGTCCTACTTCAGCCAGATCAGGCCTGCAAAGAAACTGCGTTTCACAGGCCTTTGGAAGAGATGTTCCCGGTAGGCTGTAAGAGCACTGTGCAGAGCGAGTTGCTTCTTAGCTTTCCAAAGAGCTGGAAGCAAGATGCTGTGGGGC
Organism: Equus caballus; assembly: GCF_041296265.1. NCBI lineage: Eukaryota > Metazoa > Chordata > Mammalia > Perissodactyla > Equidae > Equus > Equus caballus. Next base: position 71,874,654 of record NC_091684.1, read on the forward strand.
CCAACTCGCCCTTTGGAAAGAAGCCTGCACGTTGTCCCTTTCAGCTCTACGGCAATGTAGCACACCCAGAGCAGAAGTCCTACTTCAGCCAGATCAGGCCTGCAAAGAAACTGCTTTTCACAGGCCTTTGGAAGAGATGTTCCCGGTAGGCTGTAAGAGCACTGTGCAGAGGGAGTTGTTTTTTAGCTTCCCAAAGAGCTGGAAGCAAGATGCTGTGGGGCCCAAATCGCCCTTTGGAAAGAAGCCTGCTCGTTGTGCCTTTCACCACTAGCCAATGTAGCACACCCAGAGCAGAAGCTCTACTTCAGCGAGATGAGGCCTGCAAAGAAACTGCTTTTCACAGGCCTTTGGAAGAGATGTTCCCGGTAGGCTGTAAGAGCACTGTGCAGAGCGAGTTGTTTCTTAGCTTTCCAAAGAGCTGGAAGCAAGATGCTGTGGGGCCCAACTCGCCCTTTGGAAAGAAGCCTGCACGTTGTGCCTTTCAGCTCTAGGGCAATGTAGCACACCCAGAGCAGAAGTCCTACTTCAGCCAGATCAGGCCTGTAAAGAAACTGCGTTTCACAGGCCTTTGGAAGAGATGTTCCCGGTAGGCTGTAAGAGCACTGTGCAGAGCGAGCTGTTTCTTAGCTTCCCAAAGAGCTGGAAGCAAGATGCTGTGGGGACCAACTCACCCTTTGGAAAGAATCCTGCACGTTGCGCCTTTCAGCTCTAGGGCAATGTAGCACAGCCAGAGCAGAAGTCCTACTTCAGCCAGATCAGGCCTGCAAAGAAACTGCGTTTCACAGGCCTTTGGAAGAGATGTTCCCGGTAGGCTGTAAGAGCACTGTGCAGAGCAAGTTGTTTCTTAGCTTCCCAAAGAGCTGGAAGCAAGATGCTGTGGGGCCCAATTCACCCTTTGGAAAGAAGCCTGCACGTTGTGCCTTTCAGCTCTAGGGCAATGTAGCACACCCAGAGCAGGAGTCCTACTTCAGCCAGATCAGGCCTGCAAAGAAAGCGCGTTTCACATGCCTTTGGAAGAGATGTTCCCGGTAGGCTGTAACAGCACTGTGCAGAGCGAGTTGTTTCTTGGCATCCCAAAGAGGTGGAAGCAAGATGCTGTGGGGC